>NW_006262339.1:25562609-25719369 GCF_000493195.1 Citrus x clementina
CCCCCCCCCCCCCCCCCTCTCTTTAGTTTTTATTTTAATCAGCAGTACATTATTTTGTAAAAAATAATTCAAATTTACCTAATTATGACAATTTTGAATTTTTATGCATTACTTAAAACTTATAAAGGTTCTATGATCTCTATAATTTATCATCATCATTATTATTATTACTCCTTTATTATTGTTTGCTTCCCCATTGATTTTTATAAATGAAAAATTCAAAAATCAATAGAATTTCTCTGTAGTTAAATCGTTATAAACTGGAATTTGCCGAATGCGGCTGGTAACAATAGGGTCAAATCATGACATGAGGCAACAAGAAACTAAGGTAGCATTTGTTTTTTATCTGAAATTTAAATGCGTCTGAATTTTTCTAAAGTCTGAATGGGTCTGAATATGAAAATCTGAATGGCATATTTGTTTTTTTTTTTAAATATCTGAATATAAGTGGCATCTTATTTATTTTTACAATTAAAAAAATCTTAAACTTGGTTATTTGACATTTATATCCTTGTAAATTAAAACAAAAAAAGAGGATTAAATTTTATAGTTTAGGAAATAAGTTATTTTACAGAGATATTTTTTAATACAATATTTACTTGTCATTCAGATAAAAGTCACAAAAGTTTACTTTTTTTATTCAGATGTAAATGTCTAAAAATCATACATAAGTTCCAAAAAACAAACAAGCATATTTTAGAAAATGTCTTAAATTAATAAAATTTCAGACTTCAGACATTTAACAAACAACCTCGCTATTAATATACGTCTATAAGCACAACATCATCAGCATACATTGTTAATCTAGCATTAAATTCATCTTCATTAATTAATCTGCGCCTCACTTTTTTATTTGTCTTCCAAATCTGGCCTCGTAATCCACCTCCAAGAAATCATCAATAAATATATCGATTTATTTTATCAATCATCACAATCAGAAATATTGATACACATGACAAAGGTAAATACTTACCTTTTTTAAAAAACAAAAAAGTATAGTTACACCCTAAAGTTTAGGGAAATAGTCATGTAAATCTCTAAATTTTTAAAAAGAGACATCAACACTTTTTTCTTACCATAATACCTTTTAAATATGGTAACTAAAGAATTTAGCTTTAAATTTTTTAATAAATTCAACTAATATTCAAGTAATTTTAGATATATAAACTAGTATATTTATTTTAATAATATATTTGTATCTATTATAGAGATTTTAAATAATTCTTAGAGTTAAATAGATTTTACAATTAATTAATATTTCATGTATTAAAAATGTTACAATTATTATGTTACATAATATTCAAAATAATTTAAATTTCAATATTATGTTTCTATGTATTAAAAAAATTACTTTAATATAATAAAATATTACTAATAGATTGTAAAATATTTTTTAAACATTGAAATTATTTAAAAATATATTTATTATTGCATTGATTTTAATATTTTATTTTTTTATTATAAAATATTAGAGTTATTTTTTCATGTTAAGAGAGCTAAATGGTACTATGATCAAAAGAGGATCTTGACGTCCCTTTTGAAAACTTAGGGATTTTCTTTATCATTTTTCAAAACTTGGGGATGTGGGTATATTTTTTTCAAAAATTGAAAGGATAAATATGTGATGTTAGTGGAGTTCATCTAATTTATCTGAATTTCAAAGGGCAGGAATGAAATTATTAACACCTAAAGACACCAAAGAAATTATATTTAACAAAATTACTAACTAGCTTTTTTTGTTTTGAGGGAAAAAAAAGTTGAAAATTGAGTGGGAGATCATGAAAAATATGACACCCAATTATAAAATTGGGCCAAGTAAAAATTAGTACTTTTTTGGCCGAACTAGAAAAAGAAGGGATACTTTTCCCTAATCATCGTTCAATCATGGTCAGTGTATAAATTAATAAGGACAAAGTAAGACAAGACACTTTAGCAGCCTGACTACAAAAATATTTGGTAGTGGAAACTTTAGCAAAAAACTACTCTAAAGCATCTTTTTGCAGCAATTAATAAAAGGTTGCAAAGTAAATAAGAAAACAAATTAAAGCAAAGCATATTAAGGTATTCTGCATAGTCTAAAAGTAAAGATTCGAATGTTAAATAATTATGTATTTAAAAAAATGAAAATATTAAGAATTTAAATTTTTTAAATTAATAATGAATGAATTAATAGTTAAACAATATTATTATGATGATGATCTTTGATGCTTTCGGAGTTTTTTTTTTTTAATGTTTACTATTTGTGGTATGTGCATGTATATCATCATAATTGGTTGAAACATATGCGTGGCAAATTACATCACTTTAATATTAAGGTTATCATATATAGATAATCTATAAAAATAAATAAATTTTAATTGTAAAATAATTATTAATTACAGAGATTTACAAAATTAAACTTTTCTATCATTTTATTAATTATTATTAAAAAATACTAAAAACAAATTCCTAATCTTTGGACCCAAGGCGACTATGTTATGTACCGATACTTAAAAAGCCGCCTAGAAAAGTAAACTACTAAAAGTTATTCCGCTAAAAACTTCAAAGGTAAAGGTTCCAATTATCTTATTTGCAGGAAAGCTTCTTTGAATTAATTAATTGTTGAGTATTAAAAAAACACCAGTCGGGCATGTCCCCATTTCCTACCCGAGGGTAAATCTCCTCGGATGAATGGTATGAGTAGATTCATGGTGATGTCTTCTTCATGGAGCACGTAACAACCGACCAAAAATGAGTACCGACCAAAAACGAGTACCGATCAGAAATGAGCACCGATCAGAAATGCATACCGACCAGAGACTCATGACGTCCCGAGGCTTGTCATTCAGAAAGAGGGCACGATCTCGCAACAACGTGACAGTTTCGCCACGCCCCAAACCGCTGGGGAGAACACGACACCCCACGTTTACCCACGTTTGATTGTTGGAACCCGTTAGAGCTCTTGACCGCCCGAGTATGATGAACGTGGGAAATGTTCTAGGAACATGGACCGATTGCCTATAAAAGCTGGGAAAATAGATTGAAGAAGGAGATACAAAAAAGGAGAGGGAAAACTCTGCCAAATTGACATCAAAATTTAGCTTCAACAAAAGCTTTTAATACACTTTTCCTTGATAATATTGCTGTGAGTTGGCACGAACTTAAATTACACAGTTTTCCCGAAAACCCCGCATACTGACTTAAGCATCGGAGGGTTTTCGCCGGAAAAACCACCGGTGCCTTTGATTTGTTTCTGTGAGCGCATGTCAGGAATGAAGAAGGAGGAAGAAGGGTGATTTGAGTCTCAGGGGTTGTTGTAATTACAAAAGCTAGTTGAGTATAGTGTTTTTATAGTTATCAGTACAACTGTTGGTGATCTAATCTGGTCGGGCAAGAGTCGTCCAGATTTCAGCATCAACATTTTGGCGCCATCTACGAGGAACTAAGTAAAAAGCTACTGTCGGGAGAGTAACCATTTGTGGAGCAGTGAAAGAGCAGTTATGGATGTGACATGGAGTGGCCCCCTAGGGGGCGATAATGAAACCAATGAGGCAATCACTCTCCAGGAGATAGCAAACGAGGTTAGAGAGAAAGTAATTTAAGAGCGAATGGAGAGAATAGAAAAGCATATGGAAACCCTTACCACAATACTGCACGAGATGAGGAATGAGCGGAAAATAAACTATGACACGGCCGTAACAGGAGATGAAGCCGCTACGGAGCCCGGTCATCGAAAGCATAAGAACAAGGAGGTTCCTTCATTGGGGGACGGCCTAAAGGGGCACATGCATATAGAGATGCAATTCAGACTCTAGGAGAGCTTAGAAATGAAGAGAGAGACTGATTACGCAGCGGGCGAATCCTGGGAAGTGATAGCCGAGGAGCGAACGCTCAAGAGAATGATCTTAAACAACAACTACATACCATTGAACAGGAGCACACCAGGTTGCTGCGCGCGATCTTGGTCGGGCTTTAGAATTAAAAGGAGAAGTGCGGCGGTTGGCAGAGATAGTAGACGAAATGCAGGGTAGGAAAAGACCTCTTAGATGGAGGATAATTTTGGATGACGAATCTCCTCTCTCGGTAGAGATCATAGAGACAATAATACCGAGAGATTTTCGTTTCCCAGACCTTAAATATTCTGAGAGAAGTGACCCGTTGATGCATATTGAACGTTTCAATAATATAATGGGCATGCAGGGGTTAACACCAGCATAGAGGTGTAGGGTATTCCCATTGACGTTGGAGGGACGAGCCCGGGAGTGGTATCGTAAGTTGCCGCGTGGAAGTATAAGAGGCTAAGAGCAAATGTTCTAAGAGTTGGCCAAGCAGTTCCACAGAGCAATAGCCCCAGAGGACGATATGATGGAGTTAATGGGAATGAAACAAGAGGAGCACGAATCTCTTTGAGATTATGTGAAGAGATATCATCGGGCCACACTTGACTTGGGGGCTTTCAATCATCCTTAAGCATTGAAATGGTTAAAAGGAGTGAGGATAGGTCGATTGTTGTACAACTTGAGAAACCCCGTTATTTAACGAGGTATAAGCATGCGAAGAGGGATATAGAAATCGATGAGGAGAAAGCGGCGAGAATAAAAAATGAACAGTTAAAGAAGCTAAGGCGAAAAGAGAAGAAAGTACCGAATAAGAGCGGGTCAGAAAAGCGAACCAATGAATCATCAGTAGGTGGGGGAGCATCAACTCGGTCTCGTCCCTACCAAATGGTTCAAAGACCGCAACAGGTCCAGCACGACCGAGCTCAGCATCAGCGCTCCCCATTCCCGGAACGGCAGCGAGAATTTCGGGAGATGGTTGCCTATCATTATCACAACACTCCAAGGACATTGAATGCAGTTAATCCCAAGGTTGGCCGACCAAACTAGCCACCCATAATGCCAGCCCGAGACGATTTTCACGACAGCCGAGCAGTCCAACTAATTGACCAAATCCTGGCATACAAACAGTACACCCCATTAAAGATTTCTATAGAAGAGTTATATGAAATGATTAAAGGGCGAGGCCTCTTGTACCCCCTAACCCTGTAACCAAACTTGCTCACAAACGGAATAGGATCTGCAAGTTTCACGACACTCATAGGCACACTATCGACCAGTGACATGATCTGAAAAACCAAGTTGAGAATCTAGTAAGGAACCAGTATCTTGATAAGTATGTTGATGGGGCGTTTCCTGTTATGGATTCACAATATACATTGGGAGCTGGAACTAAGAGGGATCTAGAGCGTGAACAACCAACCATTCGGGTAATAGCATGAGGGGCAACACTGGTTGATGTTTCGAATAGAGCGAGAAAGAATTATGGAAGATATGCTCTAACTAGTAAAAAGATGTTTTTCAACTTGTTGGCAATCAAGAGGGCAAATGTGAGGCAACTTCCCATCATGTAGACAGATGATGATGATGAGGGTGTCTTATACTCCCACGAGGACGCACTAGTAATCAAGGCGACTGTGACGGGTAAAGAGTTCCAACGGATACTAGTGGACACAAGTAGCTCGGTCGACATACTCTTTAAATCGACCTTGGATGAAATGAGAATTGCATACCTAAAGTAGGAACGCACGAACACATCCTTAAAAGGATTTGGAAGAGGATGGCCGACTCCCATGGGGATCATTGAGCTACCGATTACTATAGGCTCAAAGCCGTTTGAAAAAACAGTGATGCTGAATTTTGTTGTTGTAGAAGAAAAAAGCCCCTACCAGATAATACTTGGGCGACCATTTATGAGGGTAAGCCAATGCGTCATATCCACGCATTACCTGACGTTGAAGTATAGAGTGAACGGGGTGGTGGGCGTGGTGAAAGGTGACCAAATGATGGCAATGAGTTGCTATGCTACAGCTGCCAAAGAGACCTTACAAGTTACTGCGCTTGATAGCCGAAGGGATTCCAAGAAGGGTCGCCAGGAGCCAGCTGAGACTCTGGAGGAGGTGGTAGTGAACCAGGATGATCCGAGCATAATAGTAAAGATCGGGTCCAGCTTGAGCGAGGCAATAAAGGACGGGCTGGTAAAGTGCTTAGTCTCATGCAAACATATTTGCTTGGTCGCATGAAGACATGCCAGGAATTGATCCCGGGATTGCTTGCCATAAGTTAGCAATTAAAAAAGGGGCTAAGCCGGTGAGACAGAAAAGCAGGTGTTTTAACCAAGAGATGTACGGGGCCATAAATGTCGAGGTGAAAAAGTTGTTACGAGTAGGTTTTATTAGGGAAGCCAGATATCCAGAGTGGATTTCTAATGTGGTACCGGTAAAGCAGGCAAACGGAAAGTGGATGATGTGTGTGGATTTTACGGACCTCAATAAGACATGCCCAAAAGATGGTTTCCCTTTGCCAAAGATAGACCAACTGGTTGACTCAACGGCTGAGCACAGCCTGCTCAGTTTTATAGATGCATTTTCTGGATACTACATTCATCACTAACATGTGTTTGTTCTATTACAGAGTGATGTCATTCGGTTTAAAGAATGCAGGAGCCACTTACCAGAGATTGGTAAATAAAATCTTTAAACCACTGATCGAACGCACAATGAAAGTGTACGTGGATAACATGATCATAAAGTCCAAGAACTCAACAGATCATGTGCAGTATTTAGAAGAAACCTTTGAGCCACTGAAGAAGTACAAAATGAAACTAAATCCCGAGAAGTGCGTATTTGGGGTTAGCCCAGGTAAGTTCTTGGAATTCCTGGTGAGTCATCGAGGAATAGAGGCCAACCTAGAGAAAATACGGGCAGTAGTAAAGATTAAGTCCCCTCGAATAGTCAAAGAGGTGCAAAGCCTCATGGGGAAGATGGCAACATTGAACCGATTCATTTCAAGGGCCACGGATAAATGCCACAATTTCTTCCAAATTATGAGGAAAAGAAGAAAAATATAGTGGACAGCGAAATGCGATAATGCATTTAGGCAGCTGAAGGAGTATCTCGCCCGTGCCCCATTGTTATCAACTCCAAGGGAGGGCGACAAGTTATAATTGTATTTGGTTGTCTCCAAGTGGGCTACTAGTTCGGTGTTGGTTAGAAAGATGAAGGAGAGAAACATCCAGTGTACTGCACTAGTAAAGCCTTGGTGGACACAGAGGCTAGGTATCTCGCGATGGAGAAATGGGCACTGGCCTTGGTAACAACTGCGCGTAAGCTCATACCATAATTCCAAACGCACCCAATAATTGTAATGACTTATCAACCTTTTCGACAAACACTCCTAAAACCAGACACATCTAGTTGCTTAGTTAAATGGTCAGTGGAGCTGAGCGAGTTTGACATAACCTACCGACACCAAGGAGCCATCAAAGCACAAGCCCTGGTCGACTTTATGACGGACTATACAGAGCCTGGTGAAGAGGTTCACGAGGATCAACCAACTGAAAAAGAAAAGCCACGAGGGGTATGGTTAATAATGGTTTATGGGTCACGTAGTAAGCAAGGATCGGGAGCAGAGGTGGTGATACGGAGTCCAGAGGGGACCGAGGTCTCTTACACAGTGAAGTTTGAGTTTCAGCTCATGAATAATCAGGCAGAGTACGAAGCCTTCATTACTGGGCTTAGGCTAGCGCATGCATTACAAGTAAAAAGGGGCGAGATCTGAGCAGATTCTCAGTTTGTCTGTAATCAATTTAATGAGTATTTTCAGGCAAAATGAGAGAATATGAAGCTTTATTTGAAGAAGACAAAGCAGATGATTGGGATATTTCGAGAGGTTAAAATAAAGCAAATAGCAAGGACAGAAAACTATTGAGCAAATATGCTAGCCAGAATTGCTGCAACTGCAGATCCGAAGTTGCCCAATCAATCCCACTGGAAGTGAGAACTTCGTCAAGCATTGGGGTAGAAGCAGAAGTAATGGGGGTGGATGATGGAATATTGTTAGGTCCCAGTCAGATGCAGCTAACGATTACAAGTAGTGCTAGTGATATTATTTCTGCTTGTGGTGAGAAATAACCAATTAATTGCAGTTTGAAATCTCAATGCCTTTATTCATATTCTGGAGCTTATTTATAATCACAAGACCTTGATTTTCAACCTACAATCACGGCTGAAATCAATAAAAGCAAATATTAAAATAACGACTTAGCTAATATTTCGTAAAAGATAATCAAAAGCAACTTGATAAGGTTATCCCAAAAGCAACTTGATAAGGTCATCCCAAAATCACGGCTCCAGTACTCATCTTTACAATTTCCACACGTGAAACTGCACATGCATGTGTCATGCATGGCTTGCATGGTTTCCACACGTGAAACTGCACATGCATGTGTCATGCATGGCTTGCATGGGAATCAACTTATGCTCTCACATAAAATACTTATGGTTTGGCTTTGGCATTCTTCCAGATCTTCGTGGCTCATGCACTTGCTTTTTATCATTGCCTCCGCCACGAAGAATACCCTTGTCCTCAAGGGTCGGATGAGGGAATTGCTGGCACAACATTGTGGCATCCTCCCATGTTGCGTCTTTAGCCGGTATTTTTTCCAGCAAACTAGATTCTGCTCGATCACTTTACCTCCTCTCTTCACCCAACGTGTGTCAAGGATAGCTTCAGGGTTCATGATCACCGAGCCTTCATCATCTACAGGTGGTAAATCGACACTGTTACTAAGGAAATCACCCATGGCTTTCTTAAGCAAAGAGACGTGAAACACCGGGTGAATTCGAGCATTCTCTGGTAATTGCAGTTCGTAGGCTACGGCTCCTACTTTGCGAAGAACTAAATACGGCCCAAAGTACCTGCAAGCTAATTTATAATGTGCCCTTCTGAACACTGAAGTCTGCCGATAGGGCTGCAACTTTAATAACACCATATCTCCCTGTTTGAACTCAACGTCGCGGCGACCCTTGTCAGCTATTTGCTTCATCCTGTTAGCTGCTGCGGCTAAGTTTTTCTTTAATTGTAAGAGCAGTTCATCAGGCGAATGTAGGGCTTGATCAACCTCATGCACCGGTGAGGAACCAAGTTGATACATGGGCACGGCTGGAGGTGGTCTTCTATACAAAGCTTGGAATGGAGTCATTCCGATGGAGACGTGGAATGTGGTGTTGTACCAAAATTCTGCCCACGACAAAAAAGAATGCCACTTTCTCGGCCATTGGTGAACAAAACATCTCAAGTACTGTTCCAAGCATCGATTAGTTACCTCCGTTTGGCCGTCGGTTTGCGGGTGGTACGCCGGGCTCATTTTGAGTTTGGTGCCGAATAAATTGAAGAACTCTTGCCAAAATCTGTTGATGAATATAGGTCTCGGTCGCTAATGATTGATTTGGGCATGTCGTGCAGCTTCACTACTCCCTCAATAAATTTTTCTGCCACTGTTTTTGCTAAGTAAGGATGAGAAAGAGCTATAAAATGTGCTGATTTACTCAATCGATCTACCACCACCAAAATAGCATTCTTCCCTTGTGAGCAAGGTAAAGCTTCCATAAAGTCTAGTGTAATATCATCCCACACCTGACACGGGATTGGCAGAGGCTGGAGAAGTCTTGCCGGCTTGAGCGTTTCTGCCTTTGTTTGTTGACAAGTTGCACATTTACTCACGTATTCACGCATAGTTTAGAACATGGATGGCCAGTAGAACTGTTGTGATAAACGTTTGAATGTGCGAAGAATTCCAGAGTGACCTCATTGAAGCTTCATCAAATGTGACATCTCTGCTATACACAAATTTTTTGCCTTCGAGATCCCAAAGCTTGAAGCCCTTTACTCCACTTTTGAATCCCACAAAGATAGCTTTTCTAAAACGAATATCCAGTTTACCATCTTTGACATGATAATAAGCTAGATACCCGAATATACGAAGGGAATCATAGTCTTGTGTATGCTTTCCAGACCACATTTCCATAGGAGCTTTACCTCCAATTGTAGCAGAAGGCAACCGGTTTACCAAATCACTTACGTAGCTCACAGCTTCAGCCCAAAATTTTTATCTAAACCAGCATTAGATAACATACACCGTACCTTCTCCAGTAAAGTACGATTCATACGCTCAGCCACACCGTTCTGTTGCGTAGTATATCTCACCGTGAAATGTCTTTTAATACCCTCGTTCTGGCATACTTGCAAGAATGGATCAGAAGTATATTCACCCCCATTATCAAATCGTAATACTTTGATCTTTTTGCCAGTTTGAGTCTCCACCAATTTCTTTCATTTCACGAAAATCTCTAGAACCTCATCCTTTACTCGTAGGGTGTACACCCACATACGTCTAGAGAAATCATCAATAAAAGTAACAAAATAATGGCTTCCACTAATTGATGCAGTCTTGGTTGTTCCTCATATATCACTATGAACATATTCAAGGATCTCACGAGTATCGTGATTAGCTGTACCAAACTTGACCATTGTTTTCTTGCCTACTACATAATGCTCACAGAAATTTAATTTACAGGTTTTGGTACTTTTTAAGAGTCCATGCCTCATCAGAGTTTGCAAAGACTTCTCTCCAGCATGTCCCAATCGTACATGTCATAGCTTGATGGTGTCACTGTGCGCCTCAACAATATTTGCTTCATCAGTTGAACCTCCCTTTAAATAGTACAGATTGTGACGCCGAACCCCTTGCAGAATCACCATAGCTCTATGTGTAAACTTCATTATACCATCTTCAATGGTAACCTTGTAGCCTTTAGCTTCCAAAGCACCCACAGAAATTAGATTTTTCTTTAAAGCTTGAACAAATCTAACCTCTTTGAGTTCTCTGACCATTCCATCAAACATTTTGAGCCGAATTGTTCCTATCCCCATTGTGCGACAAGGTTGATCATTCCCTATTACAACTACACTGGATTTCAGATTACGAAAATCCGTAAACCATTCCTTAATAGGACAAATGATAGGTTGCTCCAGTATCAAGTATCCACTCACTCAAACTAGCCACATATGCTGCAGGAGTAATACTTAGTGAATAATCAGAGCCCTCATCTTTCCGTGCCATGTTTGCTGCTGGTGTTTTTTTCACATCTCTCTTTTGAGCCTTTGGACAGTCTTTCCTCCAATGGCCCTTTTCATGACAAAAGGCACACTCGTCTCGAGCTATATTTCTGCTTCTCGATTTGGATCAATAATTCTTTCCACCACGCTTCTTCTGTTTCTCCATCGCCCAATCTCTGCTCACCAAAGCTTCAGACGATGCTCGTTCAGAATTTTTATCATTATTCCGAATCTCCAAGTTAGTCAATGCTGTGCAAACATCTTTGAAAACGATCACACTCTTCCCATATATCAAGGTAGTCACAAAATGACTATATTCCTCTAGTAGTGAATGTAATAGAATCATAGCCTTAACTTCATCCTTAATATCTTCATCAAGATTCTTCAAATCAGCAAGTAACTTTTCAAATCTTGAGACATGATCGTGCATTGACACCCCAGACTTCATTCGAAAGCCATATACTTGGCTCATTGCATGAAGGCAATTTTCAGGACTTTTTAGCAGGTACTTCTCCTCCAATGTACGCCACAAAGTCACCGCACACTCCTCATCTTTCACCAAGTATTTCACCTCCTTGGTTAAACAAGATCTGATCTGACCACAAGCTTTCTCGTTCATACGATCCCAAATTTCTTCATCATACAAGTGTCTTTTATTTTTCAGAACAACATCGAGATCAATTTGAATAAGGGCACCTATAACTTCGCGCCTCCACATGCCGAAGTTGATTTTCCCATCAAACTTTTCAATATCGATCTTTTGACCTCCTATAACAGGTGCTGAATAGCGATTTGACAAATCTCGCCTCCCACCTGAAGTGTCTCCTGAAATGGTCTCGGTAGATCTCTCCCCAATTCTTGAAGTTTCACCTTCTACCATTTTCTCAATGAATTATTTCCACTTGAAAAACAGTCTCTATGATGTTAATTTCGTGTGAATAAATGCACCAGAAAAGTTCTTAGGAGACTGGACGGGAACTCGGTCCCAATTAAAAACCAGAATCCTTAAACTCTTATCGCCTTTGTTGACAGAACTTTCCTAGACATGCAAAAATACACACTACTTACAATAGACTGTCTCCCCAAGTACAAATGGTCGTCTCCACTGTATTCGTGAACAATACCGTATACGTGAACAATTCCGTATCCCCCAAGTACGAACCGTCAGCTCTGATACCACTTGTTGTGCGCGGAATGCGGAATCAAGCGCACCAAATAATTACTGAAAAATAAAGGACACAAAATTTACATGGTTCGGTAATTAAACCTACATCCACGAAGGTAAGAAAGAATATTTGTTTAATTTACAATTAATAAAGTACAAATATTTGAGTAAAGAAAACTTACTTTCTCATAACCCAAATATACCCAGTACTCTCACACTCTACAGGAAAGATAAATTCCCCATACACACTTCTCTCACTTCTCTCAAAAGCTTAGAAACTTATAAGCTTAACAATTTTGGGATGCTAAACAAATGAAGAATGCTTAGTTATGTATAGGGAAAATGTTGGCACTATTCATGAAACAAATATCAAGAAAAAACCGCGTTCAAAACGCGTTTAAAACGCGTTCAAACCGTGTGCAAAAAGTCCACACGGTTTTGACTTGACTTTTCAACAAATAGTAAGATAATAGTGGCTACACGCAATTCACATGTTGCATCAACAATGGGACCGATTCAACACTATAATCTAAAGGCTCTATCAAATGAAGATTGCTGGTCTGTATTCCTGATGCGCATGTAATGATAGGGATATTGTTGAACATCCAATTTCAGAATTATTTCGCGAGAAAGTTGTTGCAAAGTGCGGAGGTTTACCTTTAGCAGCGGCGACTCTTGGCGGCCTTTTACGCTTCAGGAGACTAGATGCATGGGATGCATTATTGAACAGCAATATATTGGCTGATTTACCTCAACAAAGCGACATTCACCCTGTGTTAAGATTGAGTTATCATTATCTGCCTTTTCATTTGAAGAGATGCTTCGCTTATTGTGCAATTTTTCCAAAGGATTATGAATTCACGGAGAGGGAAGTGGTTTTGTTGTGGATGGCTGAAGGCATTATTCAACAATCAAGAAAGGATAAGGAGTTGGAAGATTGGGGCAGCGAGTGTTTTCATGATCTAGTGTCACGGTCAATTTTTCAACCGTCAAGTAGTGACAGCTCTAAATTTGTGATGCATAACCTTGTCCGTGATCTTGCTCAACTGATTTCTAGACAAATCATTTTCAACTTAGATGAGGCCAATAGGTCATCAAGAAGATTGGAAAGGGTTCGCCATTCTTCGCACTCCCGGGGTTGGTTTGAGGGTAAAGATAAGTTTGAGT
The DNA here is from genome assembly GCF_000493195.1 of Citrus x clementina. Lineage (NCBI taxonomy): Eukaryota > Viridiplantae > Streptophyta > Magnoliopsida > Sapindales > Rutaceae > Citrus > Citrus x clementina. Next base: position 25,575,876 of record NW_006262339.1, read on the forward strand.
TCCTTTATGAGGTGAAACATCTGCGAACATTCTTGCCTATTTACGCGAGAGGTGGTGCTGACTATAGGTTTATAAGAGCTGCAGTTCCATATTATTTGCTGCCAAAGTTAAGAAAGTTGAGGGTGCTATCTTTGCAACATTACTATGTCACTGAATTACCTAATTCAATTGCAGATTTGAGACTTTTAAGGTGCCTCAACCTTGCTGGCACTGCTATCGAAAGTTTACCCGAGTCAACAAGCTCAATGTTGAATTTAGAAATTTTGATATTAAAAGACTGTACAAGTCTAAGAAAGTTGCCAACCAAAATGAGAAAATTGATTAATTTACGTCATCTTGACATAGAAGGTGCAAATTTACTTACAGAGATGCCTTGGGGAATGAAGGAGCTGAAGAATCTCAGGAAGTTGTCTAATTTTATTGTGGGAGACTGTGGTTCTAGGTTGAAAGATTTGAAGAATTTGAAGTTTCTTCGTGGAGAACTTTGCATCTCAGGATTACATAATGTGCATGATTCACAGGATGCAAGAGAAGCCATGTTATGCGAGAAGCAGAATCTAAAAGCATTATCGTTGCAATGGGGTACTCAATATCAAAAAGATTTTAATAAGCGGATGATGAGCTCCTATTCGTCGCTATTCATGTCTCAAATTGTCATATCAAGAGCTGAAGAAGTAGAAGAAAATGTTCTTGACATGCTGCAACCTCAAAAAGATTTAAAAGAGCTGACAATTAGTCGTTATGGTGGTGTAAGATTTCCATCCTGGGGATGGAGGTGGTTTAAATTCGAAAATTGTGAAAATTGCACATCTTTGCCGGCGCTTGGGTTGTTGAGTTCACTTAAACATCTTGTTGTTAAAGGGTTGAAGAAATTGAAAAGCATTGGTGCTGAGTTTTATGGAGTGAGTGGCTCAAATCCTTTTCAATCACTGGTGACTCTCTGCTTCGAGGATTTGCCGGAATGGGAGTATTGGGACACCAAACTCGAAAAAAATGGCGCTGTTGCAGGATTCTCTAGCCTTTGTGAACTTTCCATTGTAGAATGTCCCAAATTCAGTGGAAAATTGCCGGAGCATCTGCCTTCATTGGAGAAACTTCTTGTTAGTAAATGTGGAGAGTTGGTAGTTTCATTCTCAAGTCTTCCGAAGCTCTGCAAATTAGAAGTTGAGGGATGCAAAGGACTTGAGTGCGGCAATCCGATTGACTTAAAGTCGATCGAGTCAATGACTATTTCAAATAACTCTTTACAAATAAATGGATGCAAAGGGATCACATCTAATGATTGTCCAGTTGCTGAGTCTAAATCTCCACCAAACTCGGTAACTGTTATTTCAAATCTTTTGGAGTTTGGAAAATTTTTAAACCAAGGATTTCAGCTAGTAGAGGCTTTGTGGATTGGCGATTCTCAACAGATCAAGTCATTGGGGGACTGTCCACAACAACAATTTCGGAAGCCAGAACAAGGGCTGCATGTTATCACCTTCCCTGAAGCAGTATCTATTGAAGAAAGTTGCGAGAGTCTGGTTTTATTTCCAGATATCAAATTTTTTCACAATAATCTGCGATCTCTTAAAATTGGAAAGGCCAGAGCTTTGAAATCCTTGGCTATGATGGGCAACAGTTCACAACTGGAAAGCTTAGTTATCAGCAATTGTGATCCTCTAACATTCGTTGCAAGTCGCAAGCTACCTTCATCTCTTAAAAGGCTTGAGATAGAGAATTGTATGAACTTGCAGCATTTAGTGGATAGTGAAGAGGATTCTTTTACTTCTTCATCGTCTTCTTCATCAGTGGCGTTGAAACACCTCAGTATAAAGCTTTGCCCTGAGCTCATCAGTTTATCCTCAGGAATCCAGTTACTTGAGGCCCTTGAAGAACTCCAAGTAAGCGGATGTCAAAAGCTGGAGACTATACCCGATAGCCTGCACAATTTAAAGAGCCTTTGTATAGACGGGTGTCCAAGTCTTGTTTCCTTGGGAGAAAGAAGGCTTCCCGAAAGCATTTCAAGCGTCGAAATTCGCAGATGTGAGAAGCTTGGAGCCCTGCCCAGTGACATGCACAAACTCAACTCTCTTCAAGATTTAGACATAAGGGAATGTCCGTGCATTGTATCGTTTCCAGAAGAAGCTTTTCCCACCAATCTAACATCACTTGCTATTGGAGGAGATATGAAAATGTTGTATAAGGGGCTCGTTCAATGGGGGTTGCACAGGCTTACCTCTCTTATATGGCTCTTGATTGAACGATGTGATGAATCAGAGTGTTTTCCAGACGGGATGATGGGAATGACATTGCCCACCTCTCTAGTTCACTTGAACATTGTGGAAATCCAAAAATTGAAAAACCTATCTTCTTCTTCATTGGGTTTCAAAGCCTCACTTCTCTTCGACGTTTGTCGATACAGGATTGCCCAAATCTGACCTCATTTCCAAACGTTGGCCTTCCATCCTCGCTTTTGGACTTATCCATATTCAATTGCCCAAATCTCACCTCATTGCCAAAGGTTGGCCTTCCATCCTCCCTTTTGGAGTTAACCATATTCGATTGCCCAAAGCTAAGAAAAGAGTGCAAAAGGGATAAAGGAAAAGAGTGGTCCAAGATTGCCAACATCCCCATGTTTTTAATAGACGATACAGATTCAGAGAAGGAGTAGAGACTCCTGTATAACAACAAAACAAGGTCAGTAGATTCCTACAATCCACTTCAACATTCTCTTTTCACTCTCCACGTTGTTTAATGAATCCTCTTCATGCCTTGGTTAAATTCAATTTAAAATGCTTCTTTGCCACTTTCTATTTCATTTTCACATATCATCCAATGTAGAGTGGTGGTTTGTAAAGAAAATTATATAGTAGTACCTTTACGCTCTACTGTGCTCAAAATTATAAATTTTACATATGCTTTTTGTTTTTTAAATTTATTTTGTTTATGTTAATTATTTTAAGAAATTTTGTAGCTTAGTCAAATTAATATTGTTCCTAATTGCAGATTGATATGACTGCTTGGAAAGGCACCCCTTCAGTTCTTACTCATTACAGAGTTATGAAACCAGACAAGCCAGCCGGAAAGGATGACTTATCTTGAAGTAGCTCCAGAACCCACCCGTTGGCAGATATGTTTGTAAGTAGCTCAAGCAGTAAAGAACTAAAGCTTAATCTAAAACTAAGACTCTTACCTGTATTAGAATTACAATATAAATAATAATTATTTACATCATAAAACCACGTAATTCCCATGAATTTGGAAAGAGATAGCATACAAACAGAATTTAATTAAGATTAAGAAGAACAAAAATAATGCTACCAAACCAGCATGCATAATATGTACTACTGTCGCTTTCAATTGCAATTTAAAAAAAGGAGAAAACACCAATTTAACAAAATTTGATGGCAATTTGCAGAGGGAATAGGGAGAAGAATAAGAGGAGCTTCGGCATTTGAGACCATCAAAGCTGTGCTGACAAAGCTGAAACTACTAGTTTGTGAAAGGAGTTTTGAGGATCGCAATTCAAGTGCTTTCGAAATTGAGACAAATCTGGTGGGAATATATACTGATTAAGAATTTGTAAAGCCAATGCCTCAAAATGATGCAGAGCAACAGATACTGATGTTTGTTGTTTGACTTCCAACAGCTCAGTGCAAGAGAAAAGGAGAAGACTTTCATGCAATGAAAATAATCGTGGAAAAGGGATATTGCAGATAGAAATCTTTCAATTTAGGATTTTTTTAAAGTCTGAAAAAATTATTAAACCGTATGGTTTAGTAGTACAATATCATAATACTATTGAACCACACGGCTTAACAACTTTCTCTGACTTTAATAAAGTTCAGGATCTTAAACCAGAGCGGGGCTATATTGCAGAAGCATCTAAAGAGAGAGTTAACAAAACTAAGCAAACTGGGAGGTGCACTTCCTTCCAAGCCTTCTGTGAAGATGGCTGGTGAATCAAATTGATTCTCCAGAAACGACATCGTTTGAGGCTTAAGAAGCTTTATGAAGTCACGTGCTGCTCATTTGCTTATAACAGAAAACAGATTTTACAAAACGACGTGCAAAACATGCGTTTTGGGTCAGCAGCTTAAGTAACCACGTGAGGAAGCATGCGTTGGAGCTTGGTTTCAGTTAGTTAAGTTTGTTAACCACGTGTCAACAAACTGTACAGTCTGGAAATAAGCCTGCTATTAAAACACAGTATAAAGGCTGGTTTTCGATTGCCATCTGGAAAATGATTGTAGAAAAAGATTTGAGAGAGAGAAAGTGTCATATTGTACTCTGTAAAATCTTGTATAAGGTTCTGAAACTGTCTCCACAGCTGAATCAATAAAAGCTCATCTAAAGGCTTCTCCTGTGTATGTTTGTTTGGTTTATGTTCTTTACTATTTCTTGATCGATTCTTGTAGTTGCGTAGGTTGTGATTTGATCTGTTCAGTCTTGTATTTTTGCAACTTCAATTAGTTTTGGTCAAAGAGATCTTGGGAGTGATCAGTTTTGTTTAGAACCAAGAACAAACTGATTACTACACCTTCCTTGTTCACCACACAGTTCCTGTGAGTACTTCCAATTGATGTTGACGCAAAACATTCCCTTACTGTAATTAAAGATTGCAATTTTGAAGCAATGTAATGGCTTCTTGATGTAAACCTTTAAACTGATAGGACATACACAGTAGGGTTACTGGATGTTGTACCAACTCCAAAATTCAAGGAGAACTTTGCTTCCCGTACAGCGCCAAGAGCTGTTCTGCACTGATTCAATCAGCAAAAATGACAAGGCAAATTACACCATCAAGCTCGACTTCGAGAGTACTCAGATCAGTTACCCATTTCTTCAACTGTGAATATCATGATTGTGGCTAGCAGTGAAGACGGGGGATGTCCCTGGAAAATCTTGAGAAAAAAAATGCAGACATGATACACAACACTTGATCTAACTTCTGGCCATTGCTTTACAAGCATGTTTGTTTATGCAAAGCTTCAGAAGTTAAAGACTACTTACGCTGCGGCGCCGCTTCATGGATGCTGTTTGAATTCCAGTAGCAAATGAGAACTTTAGCACCATCATCCGGTTTAGATGACACCATGACATTGATGAACTCACTGTTGTCATCAACTTCGAAATGCTGCAAATGCTATGATGGCAGACAAATAACTGTTGTAATTGCTAATTCATCTTGTATTAACAATATTTGCTAGTGATTGATTCGTAGCATCTTTCTAAGAAAGAAAATTTACTTGAAACAAGTTGATGAAGAAATAAGTTTCATTTATTTATGTTAGTTAATCACATTCGTTAACTCATGTTATGCTTATACAATTTGTTGATGCCCAAATCTGATCTAGTCTATTAGCGACTTAATATCAGACTTCTACCCCAGCATTAGATTTATTTGGTAGAGAATCGATTGGTCAATCGTCTAGATATCCTGCAACCACTGGTGATTAACCTGCGAATACCTGAAATCATAGAAGACAGTCAGAGGCGCCGGAAGTTTTTCCGGCGTGAACCCTCCGACGCTCAAGTCAGTTTCTGGGCCTTTGCCAAAAAACTTGTGCCACCACTCATATGGCTTAATAAACATTGCCTTAAAAACCAAAAGTTTTTTGAGTCCTTTGCAGAAAAAATGAAATAGAGTGTAAAAGAAAGGATTTTCCCTGAGAGGAAGAGGGCAAAAAAAAAAAACCCCCCAGTAGGAGAGAGAAAAAAGAAATAAATAATCCCCCCTAGCTAACTCCCCACTCCCCTCTTTCCCCCCTTGTTCTCTCCCACTTTCGGAAGTTAAGGATGAGGTAAAAGTAATGCCCCCACTCTCCTTTTTTTCCTCTTTTTTTCTGTTACCAAACACCAGTCCCCTAGTTTCTAGTGTTGAGAGTTTTAACGAATCAAGACTGGAAACTATATAAATTTTAAAGTGACCTCGAGGTGGTTGCCATAAATCGGCCCGGGATTGCTAAAATTAACCTTGACATTAACAAAAAAGTTTCAAGTTTTAAACTTTTACATGCCTTTAAATATACCATTTTCCTACTCACATAATCATGTAAAGCAGGTTTCATAAGTTCATGTATTTATCTCACTTGAAGTAGGTTTTAAGACTTAGTCATTTATCTGCTTTAGAACATTTTTCGCTCATATAACTCTTGCTCGCGTAATCCTAGTCGGGCAAGAGCAGGCAAACTTTGACTTCGTCTCACAGCGAGGAGGTTTGGAGACTATAAGCCTTTTACGTGTAGTACCTTTTTCTTTTTTTTCTGCTCGCCTTCACATGGTCGAGCAAATTCTGGCAAGCTTGACTTCTTGTCTCACCATCCAGCAGGCTTTAAGACTTTGAAGCCTTTTGCGTGCCTTAGAAACTTTCTTGGGATTTTTTATCTATGCTCGCCTTCACATGGTCCAGCAGATTTTGGCGAGCTTGGCTTCCTGTCTCGCCATCGAGGAGGATTTGAGACTTGTGGAGCCTTTACTTGCCTTAGAAACTTTTTTTTTTTAAATTCTCATTGTCTGCTCGCCTTCACATGGTCGAGCAGATTCTGGCGAGCTTGGCTTCCTGTCTCGCCATCGAGGAGGATTTGAGACTTGTGGAGCCTTTACTTGCCTTAGAAACTTTTTTTTTTTAAATTCTCATTGTCTGCTCACCTTCACATGGTCGAGCAGATTCTGGCGAGCTTGGCTTCCTGTCTCGTCATCGAGGAGGCTTTGAGACTTTGGAGCTTTTGCGTGCCTTAGAAGATTTTTGGTGGTCTGCCCGCCTTCGCTTGGTCGAGCAAATCCTGGCATGCTTGGCTCCCTGTCTCGCCATAAAACAAACTTTGAAACTTTGGAGCCTTTTCGTGCCTTAGAAGATTTTTGGAACTTTTGCGGTCTGCTCGCCTTCGCTTGGTCGAGCAGATCCTGGCATGCTTAGCTTCCTGTCTCGCCATAAAACAGGCTTTAGACTTTGGAGCCTTTGAATGCCTTATCAGTAAACTTTGATTGGTTTCTCAACGCTAACCTAGCTCTCCTTTCTTAAATCATTCTCATATTGAGTAACTTTCAAGAAATCAAGTTAACTAAGTTATACCGTCAGCCCTAATATGAGCACAATCAATTTAATGAATATAAGGTATCCTCATCTCACATAGCAGGATTTAGAGAAATAATTGATTTTTCATAGAAAAAACTGGTTGTACATATAACTTCTAACATGTTTTGATTCCTACAAACGTGTGACTTCAATGTGCTCTTATTTGAGGTTTTTGCTTTAAATCCCTAAATATGGATAACCATCAAAAATTTAATTTCTGACGTGTAACGTATAACTTGTCCAGAAAATAGCTCACATTTACAACTTGTGCTTTAGCTATTTATATATGTTTGGGCCTTTGATGGACAAACATCCTTGGTGTTTTTATTACCATCTATAATATTTGGTTAGCAATATTATTAAAGACCTTTGCTAAAGGTGCAAAGCACCATTTACTAACACTATAGATATTGAAATTTATATATAAAATAAACCATATTATATAAAATATGTAATCAACAAATAAATGGTAATATAAAAGTTTAAGCAAAGTCATATCATTGTATCAAGGAAATACGATCTCATGCTAACCCAAGTTCCATCAATCCTTCGGTCAAGCATGTTGTGTGCTAATATATGACTATGCTATATATTCTATAATATGTAATCTTAACTATTTTCTATTAACGACTTAATAAGTAAAAACCCCATCCATCAGATTTTTGAAGTCAGGTAGCGGATTTAAAGGATAAATATAAAACTGAGGTTTTAGAACAAGTGCACCTGAGATTGCGCTCTGCATTATTTCATTGGTACTTCATCAAACAAATCCCGAGCTTGACTCTGCTTTGCTCCCTTCTTAGAATTATTCTGGATTTTAGTCCTTGGCTCTTGCGCAATGTTCTATTGAGCGTCACTCCCTGTAATTTCAGTTGCAGCCTTTGTTTTCCAGTCCAATTAATCTCACCATCTTGATTGTTCCTCTGTAGAGTCTTAAGCTTGCTCTTTACAATTTGAGGCTGCGATTTATTTATTTTTTATTCTGTCAGTCATTTTGTCGAACACTTACTGTGCGTGATCTCGTATCACCACTTTTAATAAATATCATCTGAAACCTGTTTCTGAAATTACAAACTCACATATCTCTGCATCCAATTAGTAATTAAATCTCGCTCGAAATGATTAAACCCATCAAAATGCATGCTGAAACCGTGGCATAATCCGATTGGGAAAGTGGTTAAAATCTTAATATCGAAACTTGTATGCGTGCAAGACTTTAATGGTAAGCACATGATCAGCAGTTGACTATAAACCAACAAGCATGTGGCCACTAGTTTGTGATATGATTTCATATATTCAGTATATGTATTTTTTAAATCTATCCTCTATAATCAATTTCTCATGCTCATGAAAGCCAAATCACAATTGATCATTTGATGCAATATATCATGCGCACAAACAAATAAATTGAAAGTAATTGCAGTAATTTAATTGGAAATACAAGTGGAGATGAATATGTGACAGATTTTACCGATCTGAAGCTTCTAAATGCCAACATTGGGTTAGTTTTTTACCGATTCGCTTCGCTTCTTTCACGTGAGTTCAGAAATAAAAGACAGGTTGCTTCAATTCACACATGATAATATTTTGCCTTCGCTTTGGCTAGATGAAAGTTGATAGAGATAACAAATTGGCTTCTTGTATCAATCCCCACAGACGACGCCAAATGTTGATGCCCAAATCTGATCTAGTCTATTAGGGATTTAATATCAGACTTCTACCCCAACATTAGATTTATTTGGTAGAAAATCGATTGGTCAATCATCTAGATATCCTGCAACCACTGGCGATTAACCTGCGAATACCTGAAATCATAGAAGACAGTCAGAGGCGCCGGAAGTTTTTTCGGCGTGAACCCTCCGACGCTCTAGTCAGTTTCTGGGCCTTTGCCAAAAAACTTGTGCCACCACTCATATGGCTTAATAAACATTGCCTTAAAAACCAAAAGTTTTTTGAGTCCTTTGCAGAAAAATGAAATAGAATGTAAAAGAAAGGATTTTCCCTGAGAGGAAGAGAGCCAAAAAAAAAAAAACCCCCCAGCAGGAGAGAGAAAAAAATAAATAAATAATCCCCCCTAGCTAACTCCCCACTCCCCTCTTTCCCCCCTTGTTCTCTCCCATTTTCGGAAGTTAAGGATGAGGTAAAAGTAATGCCCCCACTCTCCTTTTTTTCCTCCTTTTTTCCGTTACCAAACACAATTTTTTTTGTGCCGTCCGCATAAAAGATCTTGTTAAACTACCGTTATTATAATTTACAGCACATCCAAATTAGGAGGTAATCCCAACCTCTTGGCCCCTAGCCCATCCCATTAACTAAATCCGACTGTAAATGAAAGTTTTGAGTTTAGGTCCCCCTCTCCTTTCATGCCAAACACTAAAAAGATGTTTGTTGGGCTTGACAATGCAAAGAATATGAAGTATATACTGAGAGAAAAGAAATTTGGAAACTCTACAGAAGAGCTGAAGAGGGGACCAATTGATAAAACAGAAACCACTTGTAATTCTATCTACATGTCACTTTCGGCTTTCCAAAACAGTTGTCGAAGCACAAAAACAAAACAATGTTGAAAAAAATTCTCCTCTTCTAAATTGAGTTAAGAACTTCAAATTAATTCACACCACAACCCTTATTCTCACCAATCAGTCAGAGAAACACACGCAGATTTAAGAATTGGTTTATTCTGAAAGCATATGCCTTTGTTTTCAACAATAATATTCCAAAGCATATGCTTTTTTCCCCCCAACCCTTTTATTTATTTGCTCATCTAGGCTTCTCATATTTTTCTTTCTTCTAGAGTTTTCAATTTGCTCTGTTAATTATTAGCGATGATCATAACCTTTATTTTTTTATTTTTTTTTTGTGCAGCTTTGAATTTGCTTGTTGATTGTCATCTAATCATTTTCTTTTTCATCCTAGAATTTGAATGATTATATGGTTAGATGACCATCAACAAACATGTTCATGGTATTGCATGGATTGATTTTTTTTTGCTTTTGCTTCGGGGTTTAAGCTCCTTTTAATCTTATTTTATTCCTCTCTTCTAATTTTTTTTTTTTTTAAAGAAATGAAAAATCCAATCCCTATGAATTAACAGTCTTCAAATTGTTTTGCTTTTGTCTTGTTTTATTGTTTTTTTTTTCTTTTTTAATGATAATATTAATTAAATATTCCCTTTAATTAAAGATTCTCTGTTCACGCGCACTTATACAGTTGTTTTTGCACCTGTAAATCCCCCATGATGCTCCTTAAGAGCAAAATATTTCTATTGAGTATTTTACAACTTCTGAATTCATCTTTCATGAATAATAATCGCTATTGATTCACAGAATCTTTATAAGAAAGAAAATTTACATAAAGCAATTTTCTTTTTCATTAAAGTAAGTGATTTTTATTCACTAGACCTTTAAATATTTGTAGCAATATTTTGAGTTTTTTTCTTTTTTTTAAATATCTGCATATTTGTTAAAAAGAAAATCAGATCAATAATTTTACATGCAAAGAATATTTTGAAAGACCAAATTTATTCAATTTTCTATGCCGTAAAAATAAAAATTATTTTTTATATTTTAGCTGATTTAAGAAGACCATAAGATATTTATTTTTTTAAGGTGAACAGACCTTGACCCTTAAGTTTGCTTAAATGGTGACACTTATCCTTTTTTACTATTATGTTCTTTAATTATATATAACTAAATAACTGAATTAAAAAAATTTTGAGAAAAAGAGTGAAATCCCTTGGTGTTTGATAAAACTAATTGAAACTCCCCTGGTGTTTTAAGACACATCTAAAACCCTTTGAGTGTTAATTTTTTGCTGATCTTGCTATTTCACCCTTGATGATTCTTTGATATTGAGAATATGAATACCTTTAATTATTTAATTAATTGAATAATTTTTTAATTAAAATTGGAGAAAAAAAAACTAGGGGATTGTCATAATTTTTAATTGATTCTGAATTTTTTTTCGGAATTTATTAAAAATTAAATGCAAAATTAATATACATACATGTATAAATACTATTTTTTGGAGAATAAATTATATATATATATTGTTTCAAATACCCTTAACTTATTATTCTCCAAAAAAAATAACTGTATATTTATTTTGCATGAAATTTTTGAATTAATTCTAAAAAAATTATATTAATTGAAAATTATGACAATCTCCTTTCTTTTTTAATAATTTTTCAATTAATTATGGTTATAAAAATTATTCCACTAATTAATTAATTAATTAAAGTATTCATATTCGCAACATTATACAATCACCAAGGTTAAAATGGTAAGCTCAATAAAAAGGTTGACACTTATAGGGGTTTGAATTTGTTTTAAAACATCAGAGGAGTTTCTATTAGTTTAGTTAAACAATAGGAGAGTTTCTCTCCTTTTCCCCATAAATTTAATGGACAAACTTAGTTATGCAAAATAACTACTATTAGTAGCACCGCATTTTTATTCTTGAAAATATGCTTAAATATAATACATAATGAAGGCAGAAATTAGGCTCCTTTTGGAGAAGTATGTGTACAAATACAATAAAAACCTGATAAATTAATATCTGAGAAATTAAAATGTCAATAAAATAATAGGTCTTGTCAATCTCGACTTTGGGTTAATATGTTAAATTATAAATCGATTAATTAATATTCACTCAATTTTAAAAAAAAAAATCATGATCCTAACACTATATTATTTTGTCGAATTTTTTTTGTAACTAGTATGCTATATATAATACATAGACATTTTTCGCTTTTGTGCAACTAGAAAACTAGGTTACTTTAGCATATTGTTCATGACAGACGTTGGGAAAAAGGGCCATACAGTGAAAATTTTGTAAATTAATCATGTTGGAACCATACAAAATCAATTAATTTTAAAAGGTATTAATTAATTGATAATTAATTAATCAATTTATTAATTTAGAGAGTGTATATACAATTCAATGAACATACATTTAATCAATTAATAATTCATTATATTTTACCAATCTGATTAGTTAAAAATGAAATAATCCACCAAATATAAATTTTTTTTTTCAATTTTAGAATTCAACTCTAGAATTTCTATAAGAAATAAGCAAATTTAGAATGAGATCCAACTATATCTAAATTTCAAGGAAAAAGGTGACTATAGAGACATATCTTGTCTAATAAAATATTACAAAAAAATGTTTTTAATTTTAAAATATTATTAATTTATAAAATGAATGGGACCATACAGTTATTATAAAAGCAAAAAAATTGTGGGATGAACAGTTGAAGTGGCTTTATTTCCTTGTATCTTTTTAATATCTAGAAGGTTGAGGCTCCTTTTTATTTGCTATTCTTATTTGTCAATAGGTTGAATATATTGGTTAATTAATTAATTAATTGATGTAACAGTTTCTGACCAAAAAAACAAAAATTCTTTTTTCATTTTCTATTCGTTTCTCTTATTTTCTAATTACATTACATTGTGTGCAGTTCGGCTCATCAATTTTTTAACTTAAAAAGAAAATCAATACAATTGCTAAAACAATAACATCCAAAATTCCAAATAGGGTAGGCAAAACGCGGGTCCTGGGTCTGGGTACTGCAATACCTGACCGAGTTTTTAATCTGAGTTTTTACTCTGATTTTATTTTTTTAATATTAAATATGTGTACTTTTTTAATTTCTTTTATAATTTTATAATTTTTATATTAATTTCAATGAAATTAGACATGAAAATATTAACTTTAAATGATTAAAACTTTACATATATGTAATAGATTAGTCAAATAGATATAATTATTTAAAATAGCATATATTTTATAATTTTTTTTATAAAATCCTGGTTTATCAAGTGATACTCAGGACCGATCCGTCTTCATAAATGGGCAGTGTATTATCCGGCACACATCACCTGAATCCGATCCGGATCCAAACCGGACAAGTATTTTTGACACCTCTACATCAAAATTGGGCCTCCGTACAAAATTAATTAAAATCACTGGAAGAACTTCTTTTTTACTTTTAACTCCATGGTAATTTTAATGACTAATTTTATGAGAGAAAAAAAATGCTGGCTAATATGGTTGTCAATTTTATGCTTGGTGGATTAATTTTTCTCCGAACAAATTACACAAAAAAAAAATCTCTTGAAATGATGCACTTGGTCTTATTAAACTACTACACATTAAATGACAGCTCGCTGCCTTGCTGGGAGAACAAGAATAAAGTGAACCATTTCAACAATTTTTTTTTTAATCACTAAAATGAAGTTAATCAAATAAATTAAGTGTCTTTTGCCCAAATTATGTTTCAGATCCACAATATATATATATATATATATATATATGAAGAACAAAATTGGGAACCTACTGAACTACTGAAGATTCCATTTGCATGCTTTTATTATTTGATAGGCCCGCTTGACTGCAAGCTGCCCAAAATTGACGTAATAATGCAAGCTTTTGATACAAATTCAAAGAAGCTAGCTGTAAAATAATTGTATTCACATATAATATAATAGGCTACCTTAGTAGCCTCGATTAATTACAACAACTTTTGGAAATCAAAGAATTAATCAAAAACAACATTATCAAAATAGATCATATATATGTCTTAACTCTCGACTAACCTAAAGCAAAGTCAAAACATGAAAAAGAATACGGAATCTTATGAGGACACTATTTTTTCACTAGTAATTATTAACCAAATTATTCAGCTTGCACCTGTTACACATGAGAACATTCTGTGACTCCTAAACCTCACCAGTTGCTTTGCCCTTGGAGGAGGAGAACCACCGCCACCGCCACCACCAAAACCACCACCATTCGCCACTGAGTACCCGGCATAAAAGTCTCCGACGGACTTATGCCGCCGGTGGCCGTGTCCCGGCTCCATTTTCTCACCTGAACGTGTCACATACATGGAATTTTGATGAGCAATAATATTACTATTGAAGTCTGCTGCGTTGTAACTTTGAGCTGCCCCCGACGAAAGACACTCGTATTGCCGGCGAGTTTTGTTCTTCTTGATTGCTTTGAACACCATTGGAATTAATCCGTCCATGAGACTTGAATTTTCCTCTCTGATGAAGAAAAATAAACAGAAGAATCTAAGTATTTGAAGGAGAAGAGAAATGGAAGCAGTCTTATTGATTCATTGGGTTTGGTAGTCTTATGAGAATGACATATACTTTCCACAGCTTTAAAGTCTACAACACGTCATGCTGTTTTGTCGACCTTACTAGAGAAATAAATCAAAGTTTCACATTGTACAGCTAAGATATAATGACACAAAGGGCCCTAGTACTTCTAGGTTTTGTTATTGAGATCCTTAATTAATTACTATGTATTTTCTTACTACTGTTGATCTAGTCGAAAATTCTAGACTTACTAAAGTTTGGAAAAGATACAGTCATATATTTTAACAATATAAAATTATTATACCACTAAACCATATACCTTAATAATTATTCTAGACTTTAATAAAGTCCAGTATCTTGGAGTGAAATATTTTTTTTTATTTTTATACTTATCTCTCATTAACATATTACTGTATGTTAAAAGATAAATATGACTTTTTACGATGCAAAATATTTCATACCTCATGAAAAAATACATGAAAATTAGACTGAAAACAAAAGTGTAATAGTAAAAGAACTCAAAATTGAGTTTTCTATATTAATAAGATTTTGAGGACATAATTGTTATTATGTCCATACATTACAGCTTCTATAATCCTTTTTTTTTATTTTCAGGAGCAGATGTGTAGCTTGTGTAAATCGGTTGATTAGGACAATAGTGACATAGGGGCCCAAAAGTGATCACATTCTTCGTTTGTATACGCAGAAGCAAACATTTTCCTAGAAGATCAACAATTCAAAAAAGAATAAAATGATAAATAATAATTAACCCCTCAGAATAAACTCCATTATTTTTTTTTATAGCCTCTAGCACATAAAACCTTATCAGTAATCTACATCAGCAACCAAACCTTAAAACTTTTGCAGAGTACTCCTATATATGTGAAATTTATATATGTATAAAATGATACTTAAATTTGAGGCTAAATAATACTGTCGAATATTTAAGTAGTGTAAAATTTTAGCTTAACGGGAAGACGATTTTACCTTAAATACAATAGAATATTTAAAATACAATAAATATTATGTAAATTTAAAAATTATATTTTAAAATGTACAAATATCCACGCTAAAAAGTGTTGCGAATTTTATAAATATTAATATTGATTACAAAACTATATTGTGTTAAATGTTTTACACGCAAAGGATCGGAGAGTATGAATTAGATTAGATTAAAGGAGCATATCTTCAAATTTGCATTGACTTGGTCCTTGTTGGGCATATGTCAACTCATTTGTCAGGTCAACGAATCATATCTCTTCTTTTAATAAACTTTCTAGTCTTTGTTTGTTAATTAATAATCAATCCTATGGGAAATATTGTTGGTTTCTTTCCTTATGAAGTCCAAGTTGAAACTTAATTGGTTTGAACAAGGAGAAACCAGGGAATTTGTATGTTTCATTTTACTGAGGTTGAACGCAGCCCTCAAAATGAATTCTAAAAATTTAGCAGCTAATATTTACTTGTGGAATAAAATTTCCCAAAGCAGTCATATCTAGCAGCCAATGTTTCACTTTTGGTCATAATTTTTTTTTTTAGTTACGATTCTATTTGCAGCACTAAGCAATTATGAGATTGTAGATTGAAGCTTTCATGTTAAATTTGAAGCACTTAAATGTATTATATTCACTGCCTTGTATCTTTTGCTCAGATGAAGCTCAAGAAGAAAATCCTAGCCCTAGAATTAAAATCTTTCACGTCAGAACTTAAAACGTGTAACAATAATACCCCACTACGTGCCTTCATTATACATGTTCTTTTGCTTTATTTAATTAAAAAAAAAAATGAGCTGCTAGAATTCAAGTTGCTTTGTACCTGGAATTTAACTATATTAAAACATTAGTCTCCATCGTGTAGTAACAAAGACGGCCGACTAAATTAGGTGCTTAATGCACCAACTATTTTCAATACAGTTCATTTCGAACAAAGCTGGCATTTTTCATATTTGACTAGAATACACAAATTTCAATCAAGTGTGCGTCCTAACGTCTCTTGTTTTTTAATCATTTTGGAAGGCTGTATCTGAGGTATAACAATTGAATTAGAAGGACCACAAATCGATTCTGACCATCTGCTCATACGACAAAGCCAATGCATCAAAGTCTCCAAGAATATTTTACTATAAGCTATTCATAGCTCACAGTAGATTATGAAATTGATGTGTTTGAAAATTCTTAGTTCCTGATATCAACCTCTAAAACATATCGATTTGGAAAATCCGCAGTTGTTTTAAAGACGTTGTTTTGAAAGAGAGAAGACCTATTCATATTACTCGTATAATACATATATAAATTGATTAAAAAAAAAGAAAGAAAACCTGTCTGAACCCTACATAGATAGCTCTATCAAGCGGACTTGAATGTGTGAGAAGGAAAGCGACATACCCCTCAAGCAAATAATGAATGGTTTTGAGATATGGACGTTTACAGTTTAAAAAATGTTACAACCACACCAGATGTCAGACCTTCAGTACATGGATTTTTTCCAAATTGTTTCAACATTATAAATGCCTTCATATAAATGCCTTCCACGAGAAAGTTAACTATTACTTGTAGTGTCAATCTAAGATACAAAAGTGACGGGGCAACTACTCAAATCAAGATAATGTTAATGAAACTCAATTGCCAAGCCAAAGTTGCATACATTTGATAGGTGCAAATGTTGCAGCATCCATTGGCCAAGCATCATCATCATTGGCCTATCACTGTGACAGCATCCAATCGAAAAGATGTATATATCAGCTCTTTCCTTGTCCAATACTTTAACATAGTTCATACTAGCACTTAATCCTGGATTATAATCTCATCTAAACGGAAGTTCAACACATTATCATGTGTTTATCCAAAGTACTCCCAAATAATTCTTTGATCTCAAAAACACTTTTTGGCCACTTATACTAATCAATATGAAAGTAACATGTTAGATATCCTGAACTGTCTAACAACAGAACTTATGGTACAAAAATACTTCCAAGCACACTTCAGAGGTCTCGTCACATGAGTGGCAACATCATGATTCTTTCATAAGTTTGATCTCTCATTTCCATGTTCTACGAATTCCATCCTAGTTTAAGCTATGCCAAGTAACTGTCGTTTCTGGCCCGACTTTTTTTTTTTTTTCTGTTGTTCTGATACATTTTCTTCAAAAAATAGTTTCCCAGCCTATGTCCCATATCGAAGAACTTCTCAAAGGTCTATACCATGTTTTAACAATATGTCCGAGTCCTTGGACACCAGCCTAACTCTAGATGACTATGCAAGCTCAATATGGAAACCATGTCAATTAGCCTAAACTGTGTCACTAGCAATTTTGTTCTTTCAAGAATACCATAACATGTGCTCAAAGAAAAAAGGATATTTTGTTACCGCATATTTGTTATCTCCATGACTACCACTTCCTTTAAATTAGAGTCAAAATGCAGAATTTTTCGGTTCCATTTTCATATTCTCTTGGTCTGTGATAAATCAAAATCTAGAACCGTCATAATATGTGAATGCCTAAAATTGCCATGAATGGAGATGCAGCAAGACTTTCCCAGGAAAAAAAGAAAAAAAAAAAAGCCCAAAATTTGGTGCTTATTAATAGCCAAGTAACTCTTATCAATGGCATAAGTCAAAATGGTATAAGCATAAAATATTTGAGCCCTGTCTCTTCCAGAGACCAGCAAAGCTTATCAAGCAATTCCAGAGCATCAGTGAAAGCTTTTCACAATTTTCCACTGTAAAGCTGAATAAATTTCAGAAAGTATTCACAATGTATGAAAAAAGAAAATATCTTAAACGAATTGTGAGCCAATAAAAGCGCAATTGAAAATACAACTAATCGAACAAGGTGAATACATGGTGGCATTTAAGTGATGATTCGACATCACCACCAAGAATAACCATTTCAGGTTTAAAGTTAGCTACAAGTGCTTTAATGTTTTGAAGGAGTAAAGGAAAATGGAGAGAGAAAATCATACTTGAAACAAGTGGTTCTTATAGCATAGAGTCCAATCTGAATCCCCTGAAGCTGCCAAGCCACCACCATCAGTGCTTATTGACTCTGCACATGAACATGTAATTTGAGAAGGAACTCTTTCTTCACCTTTTCCTTTAACTCCAGTTTTGGTATCTACATCTTCAGTTGACCCAAAATCATTTTTCAGAATCTCATAGTTCCGCTCATCAGCATTGACATCAGGATTCTGACAGGGTTTTAACAGGTCATTGGCACAACCACCAACATCTTCCTCTTCATCTGATAAGTATCTGCAACTATCAAACTCATCCATCTCGAAAATCCGACTCATCAGCCCTTCCCTCCATGATATCCTCATCTGGGATTGTGAAACATACCCTAAAGTGGAAGTAGACGTCCAAGAATCTCGGTCATCTAAAACTTTCTGATATTGGGAAAGATCAACAGAGTTGGAAGGCGTCATCACACAATCAAACTGAAAACTTGAACTGGTAGGATCCCATATCGATTCATACCCCTTGGAAGACAGACTTGCCATGGGAATACATTCAGTGAGCAAATCACTCTCAGAATTAAATTGATGATTTTGACAAGCTTCTGTTTTTAACCATGACAAGCCAGCAGGTCTATCTGGGCTTGAGTCAGATTGTGGGGTTTGAATAACATTTCCACTTCCAAATGTATCCACGGAGAATGGAGAATTTTCTGCATTAAAATCATAACGACCCTTCTTCTCATCTTCCAAATCAGCAGCCTTGCAAATAGGAATACAGTTGGGCGAAGATGAAATAACCAAATTTTCATGAAAAGTATCCGAAATTCCTTGAAATTCAGGAACTCCACAAGGAGAACATAAAGAATTACTCCCCCTCCTAGTAATAATAGATACCCTCCTATTACTGTTTTTATTACACAAATCCAAACTAATCTCATCGTTGAATAAACTAGAAGAAGGTGAATGAATCTGAAATTTACGTGATCCATTTTCAGTATTTTCCTTTTGCTCGTCATCCTCCTCACTACAAGGAGACAAAAGCCAATGCATGCAAGCCTCAGCAGGTAAAGGCACAATAGAGACCCTTCTAGAGTTATCAACAACTCCAACAATATTTTCTTTATTATTCCCTTCACGTTCTTCAAAACTATCAGCAGCCTTGGCAGAACCAAAGTCTAGCATATTGTTATCACCTACAGTCAGTAACCCTCTAGGCCTACATTTCCTCTTGTCAGTAATCCCAGACACAACATGGCCAGCACCATAACAAGCAGGCGTCCTACTTGTTGCTGTTACAGATAGGCCAGACTGTGCATGTAACTCTGGAGACACTGAGGCCTGAATAGGAGGGGTTCTATTTCTGCTACCACTGCCATTTGACAACTTCTCAACATCCACAACATCATCACCAACAATAACCTTTTTGTCTATTGCACAATCTAAGCCTGACTCAGTTGCTATCTTACTCAAAGGAGTCAAATCCACAACATTACCATCACAAAACCTAACGTCAGGCCCAGAAGTCACTTTATTTATGGGACTGCCACCGGTATCCAAAATCGAAGAAATTTTACACTTTGATACATTTCTCGAACTGGATTTCTTCCCAGATTGCAACTGGTACAAAAAAGTACTATCTTTCTTTACTTTCTCCCCTTTCCCCAAACTGGGTTTCTGTAAAATGCTGCGTCTCGATGGTTTTGACAGATTGGGAGCAGATTTTGGGGTAGTTTTAGCTAAAGTTTTGATCTTTACGGGCCTATCAATTAAAGGGGTTTTCGAATTCGAAGAAGAAGAGTGAGAAAGAAAGAACCTGAGACAACCCTTTGGAGCTTCAATGCTGCTGGTGCTGCAACTATTGTTGTTGCCGCTGCTGTTATTGATAATGGTGGTGTTGAGATTTTGCAAAGGGTTTCTAGAACATTGCTGCTGCTTCTTTGTTCTTTGTTCAATCTTTTTTGAGCAGTTTCTGTTTAGGGATTTTGTTGATTTTAAAGATGATGATGATGATTTTGAAGGTGGGTTCATTTCGTGATCGTGAAGCACTGAAAGGACAGTGCTACAAAAATGAGATCTACTTGACAGTTGCTTGTAACGGGAAGTGATTTTGATTTGAAAATCGATGGGAGGGACTAGGGAGAAAGGTTGAATTTCTTCAATTACTGATTTGCCCTTGTTTTGGTCTTTAATTACTGATTTGCCATTATACTTTTGACTGAATTTGGGAATTATTGGGCTGCAGCCTGCAAGTGCGCCTTTTGGGCCTGAACGGACCCACCAAAAAATTTAGCACTTGGGCTTTGGCCTTTGAGTTTGAGGAAATCTCTCAAACTGATACTAATAATTCAATAAACAAAGTTAGCATCTGTTCATTAGGTATCTCATCCCATGCCAAACCGAGCTTCACTAGCACAGAGCCCCATAATGTACTAAAAACTCAACTCTTGAAGAGTAGAAATTTAACTGAACATCCCAAACAAAACAGGAATTTAGCTCAACATACCTCAGTACACTTGTTGATTAACAAATACCATCAAGACCAAAATACATATCTATTTATACTAACTCAAAAAATATTGAAGTTTCATAATGTATGATGTATGCTGTACATAGGTAATGTTATTGCTAGTGTATTAACATTCAAATCAACAAAAATTGGAGCTTAAAAATCACAAGAACCTACTGTGAGTTTAACACCCCGAGGCAACTTAGCTTTTAGCATGTTGGTACTATTTTTAAGTGTTGTTCTCTTCCTAGAACCGGAAGGTTTAATAATCATCTTTTCAAGCATAGTTGCATTTTCGAATACGTAAAATGCAAGTTCAAAATCAATTTCACGCCCATTAAACCCTTGTAATTCCACCAGCTTGAGGTGTTGATGAGAGTGTTTAGAAATCTGATGTCGTTTTTTTCCAATCCTTCGGCCATTATTCCATATCTGCAACAACAAAAAGGATATATATATATATGATCATTCTTGTTAGAGATAACAGATAATATGTAAAACTCGAACATTTGCCTACAAGTAGTGAAACTAGTTGGTTTCAAAAGTATATGGCGCAAAACCATTACAATATCCAATGAACCTTTGCGAACTTCCTCCAGTAAGGCAATAAACAAACTACTATTTCATTAAAGCAAATAAGCATATTTCTCAGCATAGAATAGGAGAAAAAGGGAAAAACGAAATTTGCTTTATCAATAACAGAGTAAGACACGGAGGCATAAGCTCTAGCTTAGATAAGATGTGAATATGATCAAAAACACAATCTGAAATCTTTATTCCGCATCATCATTAGAACTCAAAACCTCTACTAGACATGTAAATCTATATTAAACCAGTCCATACTTGAATGTATTTCAATTTACTACAGTTGCTTCAACATTAAAACTCTTATAGTAAGTTGAAGTTTTTGTGTACATCTACTGTAATCATCATGCTTCTGCAGTATCAGTTGAGAGAGCTTGAAAATACTCACCAAATGACATCTTGTTGAAGGGAATTATCTTGTAAAAGATGTGATATTCTTGTAAAATGTTAATTAACATCGTAATATGAAACAATATTCACAAAATATCACTATAAATATAGTGGCCATCAAACATTCAAGTGTTGAAGGTTACTTTTCACCATAAAGGTATTAACTGACAAAGAATAGAGAGTTACATCTGTAATTAGACCAGTTGTATATGAGATCATCTGATCGAAAAATCCAAAATTACACAAAACATTACCGATGAGATTTACAATGCCCACCCGCCCCATAAAATCTAAACCAGCCGATCTATAATCCTGAAAGCCCCTCAAAGTATTATGAGTAAGGTTACTAACCAGATGCTTTCCACATGCTTAGTACAGGAAAAGGAAAAATATGAGGATGCTCATACATTTATAATATCAACAAGCTTCAACTAGTATAATGACAATCTCAAACTTCTCAACTTGTATGTAATCTACTAAAATATTTACCTGAAGCACAAGCTTTTCCAGAAAGGGACATGCCTTCATTATGAATGACAAGCCAAGTAGTGTTTCCTGATTAGCTGCTGTAAAACTTATGTTTAAGTTCATTAGTTTGGGAAATTCACGCTGTGAGAATTGCGCGAATACCTGAAAAATAGAACGAACATAAGAGAACGGACTTAAAAAGTAAGTAGAAACAAACATACCCACTAAATACTGACCTCATTGCAGCCGTCCAACTCAAGGGTCTTCAATTGAGGTAAATAACTTACAATCGATCCAATACAGTGCATTTTTTGAACCATGGGTGTCACATGGAACACTACATCAACAAGTTGAGGAAGACTCCCAACATGTAAATTGATATCTTGTCCAATATATTTAAAAGATAACAGATTCGGAGCAGAAATTTCAATTTCCTTAATCGAGTAGCAAAACTGAATGTCGAGGCACTTCAATGGGATTGATGAACCAACAACCTTCAGGCTTAATAGATCCGGACTTTGGGTGATGCGTAAGTTTTCCAAGAGTGGACAATTATGAATAAAAAACTCAACAACTTCTCCGGTGACATTTACAGCACAAAGGGTGAGGGATCTTAGAGACTTAATACCAGATAAACCACAACCGCTTTGAAGATTCTTATAACACTCTTGTGGAATTTCATAATAGTTGTCATATGTTCCTGGCGACAAATCCAACTCAAAGTTCCGAACATTTTTTGCTATTGCTGTGCTGACCCAATTAGTAATATTACATTTATGTTTAGCATCGAGACGAAAACATATTCGAAACTGATTGATACGTGAACCCCTGTGCAATTCCAAAACTTTATTAACCCAGCTAATGTACTTAGACTGTTTATAATCTGGTGGGAATGACATATATTTTACTTTTTTATCAAAGTCAAGAGAAGTAGTAAAAGTCCACAAATATTTCCATCTGCTTGAAAGAACACTAGTCCTCGCAGCTTCCTTAAGAGTCAAGCCAGATATAATATGGATGAGAATATCATCTGGGAATCGACTAAACCAATCCTCCAAATTTTCCTTCTGCTTAATATCATAAATAAATGAAACCCATTCAATCTCATTGTTTCAAACCCCGAAAACAAAAAATTAAAATTAAAATTAAAATTTAAAAAAAAAAACCAGCAACAATAACCCACAACGACATTATAAAATTAAGGGAAAAAAAAATTACCTTCTCTGGAGCATCTTCAGAGATATGGCGCGCTTTCTTCGTCATCAACTCGGCATGTAAACGCTTCAACGGAATTCGATTTTGCTGTAAGCGTGGCTTTTGGCTCGGTTCTGAGGACTGCTACTTAAGTTATATACTGTAAATTAGGGTAATAACATCTATGTACTCAAAGTTTTAATTTTTTTTCTTTTTGCAAGTAAGGACATAATTCGCCCATTGTGCGTTAAAAAAAAAAAAAGGCCATTAACTTCTTTTGAATTGATAACATTATCCTTTTGATATTTAAATTTAAATATGTAACCTTTTGTTTTAATATTACATTAGAATGCACAATAAAAATATTGACAAATCTACCTATTCTATAAATCATACCTTAAAGCTCATTCCGACGTCGGCATATAATAATTGAAATTAATCTCAAACTATCAATCTCGGAGATGAGATGAGAACATACTTCATCAATTTATCAATCTCAGGGATGACACGATTATTAAATAAGTTGGGTTCGGATTGACTCGATTTTTTTTCGTATTGGGTTAGGGTTAAAGTTCTTGACATATTTATTCGAACAACGACAAGATTATATTTTTATTTTAAATTAATTTTTAAGTTCTTATTATTAAAATTCAAGTATTAGACATAATTCACTCTTTTTTATTTTTTTTTGGAAGACAAACATATACACAATGTTCTATTTATAAAATTGTATATAAATTTAGAATTTTAATAGTATAGATATATAAAATATTAATACATATGTATATGTTATCATATCGATACATAATATTATTTACATATATATAATTTAAACTTTAAATAGTGTAAATGTGTAATAGTTTAGGATGTGTGTGTAACATTTGTTAAATATATAAATATTAAACAGATTATTAGGTAATCAGTTTATTTTCCATGTCAGTTTTGGGTCTCAATATTTTGACACAATTATTAAATGAATCGTGTTTGAGTCTACTTAAATTTGACACAACATAAACACGATCCTATGACCTATTTTACTAGCTCTACTTCAAGAAGACTTCTCTTACATGAATTCAATCTGTTATGGGTCTTAATTTAAAATTAGGAACAAGATTAATTCATAATAAAATAGAAATAGCTCTTGTTTTTACATGGAATGGCTATGCTATTATTATATGACCAAAATAAATTCCGAATGGCTATGCTATTATTATATGACCAAAATAAATTCCAGCTTCCATAATTTCCTCCGGATGGATATTTCTATACTTCTTGCATATTTCTTATTTTATTATGTTTAACTCTATATTCACAAAAAAAGACTATAATATTATTACTTTTTTTATTTGTATTAACAGCTACCCTATGAGAAATAATTTTATGCGTAAAAATTTCAGCAAATTTTTTACTCAAAAAATAAAAATAGATCTCATTTTCACATGCTTATGTTATTGTTATATGAATTTAGTCTATCAGTGAGCTTCTGAAGAAAACTTGACAGTAAAGTGTTTGAGTAAAATTTGAAAATATCCAATGTTTGGGGTAGAACTCATATTAAACTAAATATTGAGGACAAGTATAAAAATATCCCATGTTTGGCTTGCTCGAGGGCTATCAATTGCATTATAATAGTTAATATATCAAAATAAATCTATAGCGCATTATTAGTACAATACATAATGTACAGAGGCAATGCTGGTAATGTCTTTATTTTCATAATAACAAAGACTGGAGCCAGTGAATCACAACGAACCGACCACAAGATCAACGCCTTGAGGTAACTTATCTTTTAGCATGTTGGCACAATGTTTAAGTGCCCTTTTCCTCCGAGAACTGGAAGGTTTAATGATCATCTTCTCAAGCACTTTTGCATTTCTGAATATAAAAAATGCAATTTCAGGATCAATTTGAAGCCAGCGAAACTCGTGTAATTCCACCACCTTGAGGTGTTGATGAAAGTGCACAGGAATCTGATGTCTTTTTTCCCCTATTGTCCGGTTATTATTCCATATCTGCAACGAAAGAAGACTATGTCATGTTTAACTGCATAGTTCTTGTTAGAGAAAACAGATAACTGAATTTGTAAAACCCCAAAATTTGCCTACAATTAACAAAGAGAGTTATGACTCCAAACCATTAAATATACTGAGCAACACTGTCCTGCACACTTTGACTGATTTTGCACGCAACATACAACCTAGCTGATTGAAAAAAATAAGCACATATGAAATATGATCATGATATATGCCACATATGAAAAGATCGCCACACAAACAACCACTATGAAACAAAAAGTTGAGCAGTTGTTCCTGTTTTAGCTCCTAACTAAATGCTGTATTCACAGCTTACCTTCATCTTCAGGCTACTTCTGCCTAATACTCTGGTCCACAATATATTATTGAGAGGGTAAAATATAAAACATATGCTTTAGCTGGAAAGATATAGAATAAGGTCAAAGACCACACAAGTGAAAAAAACATAATTGACCATTACAGAAACAAAATCTGAAAAATTTATTCTGCATCATCATTAGACCTCAAAAATCTCTGCTAGACTTGCAAAGCTATACAAAACCTGTCCATACTTGGAATGTATAGGAATTTACTACAGTTGCTCCATGATTAAAACTCTAAAAGTTGAAGTTTTCAACACCTGCATTATTATAATATTCAAGTTTCTGCCAGCAGGGAGAGAATGAAAATATTATCAAGTGGAAGAGCAGAAATCTCATTTAAGGGCATTCACACAGATGTGATCTTCTTATTCAATAATATCTGTGTAATCTTAAACAATATTTAGATGATATCATGACAAACATGGTCAACATACCAGACATTCAAGTATTGAAGTGCAAAATGATACGAGATTAAGATTTCTTTATGCAAGAAAAAAGAGTTGCAAGTATTGTAGACCAGTTGTCCACAGGATCATGCAAAACCGATTGAAAAAATCCAAAACTACAAAAATAAAATTCTGTTGAGATTTATAATGGATGCCCAACCAAACCACCCTATTCAATGAGATTAATTTACAATCTTCATGTCCGAGTGGTAATCTCTTGAAAGAGACTAAAGATAAAAGCAGGGACTGTGAACAAATGTGATCTTTTTCTGTTATGCTAGATGACATTGTAATTTCAAACAATATTTAGATGATACTGTGAAAAATATAGTCACAATGCCAAGTGTTTGCATGTTGAAGTGCAAACTATTATCAGAAGAAGGTTACTTACTTGCTGAATTTAAAATGCTTAATAAATGGGGGAAAAAAAGAGGGACTATGCCCATACATTTGAAACGTTCAGCAAGCTACAACAGTAACCATCACATCTATCCCAAGCTTCTCTACCAATAAGTAGAGTGTGAAAAATTTACCCTAATTACAAGCTTTTGCAGAAAAGGACACGCCTTCAATACGAAAGACAGGCCAAGCAGGCTTTCACAATTAGGTTCTGTAATGGTAAGTTTTAAATGCAACAGTTTGGGTAATTCCCAATGTCCGAATTCCATGAATACCTGAAAAAATAGAAAAACTAAGACAACTGACTTGAAAGTTTCTAAAAACATGCATAACCACCACAGTACTATTGTACTAACCTCATTGCAACACTCCAAATCAAGGGTCTTCAGCTGGGGAAAACAGCATACAACCGAGCCAATAAAATACCTTATTTGAAAGAGGGGAGCCCCATGGATGACTACATCAACAAGTTTGGGAACATTCCCAACATGTAGCTTGATATCTTTTCCACTGTATCTAAAAGATACAAGACTTGAGGCAGAAATTTCAATTTCTTTCATTGAGTAGCAATAGTGAATGTCTAGGAACTTCAATGGGATTGATGAACCAACAACCTTCAAGCTTAATAACTCTGAAGAATTGGCCACGTATAAGTGTTCCAAATGTGGACAACTGTGTATAAAAAACTCAAGCACTTCTCCACTGACTTTCAGAGCACTAAGGCAGAGGGATCTTAGTGACTTAATGCCAGACAAACCATGCCCTCTTTTAAGGAAGTTGTACCGCTCTAGCGGAAATGCATAATAGCGGAAATGCATAATCATTAATATGAGATGGTGGCCAAAAATCTAACTCAAAGTTTTGAACTTTCTTTGCTGTTGCTGCGTAAATCCAATTGGTGATGTCCCTTCCATGTGAATTATCCAGAGTACAACGTATTCAAAACTTATTTATATTTGAACCTTTATGCAAGCTCAAAATTTTATTCACCCAGCAAACGTACGCACTTTTTTCTTCTTTACTTGGGAATATTATATCCTTTCCTATTCCAGCAAAGTCGAGAGCAGTGGTAAAATTCCACAAGTATTTCCATCTACTTGAAAGGACGCTAGTCCTTGCAGCTTCTTTAAGTGTTAAACGAGATATAATATTAACAAGAATATCATCTGGGAATTTACTGAACCAATCCTCCATATTTTCCTTCTGTTTAATATCAAAGTCCACAATTTTCATTCAAACACATGAATTAAAAAAAAAAAGAGAGAAAAGAAAATCAGCAACAGAATTAACAGTAACCCATAATAAATATTTACAAAATAACGGAAAAATGATACCTTTTCTGGGGTATCTGCAGGTGTCAGCCGGGCTCTCTTAGTCATTTGCTCTGCGTGCAAAAGCTTTCAGCGGATTTTGACTCTACGGTAATTGTTGCTCTTTTGGCTGATTCGAACCATTCGGTTCAGTGGGGTTTGCTCCGCATTATTGTTGGTTCGGTTCAGTGATGGATTGCAAGCCAATTGGGATAATAGCATCTATATCCTCATCTCTTTTTTAATTTTTTTTTCAAATATTAACTTAAATTCCTTAACTACAATTTGATATATTTGAAGGTTACTAACTACAACGAAACGATTGTAGTCTACTTGTAATATTGAAACTTAAAATATATATCTAACTTAACACTTAAGGGAAAGAACATGTGTAAACTTAATCAAGTGATTTTCAAACAATTTTCTTTATATTGTCATTGGCGTATAAATTATGGGAGATAATCAATAAAGGACTAAAAAAATTGATTTAACTTTTACCCTTTTGCTTACCTTTTAGAAATATGATTAAAAAAGGAAAAAAAAAATAACACTCAAGGGCATTTTTGGTGCATTGCATTTGATGACATAAAATTGAATAGATTGGAATGGACAATAATGTATTGCATTAAAAATGAATTAATCTTAAGATATATTATCATTTTTTCACTTAAATTTCTCTGTCACATTAAGTCAGTATCATAGTTTGATGAAAACTGTATTTTATCACTAAATGTTTACGCTGTTAGCACTTTACCATTATTTCATTAAAAATAAATTAATATTTAATGAAATATGAGTTAAAAATCAATTTTGTCCCTGGAACATAAAAGACAATTTTTGTCATTGAAGGAATAAATAACAAACCCAAGCTCTTGAATTTTTATTTTATTTTTTAATTGTCAGTTGATTTTTTTTTTAATATCATGTATATTTAATTAGTTGAAAATAATATGAAGAAGCCCTCTCATTTGTTTTTCGTTTGCTTGCTTTGATGATAACTGGTACTGGAAAAGAAGCCATAAAATAGTGGTCGGGGGGAGGTGAGGCATCAATTATATTTACATCTGATCTGAAGAACTGAAATCGAGTTTGTAATCAGAATCCAAATCGATGGGTGTCGTAAAATCCTTGGCCTTGTGTGTTTTTGTCTTCCAACTGCTTTCCCTTTCTCGGACGAGATCCGATACAACAAGATCCGAAACGAAATTAATAAAATAGATATTGATGATGTTTTAAGAAGTGACACAAGCTACGGGATTATTATGCATTTAATGTAATTTACAGCCAACTAAAATTTACTCACTGACCTAACGCCATTGCTTTTAAACTTGATTGTAGGTTACAATAATTATACCCAGAAAAATATTGTTATTATATCAGTTTTAGACTCATTGCAAACTTTTGACGAATCATGTCAAAAATCTGATAGTACAATTTTCGGGGTCTTATTCGAAAGCTAAATGTAGAAATCTTGTTAAACTGAATATCAATGACCATCTAGAACGGTATTCAAAACGAGAAGAAGCAACCGTCACCATTACTCCTTGTGTAAAGATGAGAGGTAATAAATTTACAAGTTCAACGCCTCTGGGTATTGGTGCTGTCTCTAAGTGCTTCTGGGGCTTTATAGATTAGATTTGGAAGGTTCAATGATCATTTTTAATCAAGCATAATTGCATTTTCAAATATGAAAGATGCAAGCTCAGGATCAACTTTACGCGCAAGAAACCCACGTAATTCCACTGGCTTCGGGTGTCGATGAGGGTGCCCAGAAATCTGATATCCTTTATTCCAAATCTTGATAAAAACATGTTAGTACGTAACAGAATATGTGAAGCTCCGAAACACCTGCAACTAACGGTATGAATTTTGAAATTAATTGGCTTCAAAGAAAGTAACCGCACGTACAAAACGATTTGAATACCCAATGCAACTCGATCTTGCACGCTTCATCTAGTTTTGCTAGGCACTAAAATAAACTAATACTAAAATTAAAGCAGAGAGGCATATTCCCTGCAGAGCATGTAACGAATCTGATTAGGTCGTGAGAAAAGATCGTCTGTATAGACAACCGCAATGAAACAAAAAAGCTGAGCGATGAGCATTCATTCTTGTTTTAGCACCTAGAAAAATGATGAAATTATCCAAGGATACTTTCTTTCGTATGCTTCTTCAACCTACTCTAGTCACAATAAATCCCTAATAGAGTAAAACGCAAAAGCATATTCTTTGACTAAGAAGATATAGAATATCATTAAAGCTGCTACAAATGAAAATTTTGGCTGCATAAATCACCATAACAATAAAAAAAAATGGAAATATATTCAAGATTACAATTACACCTCGAAATCTCAGCTAGGCTCGTAAAATTTATAGTAATTGGTCGCACTCTATTGCAATTTGATTAGTATAGTTGCACCCACATTAAGGGTGTGTTTGGGAGTGATGTGTGGCAGTTGGGCTTTGGTATTTGGTAACATTTTGCAACTGGATTTTGGCAGGTCAACAGTTTTTTGTCCTCAATTTTACTTCACAGTAACTGCAGCTTAAAAATTACAGTACCTCGCTTACAAACACACTCTAAAACTTTTAAAATAAGTTGAAACTTCTGTGGAACTTGGGTTATAAACTTATAATCTTCAGAATTGTGTTATAATATGTCAAGGGAGAGTGAAGATCATCATCATATGAAAGTCTGTGGGAATGATTTTTAAGGGCATTGAATTTTAGCAGATACGATCTTCTTCTATGTATGTTCATTGACACCGTAATTTTTAACAATGTTTAGATGATGTCGTGACAAATATAGTCAAAATGCCAAATATTTTAGTGTTGAAGTACAAATATTGACAGAAGAAGGCTAGTCACCACATTCCATCCAAATGCCATATATTTATAAAGGACAATGCCCAAAAATCTAAAATAATAACCATGTCATCTATCCTAAACTTTTCAACCAATAAATAATGAATTAAAACATTTACCTGAGGTACAAGCTTTGGCAGAAGAGGACATGCCTCCACTGTGAAAGTCAAAACCAAGCACAAGCAGGCTTTCACGATTAGATTTTGTGACTAGAATCAGTGGCTAGAAGTTACAAGTGGATTAATTTGGGCAATTCACGACGTCCGAATTTCATAGATACCTGAAATATAGAAAAATAATAAGATATATGACTTGAAAAGTTTACAAAAATAAACATCGCCCCTAAAGAACTAACTTCATTGCAGCACTCCAACTCAAGGGTCTTTGGTTTGGGACAACAACTTAAAAACGAACCAATAAAATACTTTATTTCGGACATGACAGTTCCGTCTAGGAGTGTTCGCGGATCAGATTTTGCGGATTATAAATTTTCAATATAATTTAATCCAATCCACAAATTGGTGAAATTTAATTAAAATCCAATCAATAATTAGATGCGGCCTTGATCCAATCCACCATTTTTACGGATTGATTTGCGAACTAAAAATTTTTAATTGTCTAATTCACAAACAAATTAAATATAAAAATAATTTAACTATCCATCAAATTCAAAATTGAATAAGATTTAAATAAATTACTTGTTTAAATAAAGTTAGAAAATATATTCTAAGTTTCAAAATATAACACACCAAAAAGAAAAAATCTCATTTATTTATATCAATACATGAAAATTAACTATTTAGAAAGCTATATTTGTTTATATAATTATTTTTTATTTTTTATTATTATCAAATATGGTATAAGAATGATGTTACTTTAACTATATTTAGCTTATTTATTTTATTAGTAAGTATTATTGCCACATTTACAAGTTTTGTTTTTCAATTAAATAATTTTTTTTTTTTGCAGATTCGCGAATTTACAGAAGTAATACATATCTAATCCATCGACTATGAATTTTTAAATTTTCAATCCAATTTAATCCACTAATCTACAGATCAGATTTTTACAGATCAGATTTTTATAAATCAGATAGATTAAGAGGATTTGATTAGATTTTGAACACCCCTAATTCCGTCCATAAATACATAGACAAAGTTTGGGAAATGTAAATTGACATCTCTAGTTCTCTACCACATTATTTAAAATATATAAAAGTTGGGACAGAAATTTAAATTTCTTTCATTGACAACCAAAAGTCGATGTCTAGATACTTCAATGGGATTGATGAACCAATAATCCTTCACGATTGAAAACCTAATTAATCTCTTTACATTTAAACTTTTTTTTTTTTGGGTGTGTTTTGTGTGTTGGAACATCTTTTTTTTTTTTTCAAAGGATCTCTTGAATTTAGGAGATTTCTTAAACTCAAATTTTATTTTAAATTAAGCTTTTGATTTTTGTGGATGTTATGTGCATTTTATCATTGTAATTAATTGTACTTATTTATCATCAAAATCAATAATAAAAAAATTAAGTTTTTTTTTCAATTCTTATAACATTTTTACCCGTATATTTTCTTTTCAAAATAATTTACTTAATCTCATTGCTACAACCAAAAATTTACATTGTCATTATTATTATTATTATTTATTTTTACTATTAAATTAAAGGTATTCAAAAAAATTAATTTATACGATTAACTAAAAGAGTTATAACGGAGTAAATTTTAAATATAATGTTTATTTTTCTATAGAATTCTATAAGGAAAGTTGAAAAGGAAATTACTTCGTTTTTATTTGGATAATTTTGCCCTTTAGTGTTGTACTTATAATATTAATTATAAAGTAAAATAAAAAAAAAAACTCAGATTTAATATAATTTAATCTATTAAATAAATAATTAATAACTTAATTATTGTAAATTGTACTTAAATTTACCATAACCGACAAGCTTATACAGTTTGAGTCGACGCATCATTCAGCGGTGAATCCTTTCGGTAAACAACGTGATGTCCACCTACCAAACAAAAAGACGACAAGTTTTCAGAACTGACAAGTGTAAAGTGCATGTGCCCGCACGTACAGAGGATCATGGGTCGTTTATAGTTTTATCAAAAAACGACTTGCCGTTTCTTTATTTAAGTATTAGACAGCATGTCATCCATCAAAATTTCCAGAACTGACAAGCATAAAGTGCATGCGCCGGCGCATGCTCGAGATAATTTTATCATCAAACGAAGTGCCATTCGTATCGTTAACCTAAAGACGATTTGTCGTTCGCCTGCATTGCTTTACGAAACAACAAACAGAATTATGAACCCCGTGAATTGCAACTAGATATTTCAAACAAATTCAAGCAATCTTAAAACTGGCCATAGTTTATTTAGAAGGAGGTTTTTGACATCCCTTCACCTTCTACCTATGATTTTTACTAGATTGATTCTTAACTTTAAGTGTTCTATACATAATTATCCAATTATTGATAAATTATACGTTGATAGTTTCTAAACTCTACCGGATGACTCGTTATTATAGTTTATTTGGAAGTGTGATGAGGTAATTGGGTTGTTAAAGACCAGCTACTAAAGTGTTTGGTAATACTTATAGTTGAATTTTGACAGGTTAATAAATTTTTTTTCCTAACTTCTACTCAACAACCGTAATTTTTACTCCACAGCAGTTACTTTTACTCCACAATAATTATACCTTAAAAGTTACTGCATTTTACTCTCAAACACACCCACAATCGTGTTATGCTCAAAAGACATGCCGTTCGCATCTTTAACCGGCAGACGACTTTTTGTCCGTTTGCTTTGCCATCAACTGGAGATGGGGGCGGCGGCTATCAACATTATGCAAATCGTTTTTGCTTTATTTGTATTCATACCTCATCATATGGACCCATAAAGGATAAGATTGAATTAAAATTGACTATTTTCAACGTAGCGACACCATATCTACCAAAATCTTTGATAACCCGCTTTCGCTTCATAATCAAATGGTCCCAGTAGACCATTAGCAAGGACCCCTGTAATATTATTATTTATGTCATATCCCCTGAGGCCGAATAGTTTTCAATCGTCTTTATTTAATTAATAATCTAAATTTACAACCTGTAAAAGATAAATCATTAATTTAAATTTTGCCCGTATCTTACTATTTTTTTATTTTAAAATATGTTTATGTCACATGATCTGTTTTAATAATTAATCTTTTATTTTTGAGGTGGATCTATAGTTTGCTTCCTAATCATGTAGGTGATAAATTGATAAATTTTTTGCGGCGCAGTCAAGTGGCAGCATATAGAGCTTTAAATTATAGCAAGTTATTATTGGCATTAAATTAATTACTTAATATTTATGAGATTTCATCAACTATTTACGGTGCATTTGATATTGATTTTGAGCTTAAAAACTACAACACTAAAGTGTTTGGTAAACATTAACTGTTATACCTTATAAATTATATTTATAATAAAAAATATATTATATCTTTAATAATTTTATTAAAATTATTATTTAAAATTTATATTTACTATATATTATTAACTTTTATTTAATAGTTATAATTTTTTTCTATATCAGTTATAACTTAAAATTTACACCACCTCAATTCCAAATATACCTTAATACCTAACACTGCATGCCACATTGTAACTCTTAATCATATTAAGTAAAATAGTAAGGGTTCATATGAAAATATTCTCATTGAACGGATATCGATTCATCGAATATACTATAAATATAAAAGCTCCTTTTTAAAGTGAAAATTTCAAACCGTGCCCACGTTGATTCATGAATATTCCAAACAAGCCCAAAATCTGGACAAGGACTGCAAGTAAAAGCTTGTACACTTAATAAATTCCTAACAAAAACTAAAAATTCTTGTCAACGTCACAGCTTTAACTGCCAACAAATTGCCTGTACAAAACTTTCTCATATCCTATAACTGAAAGCAAGATCATTTGAGTCGAATCCAAAAGAAAAGAAAGATAATAATGGCTACAGACCTGAAGAAGATCATCATTGACACTGACCCTGGTGTTGGTAAGTCTTTTTTACATTCAACCGTATCATCAAATTATTTGTTTTTATCATCTGGGTATTTTTTATTTTCACAATTGAAGCAATAAGTTTGGATTTCATGTCGCTGCATATGATGTCATGGTTATACTTCTGGCCTTGAGGTCACTTGAAGTGGAGGTTATTGTACTTACTACAATTTTATGGTCATCTTTAAACAATTCTTGTCACCAAGATCGTCTTGCATTTGGTAACTAAGACAAGATTTTCACTCTTTGTTTCTGTGGTTTTTTATTGGTTTGTGAATGTTTGTGCAAATGGGTTGATTTGATATGGCTCAGATTTAGATATTTTTGATAGTTTTGATTGATTGGGGGTGCTGTGTTTCGTGGATTAGTTGGAGATTGCAGGGAGGACTGATGTCCCGGTGGCTGAAGGATCCCATGTCACCATCACCGTATGTGCTTCCCTCTTTTTTGTTTCACAAATTTTCATCTACTTGCATGAGCTGATAATACCTGAAATTATGGGATGTTTCTATCAATTATTTACTCAATGAATGAAGGTTAATGTATGTGTCCGATTTTCTAGTGAATTATTATTAAGGCAAAAATATTAGTCTATAGGAATGTATAACTGAGAAGTTGGAGTCATGTGGATGACATTGTTATACTTTACCTAACAAAATTTTAGCTTGAGATCTTGCATGTGTATCACAATTATTACTCAGCAAAACTTAACTGATGTTTTGTTGGGTATTGAGGTTGTCAATGTTTTGACTTGTTCTTTCATGTGAAGCAAGGTACAAAACTTCGCATTGCTGATTTTGTCCATGGTGCTGACGGACTTGGCAACCAGAATTTCCATCCACCAAAAGGGAAGCCAATTAAACAGTCAGCAGCTGATTTTATTGTTGAGCAAGCAAATCTTTACCCTGGGAAAATTACTGTGGTTGCATTGGGGCCACTAACAAATATTGCATTGGTCAGATTTTCATTCATTGAACATTTGTTTTTGTTGCAAGTACAATCTATATTACTTCTTAACCAACCATCTATTTATACAGGCTATTCAACAAGATCCTGCATTTGTTAAAAACATTGGGCAGATAGTTATTCTTGGTGGTGCTTTTGCAGTAAATGGGAATGTTAACCCAGCAGCAGAGGCCAATGTAAATTCCTCAAATCTAATTCTTCAGTTGCCTAGTGTTTTGACTATTCAAGTCATAAACAGCTAATGATGTAATATATTGTATGCTTCTACTGCACTCAGTACTCTTTCCGGCCTACTTAGTTGTGACTCGTCACATTTGATTGTGTCAGTGGTGTTTAACTTGTATATCTTTCTGATCCGTGATTGGAATGAGCAGATTTTTGGTGATCCCGATGCTGCAGATATTGTATTCACATGTGGAGCAGATGTTGTGGCTGTGGGTATTAATGTTACGCATCAAGTTGTTATGACAGGTATTTGTCAGAAAATCTTGTGTCACTTGTTATTCATTTAAATGGAAACAACATCAATGTGTAATGATGTCATGTGCTAATCAATGTCCTGATGCTTTTACTAAAGTAGTATGAATTCTGTTGTCCAGGCTAAATACTTAACAATGTTGTATCTCCAACACAGTAGCAGCTTTTCTACTTTTTTAAGTTATCTTAAGTTGCACTTGCATCCCACCAAATTGTGTCTCTGAATTTTGATAACCTTGTATACTGGTGTCTATAATAAATTTCCTCCACCTTTTTTTTTTCCCCATTTTTCTTTTTCCTTGTCAAACAATTATAAGTTCTTATGATTGCATTAATTACCTCCACATTCTTTCCATTGCCTATTTGGAGTTACTGAATTCTTTTTCGACGCCTTTCCGTTTCTGTAGAGTTAATTCTAAACATTGAAAGCGTATCCATTTTTTTTCATTTAAGCAATTATCTGTGCATAAACTTGGATGAGCATAATATTCTTGACTATTGTTATTGTAAGCTTGTAACTAGATGTTAGTCCATTTATTTGCTTATTTCATTTGATTTTTTTATCTTTTTTCTTACCTTTTAGATGCTGATAGAGACAAGTTGGTGTGTTCAAATGGAAAACATGCGCAGTATTTATGCAAAATCTTAGAGGTCTACTTCTCTTATCATCATGATGCATACAATACAAAAGGTTTGTTCATTTGATGAAAGTGGGTTGATATACCCTTGAAAGTCTGAAGAACGACCATACACCTGCTAATAATAATTCAATTCTTCATATAGGCGTTTACCTTCATGATCCAACAGCTCTTCTTGTAGCTGTTAATCCTTCACTATTCACTTACATGGAGGGCGTCGTTAGAGTCCAGACTAGTGGCATTACAAGGGGACTCACATTATTATACAACAAACAAAAGAGGTAGGATTTTTCATATCAGCAACTTTGATTATTGTGGTCGGTTGATGTGATTTGTAGATACCAAATATATGTTGATTGAAGCCAAGGGACTTGACTGCTACAAAACCAAATTGGTGCTAACTTTATTCAAGAACTTAACAGACGAAGGAAAAATGAATTTGATAAATTGTGTGTGTAAATGATGATTTAAGGCCGTAATTAGCCGAGAACTTATTTCACAAAATCAAATACTTTTGTATGTGTCTGGAAAAGTAAGATAAGTAACACGCGTCTCTTACATTACAGGTTCTGAACATAGGCTTCTTTGAACTCTCTGTTGTTTGTCATAACATCTTCATTGAGCTCCCACTGACTCATCTCTTTAAACCAGGTTTGCTGAAATCACTGAATGGTCTGATAAACCTTCGGTTAAGGTTGCAGTCACAGTTGATGCTCCGGCTGTCTATAAATTGTTCATGGATCGGCTTATGGACTCATAAATATATTCAACCTATGAAATTGTCCTTGATTTGACATCCTGCAATTGATAGTAATCAACCATTCTTGGCAATAAAATTGTCCTTGATTTCCAGTTCTGGACCATCTTTTGTAAAACATCCGATCAAATGGTGGCATTGAGCTTGAAATGACGTTTACAACTTCAGATTTATTGCACAATAAAGACAATTGCATATATATATTTTTTATTTTTCTGTTTAAATGTAACATTGATGTTTTAATAATGTAACATATTCCATAATTGAAACCCCATGTCAGTTCTACCACTCTGCAGTCAATTTGCATATTCCTTCATTTATATTATTTTTTAACAACATAAATCCGAAAATGTAAGTAATTTTTATTTACATTACATATGATAATTTTACTTCTCGTAAATTTTTGTTGTCAATCTATTATCATTTCCTAAATTCAGTGAAAAATGGCTCTTTGGCCTTTGCCATCAACAATTTTAACCCCCACCACCCACCCCACCCCCATAAAAAGGACTAACATCGTAACATGACACACGAGGACCTATTTTAATAAAGGGTAATTTTCGGATACCTCCCATGAGGTTTACCTATGTTACACTTAGAGAGAATGTATGAATATATTGACATATAGCACCCCTGAATGTATATAAGCGTTAGGGAGCCGTTTGGTAGTCAAGGGTGATAACGTAATTATAAAAATTTAATATTTTTAAATGGTTAAGAAACAGTAAATTGATTAAACTAAACACTTGCATCCTGCACAATGACTGTTGAACGAAAGCATTGTACATAAATAATGCACAGTGACAAAGCATGGAACACAATGAAAACCAAAGGGATGGCGACCCATCTCTACTTCTTCTCATGGGTTGACTTTCATTCCCATATGATACCCACTAGTTCAACTTATATGGACTTAAAGATACAGTGAGAAAAATTCTCTGACATTAAGCATGTCAAGAACTAAATTCCAGCCACAACCGGCATCTGAGCAGTCAATCAATGAAGAACGTACTAGGTGTGTATTTCCATAAAATCTTTAAGCTTAATTTTGGTTTCATTTATTCTTGCATTCTATTCAATAGGCTGCTAGTTTAGTTGACTAGTGGGCTTTTCTCTTACGAGTCTAGTTCTTATTTGTATAGTGTCTGTGCTAATGTAGAAGACTTGTGTTGGTATTATGTGAATAGATAAATTGGTATAGAAATCCAATACATAAAAAGTGATTACAATATATCATATGCTTCTGTTTGTTTCAATCAGTATGGGCATTCATGAATTTAAAAATGTTGTTCATCTTTAGTGTATCCGCTTGTTTACCTTGGTTCTTCACTTTCCAATGCAATCCTAATTACTTGAGGACTTTGTGATCGAGCCCAATTTTGAATCCAATAGATGCAAATGTTCTTTGAAAGGTAACTCTAGACTTTGTTATGTTGACATTGACTTAAAATTCGATATGATATTCTAGTTGAATATATGATAGAAAATTGTATGTGTTTGCATATTTGTTAAGATTTTTTGCACTGATTCAAAGAATCTTAAAATGTTCTTTAAAACCTAAACAACGGTTGTTTCAAAGAAATATAAGAGGTTTGGGCTTTGTCATGAGAGAAGGTAAAATTAAAAATGGCAAGGGTTGGGCTGGAACTCAAAGATATTATTCCATCCTTTCTTCTAGCAAGCATAGAGTAGATATTTTGGGTACACTGTTGGGAGGTTTTCTTTCTGCTTAATGCTTGTTCTTTCGAACTGTAAGAAATAATGATTATTTAAATCAATTTTTATGAGTACATAATCAAAATATGTGTTTCATATGGCTGGTACAAAGAGCTTCACAAGGCTAGAATGTAATACTTGCGACTAGTCAAGGTATGTTCTTTGATCCCTTTAGAAATAGTATGCTAGTTTCAGGAACTTGCTGCGATTGGCAAAATTGAAAGGATTGCTTATTGCATTTTTTATATTCTTGTTAGATTTTAGGAATTTAACCTTGTAGCATAAGCAAAGTTACTGAGATTTACACATTTGTATATAGCCAATATGCCCAAATACTACTAATAATAGCATTAATTCACTCATCAGTTATGCAATATCAGCGCTTAGCATTCTATAAACTACTATTATCCATATATTTTTGTAAAGGTTAGTTATTTTTGTCATTGTTTACGCAACTTGCTATACTTTGACATTAAGGCAGTGATAGATGGTAAAGTTTTTTATGTTGGTTTAGCTATTCCAGAGCAGTATAGCTTGCACAAACAATGGGTTGATATTAGGGATGCTTATTGAGGTCATCCTATTAGGAATGCAAATAGGATAAAGGTCAAGTGATATTTCCATGGCAGACTGAGCAGTAAACAATTTTGATTGACAAAGACTTGTTAGAGACATTTGAACAACCTAGAGTAAAGGGGTACAATTGGGCTAGGTTTGCAGTGACTCCTGAGAAAGTGCTTCCAGATATGAATAGGGTTGAAAGTTCAGTATAAAAGTGCACTCAGCAATTGAATAATGATGTGGAAAGTGGAAATAAAGAGTTGTATAATTGTTATGACGCATCTGTAGATGAATTTGAAGATTATTATGAGACTGATCCACATGATTCTAATCTGGTTGGTTCTAATCCAGATGATTATAAAGATGATTATGAGACTGATCCACATGGTAATGATCTTGATGACTATGAATCTGGAGATGACAGTAGAGGTGAATCAGATGATGATGTTGTCCAAGAACAAACTTGCATTAAATATGAAAAAAAAATGCATGTGACTTTGAGTTTAATTCTGTTGGTGATGAGATATTGTTAAAGCCTGGACAATTGTTTGTCAATGTGTGGGAGTTCAGAAAAGTGTTGAAGGTCTTTGCAATTAGAAATGGATTCAGACTGAAAAGGTTAAAGAATAAAAAAACGGTTAGCCTATATGGCTATAGATATTGATTTTGATAATAACAAACCACATGTGTTGATTAAACAAAGATCAATGAATTGTGTTTTTATAATAAGAAAATGATGTTATGGAATTAAAGTGTTTTGGACTAAAATGAAAGTATTTTAAAACATTTGATATTGTTTTAAAATTTTAGATTTGGACCTATTTGAAATTATTTAAATATTTTGGGTTATTCTATAATTTCACATAGCTTGAGTGAAATCATAATTTTAGAAAGTTTTGGGATTCACAAAGTATTATTTAGAAATTCTAAAATTAGACCTATTTGAAAGCTTTCATAACATTTTAGGTCATAATATAATTTTATAAAGTTTTGGGGTCAAACTATAAATTTAAAAAATATTTCACTGTAGCAGTTACTGTAGCAAGCGATTAATCGGATATGGTAAGTGGCAATCCGGATTTTGGGCAGTAAGCTTCTGGAGCATAAACGACTATCTGGATTTCAAAAACGGCTATTCGGATATAAAAAGCGGCATCCCAGATATTCTAAAATTCAAATTTTTGCCTTAATAGTAACATAAAAGCGGCTAACCGGATTTGATAAACGGTAAGCCAGTTATGAC
The DNA here is from genome assembly GCF_000493195.1 of Citrus x clementina. Classification (NCBI taxonomy): domain Eukaryota; kingdom Viridiplantae; phylum Streptophyta; class Magnoliopsida; order Sapindales; family Rutaceae; genus Citrus; species Citrus x clementina. Next base: position 25,616,969 of record NW_006262339.1, read on the forward strand.
CAAAATGTGCATAACGGCTAGTTTTTTAGCTCAAATTATATAAATTCAAATCCAATTCATTTTCAAGCTCTCTAGCAAGCATAAACAAAAAGCACACGAGATATCTTGAGCTCTCAATTCGCAAATCATAAAACATTGAATCATCTCTTGTTCTTCATTTTGAATATTTACTCTTTGAGTGAGTTTTGTTGTAACTTTCATTTCTTCATCTTAATTGTAAGTGTTTGAGTGTGTGAGACACTTGAGTGAAGAGATTAGGAGATAATTTCTTTGTTGTAAAGGTTCATTGACACCTTGAAGTCAATTGTAAACATTTGAAGGCTTGGAAAGGTTCGGATAGTGAACTCATCAAGCTTGGATCGCTTGGAGGCGTGGACGTAGGCGAGGATTGGTGAACCACGTAAAAATTCATGTGTTTGTTTCTCTTCTCCCTTACTCATTTGTTATTGTACTTTTATTGAACTTATTGCTTTTGAATTTATTAAGGCGTTAGATTAGATTGTTGTGTGGCTTTGTTAAGATAATTTTTAAGTACCAATTCACCCCCCTCTTGGGTTGCACACTTATATTTCAAAAACAAAGGTGACATGTGTGTGTGCTGCACCAAATTGCACTTGGAGAATCCATGCAAACCCTAATTGGAACAGGAGATCATTTCAGATTAAGACTTACTGCCCTGAGCACACTTGTCCTAAAGTTGATGACAATTATGAGGCAACTTCGGATTGGATAGCAACCACATATCTACATTTGTTCAAGGCCAATCCTGACATCAAGAGTTCTGTTATTGCTACTACTTTGATGCAAAGATATGTAATTAAATGCAATAATCAGAAGTTGTACAGGGCCAAAAGGAAAGCACTTGAGTTACTTGGTGAAGACCATAAGACCAGTTACATTAAATTATTTAGGTACATGCATGCTTTGTTAAATTCCAATCTTGGTTCCACTGTCTCTTTTGGAAGGGATTGGATTGGTGGTGCTGAATTTCCCACATTCAAGAGGTTTTTCTTCTGTATTGACAATAGTAGAAGGGGATTTTTTAAGGGTACAGGCCATTCATTGGGGTTGATGGCTGTCACTTAAAAGGACCGTATAAAGGTGTATTCCTAATCGCTGTCAGCATTGATGCAAACTATGGAATTTATTCCTTGGCTATGTGTGTGGTTGACACTGAGAATAATGAGTCTTGGCAGTATTTTTTTGGAAAAATTATATGATCAAGTCGGCTATAATGGTGTTGAAGGTTTATACTTCATGAGTGATAGGCAAAAAGGTGTCCTCAATGCATTAGATAGAGTATTTCCTCTGTCGTTGAAGAGGTATTGATGTAGACATATCTATGCAAACTTCAAGAACAAGTTTCCTGGGTTGATATTGAAAAAAGTTTTCTGTAGGGCCTGTAGGAGTTCTAGTGCTACTGACTTTCATTCCCATATGCAAGAATTGAAGAATATAACTCCCGATGGTTATGAATGGCTAATGAAAATTCCCATTGCATGTTGGGCAAATCATTTGTTCTCCTCACACACAAAATGCAACTATGTACTAATTACATGACTGAATCTTTTAATAATTGGATTAACAACTACAGAGGTTTGTCAATTGTGAGGATGTTTAAGGAGATACGAAGGAAAATCATGCGCTTAATTCACAAAAGGCATGAGGCAGCCCTTGGATGGAATGATGAGCTTTCACCAGGTGTGAGAAGAAAGATTGTTGAGGGAAGACTAGCAGCAAGATCATTGTCTATCATTTGTAGGCATAATGAAACTTTTGAGGTAGTTAAAGATACGACAAAGATTATTATTGTTGATTTACCGAAAAAGAATTATGACTGTGGTGAATTGGGAATCTGCGGACTTTCTTACAAACATGCCCTTTGTTCCATAGATGTAAAGAGATACCATGTAGAAGACTTTATACATCCATATTTGAAAAATGCAGGTTTTATTGGGACATAAAAACATCAGTTTACACCAGTTCCAGATGAAAAAAAGTGGCCACTTGAACTTCACGACAATTTGCAGCCACCGACAGCCATAAGATCAGCTGGCAGGCCTCAGACTAAAAAGAGGAAAGAAGAAGGTGAATCCTCAACATTTAAGCGAAGTTCAAGTGTGAGGTGCTCTCGTTGTGACCATTGGGGACATAATAAGAGGACTTGCCTAAGGGCAACCCGTGATAATGAGAAGAAAAGGGCTAAGGGCAAGGTAAAACAAATGTATTGAAATTATTCTTAATGAAAACTGCTGCAGACACATGATTTATGAACTAATCACTAATTTTCATTTTCTAAACACCAATTAGTAAGACCAACTCACAGGATTTAGACAATCGATCTAGCCAAACGCAGTCATCTGCCCATGATAATGGTAATAATGATTTTGGAAACATTTGAAGTTACTTAATATTCTTAATTTTATGGTTTTTATACTGAATATGCAATATGCTTACAGGGCATTTGACTCAAGAATGATTACTAAAGTTAAAGCATCTAGCAGATTCAAAAACATAGAGCTAAAAGTATGTGACAAGACAGAGCACATATATAACCTCCTACTCTATTTTTTTAAGGGGATTAGATGATGCAACACCTTTGAATTGTCCAGAGCATCAATAGATGATGTATAATCTCTTACTCACCTAATATATAGGTTTGAGTACTTTTGATTTATACTTTGCTGAAAGGTAGAGACTTTCATACTGCCAAAAATAGGTCATTATGAGAGATATAACTATATATATTTATATGTTGTGCTTCTGTCACTTGTAAAGACTCGGTGTGTTGTAGCCAAAGAATGAATGTTCAAACTGAGTTTCTGTTGGAATGCCAATTATCCATATGAGCATGCTTTGTGGTTTCATATTATATATTATACTTTGATTTAAATTTATGCGGTTGCTTGTTGTTTTAATGTTCTGATGATATTGAGATAGAGTTAAGTGAGCTTGCAGTTGAATAAACTTGAATGAGATAATGAGCAATGGATTAAAGCTTATTTTATACTAAGCAAACTTGTATTGTTCTAAATGTCTCATGTCATGTTGTTTCCTGGAAAGCTGTAAAATATCTCTCCCTTCCAATTTCTTTTTGGTGGCTGGTAGCGGTTGTCAATGTCTTATATAAAATTATATATTGATTAAATTCTTGTGTTCATCGACACACAATTCTTTAATTTTACAAATGTTACTTTTCTGCTGGATTATGCATTCAGCTAATCTAGATATTGAACTTGAATGGGTTAGTTATTTGCATTTATATGCAAAAGTCATACACATTATTAAAGCTCATTTTATGTTCATATTGATGTTCAACTAGTCATAGTGGATAATAAAATTGAATAGGATAGTGAGCTACAGATTAAAGCTTAGATGCATTTTATGTTCATATTTAGCTAGTCATGTAAATTGTTGTTAAGTTCACATTCATGGTAGTAGTTGATCATTACATACTTTAAGTACTAAAACATGCATCTGTTGCATAATGCCTACTTTGTAGCTAAAACTACACCCACTATTAAAACTATAGTAGCACAGATGAAAAAGAACATGTTCAAGAAACATATTGTCTTCATGCCACTGCATTTCCCTATTGTTTTATGTGTTTTTTGCATCAGCAACTTCAAATCTGTTAACTCTTTTTGCATGTTCAGCAATAACTCATAATTTGCTTGACATGTTCCTACACATTCAAATATTTCACCTTTATTGAAATCATTAAGGGATGGCATCCATAACTTGAAGTAGTCGCAGCCATGTCGGCTGTCCATACAGCAATAATATAGCTTGTTTGGGTTGTCATCCAATTATGAAATCTTCACACTAGCTCTTTTGTTGCACTTACATATCTTATTTGCAAATCGAATGAGGTTGCCATTAATCTCATTCCTCCATCCTCTGCTTTCGCAGCTGCTGGATCCTGTTGTTTGTTCTCAGCTTGCTGAATCCATAACAAGCATTAGGTAGTGGTGAATCTGGGCAAAAAATGAGTGTTATTTGCTCTTAAATACAGCTCAGGAAGGTTGATATTACTGTTGGGTTGTTCCAACGGTAATATCAGCCTTGCTTTGTTGCTTTTAAATTGTTGAAATGTAAGTCATTCAACAACTGTAAATACATTTTTTAAAGGGTATATTAGCATTTTCACCAATCACATGAATTTTGTCTCATTATGTCGTTTGTTTATTGTCAAATTAAATTATTGTATGTCGTTTGTTTATTGTCAAATTAAATTATTGTAAGAGTATAATATCAGCCTTGTCTTTATTCTTATGCACTTGGCGCCAAGAAGCAAGGGCATTATTGTATTTTTATTGTCAAACCAAACGGCTCCCTAACCCTTATATACGTTAAGGGGTGCTATATGTCAATATATTCATACATTTTTTCTAAGTGTAGCAGGGGTAAATCTCAGAGGAGGTATCCAAAAATTACAACCGTACATACTATTCCTTTACAAGAAATATATAAAAGTGCAAGGATCAAATGATAAAATCTCGTTAAAGGCAAAAAGTACAGCAAGCAAAGCGGGGTTTTTAATTAAATACCCTTTAATAGTTTCAAAATTATTTAAATACCCCCTCCCTTTTTGGTTTTCATGGATACCCTAACAAATGTGAGCAAAGTCAGAAATACCCTTAATGAATGCATCAAATTCACTCAATGAATTGTTTTCATATTTCTTTCCTCATTTCTTTCACCCAAATCTATTTTTGCTGCTGATTCTTTCAAAATCTCTTAGAATCTCTTAGAATCTCTCATAACTTCTTACACAAATACAATTATGTATTCATTTCTTTAACACCAACTCTTTCTTTAAAGGTGCATTGCTTATTAAACAACCCAATAAGGTATGTTAATCTTGTTGGGTTTTAAATTTTTTAATTTTTAGGAAAATTTAGAAATTTTCCTCACATTACAATGTTTTATTTTCACCATTTTTTCTTATACGTAGAAATATATGCAATGTAGGTTGTTTAATTATTTTTTTCAGCAATATAACTTATTTATGGCGAAAATGTTTCGAGTCGTGCATTCTTTTGATACCGTGTACGTCATATAACTAGTCATGTAGGTCGTGTAAGTAATATAGTCGTGTAAGTCGTGTAGGTCATGTAAGAAATATAGTCGTGTAAGTAATATAGTCGTGTAGGTCATGTAGGTCGTGTAGTTACTTGTATATGAAATTTAATATTATTGTTTTTATTGTATCATCAGATATGGTTTTAGTGCGTGTGCCTATTCTCTTTAATGGTGAATGGATTGAGCAAAATGACGAGTATAAGTTCAAAGGTTCAAAGGCTAAAGGGATAATGATACCACGATTGACAACATATGCCGAATTGGTGGAGAAGATAGCTGAAGTTATTGATATAGATACTTCAGAATTCAAAATCACAATGAAGTTCAAACTTAAGACATCTGATCCTATGCCACCAGTTACAATTCAAACTAATGATGATGTGGAATTTTTTTAGATTCCAATTTAATTTCACTTTTTTTTTTAATAATTTTCGTTGACATTTTTTGCATACAAGCATACATGAGGAATGCCTGCATATAATTAATCCATGAAATCAATTAAGAAAAAAATATATCAATTATAGGAAATTAATGTAATGTTATACACATAAGAACACCATTCGCAGTGATAAAATATTTCCACTCATAACTAGACATATCATGACTTACCATGACTTATAATTGGAAATTAAGAATCTCTCTAACTAATGACATTTCACAAGGCAAATGTATATGCACCATTCCAATTTATTGTGAGCCTAATTAAACTAAATGTAATGTGTAGATTCTATTAACAAGAAACAAAATGTGGAATTGAAGGTCGTGTACTTGTGTAATACAAGAAGATCGTGTAATTGTATAATACATGAAGGTCGTATAAACATGCAATACATGAAGGTCGTGTAAACGTGTAATACATGAAGGTCGTGTAATCGTGCAATACATGAATGTCGTGTAATCGTGCAATACATGAAGGTCGTGTAATACACAACCTTGAATCTTACATAACTTTACACGACCAAATCTTGTGTTACATAACAAAATTATAATCAGCACAATCCATTAATTTTTCACAATTTGCATGCAGCAAAACAACTAAAAATTTGTTTTCGAACATGTTATGAAAAATTTGTTTTCGAACATGTTATGAGAGACCCACAACTAATTAATCTATTTTTTCAATATAAAACCCTAACTTTTTGTTTTTTTCCCTTAAATATTAACAAGAAAACTAATTACATGGAATTACTTGTCTCAACTACTTACATTCTGATAATTTTGCAGTAAATGATCAACTCTCTCCGGCGATTATGTAGTGACGAACTATGCTTCACTTTCTCAGTTGTGGCAGCTTCCCCTTCTCAGGCTTAGTTTGCTCGTGTTGAAGTTCGATTTACCATGTATGGAGAATGAATGTTTGTTTCGGTAGAGGTGATGCCGGTGAGGGAATTACAGAGGTGATGCTGGTAAGGGAATTGCAGTGTTTGTTTGTTTGAGTTTGATAATGGAGGGAATTGCAGCAGATGAGTGTTTGTTTGCTTCAGTAGAGAAGGGAGAGGTGCTGTCCGTTGAGTTGAAATGTTTTAAAATAAGGATAGTTTAGTAATTTTCTATCAATTTTTAAAGGTTATCGATGAAAATTTTGGCAAAAATAGATTTAGGGTATTGAGATAATTTTTGAAGTATGGAGGTGTACCGGGCGCAATTGGCACAAGCAAAGCAGAGCATGTGATTCTTCCGAGTCCGGACTTCCCTTCTTCCTCTTTCGCTGTGAAAGCCAACACAGAACACGAACACGAACAAATAGGGGAAAGAGAAAAATGAGTAATTTGGTTAAAGGAGTAATTTTGGACGAATCGGAGATGCTGTCGGCCTCCGAACACGGGACTCCTACAAACGCAAACGACTCGTCGTTTCAGCTGCGGCCCGGAGCCTCCTACTTGCTTCGTAAGCTCCGCCACTCCAACATCCGATCGGTACTCTCTTCATCTGTTTGTTATTGTTGCTTGAATTTCTTGTATATAGTAATAATAATGAGTGGAATATGAGCTTTTTTTTTGTTAAATAATTTTCAGGGAATTTCTTACGGGCCGGGTCTTTCTCCTGATAAGGTACTTCTTTAATTCTTTTTTTCTTTAGTTTTTTTAATTTCTTTATGGTCAATGTAATAGGGGAGTGTATCAATTTCAGTTACTTCCATAAATATTCCTTCAAATGGAAAGCGCTTTCTACAAAAGCACTTTGCTAAAGTGCATTTGTTGTGTGTCTCTTCTTGTTTAAGGTGAATGTGTTGAAGAGGATAGCAGTAGAATACTCATGCGAATGCTTTCTTCTGCATGCATCTGTGGATGGTGGTGTAAATGAGATTACACGAGCTTGGGGTGACGTCGGAGGAATTATTATGTATGTCGTTCAAAACAGCAAGGATTCCATGTGTAAAATTAGCAGCAATTGGCTTATTACTGTCGTTGGTGAGTACTGCAGCGTCTATATTCTCGTCGCCCTCTTTGTGGGTGGGAGAATTTGGCTAGGGGGTTGTATTTGACTACCTATTTTGTCACAATAGCATTTCTGTCCGTCTTTCATCTAAGATTCTTTCTACACTAGGTATGAGTGTCTCTATAGAATTGAATTGATACAGTTTTGCAGTAACACAAATTGGTGGGACTTGGGGTTATGTGCCATTTATAGTTGCTGCCTGCATGTTGGGGGCGCATACATTTTAGTTTCTGCTAGTTATTTTAGGTAAAATTGGTTGCTGACCTAGAGTCTGCTTCCGTTTCAGGTGCTGAAGTTGTTACTGCAGGTCAGAATTCAAGCATGCTTTATATCAACAAGCTAGAAGAGTTACCTTTGACTATTTGCTGCTTCAACAAAAAGGTTTCCTCAGGCGATTCATCTCTTATAGTACCACTTTAGTTTTGTATGGTTATGATTTGTTCTTTCAATAATTTTTGGGTTTAGTGAGATAACATTTGCCAGCTTAAAACGGAAAAATGGCAAAGTGCTGTGTTTTCTAGAGAAAATACTAATTTAAGGTGTGCTACTGAAATCATGGATCTATGATATATAACATACACCTGAAATTCAAACTTGTTCTGGAAATACAAACTAAAAAGCAGTAAAAAGTAATGTGATTAGTTTCTTGTAGATCACAAAATCAAATGCAAGGAATATATGTAGAAACACCATACACTAAGTGCATAGTTTTTTAATTATCTTTAGAGTTTCAGTCCATGATTTGTTTTATGTCTCTCATCTTAAGTAGGCAACTTGCAACAATGTTGTGGTGGTTGGTTATGTTATGAAGCCTTCGCGTGAAGAAGATTTTGCTAAGGTGAGCTCTTTTTGCTTAAATGAGAGCATGGTGTGTTGAAAAGGCTTAAAAGAAATGTGGGGGTTGTCAATCATTTATTCTTTACTCATCTTAGATTCAGCGACTATCATGTGAAAGCTTATTTGGTCCTATGTTCTGTAGAGGGGTGCATTTCCCTTGTATCCTACTCCAAACGGGTTGATATTTCTGCCTCTCACATTTGAGATCCCTCTATCATCTCAATTACAAAATGTTGATGTGGTTCTACATAAAGCAACAGATGAAATCATATCCATTGAGTTGAGCAACTCTTCAGTATCCTCCAACAGAATTACTTACACAAAGGGCATGCAGGAATTACAAAGGTAACTTCTCAAAGTTCCATTTTCTCTATTTGAAAATATATTTTCTTGCCTTTTGGCAATCATTCTATAATTAGATGGCACTCTTGGTGGCTGGAAATTGTACTACCAGTCAGATATTTTTGTTTTACCTCTTCAAAGATATCCTCCAGTTATCTACATTTCTGCTATATGGAAAGATTGTGGTCAGAAGTTTTTTGGGATGAAATCTCGTGGTTTGTGATTAATAGCTAGGGTGTTAAGACTTTGTTTGTGATGGTCAGTTTGCTTCGAAAATTTAGTGACATATCATCTTAATTTATTTCTATCAAGTTGTCAAGTCAAAAAGATTTGTTGGGCCATTATGAATTCTCAAAAGTGTCTTTGAGAGTGGTAAGAGTTTTTCCACATTCTCAAATGATCTTAAAAGCAAGTAACTAAACATCTTTTTGTTATGAGTCCTTTTATCTATCTTTTCTATAGTCACTTTTCCAAACACTCTGTCAACCATGTTTACATGAGAGAATGATAGATTAAAGTTTGTTGCTTCCTACTAAGAAAGGAATGAGCTCATGCTGTTTAAGTAAATGAAGGTTTTTGCTAAAAAATAAATAAATAAATGAAGGGTCTTTGCCAATTTCTGGAATTTAGGATGAAAATAATTGTAGTAACTGAATTGAGTGTCTTGACAACCAGCACTCTTATTACATCTTTCCTGTCTCATAATACCCATTTCAAGAAATTTTATCTAAAAGACTTCTAATAGCATGTTGTGTAAAAAAAATTTTGACACTTATTCTTAGATTAATGTAGTATTCACTTAGTTTTTTCATAAAGTCTTGCCACTTTACAGATTTATGGAAGACCACTCAGATTTCCTCGCAATTGACCCACTCAGTAACATTTACCCTGTACTGGATCGGCTAAAGATCCAACTGATTCTACTTAGGCTGCAAGAACAAAAAGCTAAAGGACGACATGCAATTAGGGGCGCCCATTTTCTTAAGGTCTTTTCTACCAGAATGGCCTCTTTGTTGTTCTTAACTATTGATCTCACGAATCCTTGAACCAGTAGAAATTGGGTTCTTTCTACAAATAAAACACTGATAGAAGGATGGATTCATTTTCCTCTTTGTTGCTCCAATTAATATTGCTCTGTAGTACATTTTATGAATGAAGGAATCTAGAATCAATACAAGGTTTACTAATGCTGCTATATACTATGTTCTCTGTTGGGCACTAATAGATAAGGTGGGTTTTGTGTTGGTTAGTGTAAAAGGACCCTTTTGTGAGTACTTTGTAGTAGAAGATTAGCATATGTATCTCCATGATTATACATTTCAATAAAATTGTTTTTTGAGGGAATCTGATATTACAAAGTAATTCAGAAAAATGCTTGGTCTTTTATTTCAGTCAATGCTCTGTATTTGTCAAGTAGTTTATTTTCTCTAGGTGCTTTATATATTGATAATTTTTTTTATGTAATCACAATTATACAGCTTATGGCTTGCTTTTGGACTTAAATCTTCTGAAGTTTCATTAGTATCTCCTCCAAATGGGTAACATCTAAATTTCAAATATGCAGGTTATTGATTTTAAAGATCCTGGCTTGCCACAAAGATTGTCAGATGCACAACTTTCTCTTCCCTGTATAGTGAAACCTCAAGTTGCATGTGGTACGGCTGATTCTCACAGTATGGTAGGTATAGCTTTAATCTAATTCTTGGTTTTCCTTTCTCTCAATTTCTTCCCAGTTTAATAATAGCTTTATCTTGGAGTGACAGGCAATTGTCTTTGGAACTGAAGATTTTAAAGATTTGAATGTTCCTATTCCTGCTGTTGTTCAGGTGAGCACGAAGTTGATGGTATTTGCATAGTTATATGTTGCTTATTGTGGCAGCATAATTGTTATTGTTGCTCAGGTGTGGTTACAACTGCTTTCATATGTCGTGATTTCCACTCAGAATTGTGTTTCCTTGTGGACTGTGCTTCACAAACTCGTCTATTGTTTATAATCTTAAATGTTCAAGTGTTCATACATGACTGATTGCATGGGAGCTGAATGGAGTGGAACTCATTGAATTCAAAACTGTTCTTCTTTGATATTACAGGAATATGTCAATCATTCGTCCACTCTGTTTAAGTTTTATGTCTTGGGTGAAAATATTTTCCATGCAGTTAAGAAGTCTACTCCAAACTCTGGTATTCTGATGAAATCGTATGAAAGGAATGGACTTAGACCTATCCTCTTTGACAGGTAGTGTCTGCTCCCCAGTTTCCGATTCCCTCTTACTTTGATCTGCTTTCTCTAAGGATGGTTGTGATACTTCGTTGAAACTAATAATGTGGTGGTGTCTTTTGCAGCTTAAAATCTCTACCCATCGACACTGAAAATCAAAATTCAGGAGATTCGATTTCCTGTAAGGTTGATCTTGATCTTGAACTGATCAAAGATGCTGCAAAGTGGCTTGCAAAAACACTTGATCTGACCATCTTTGGATTTGATGTTGTCGTGCGTATTCCATATAAATTCTTAACTATCATTTCTTGACCTCCCTGCATTGTACACCGTGAGTGAATTGCCTGAACATATATATTAACATGTGTATTATCAATTTACAGATTCAAGAAGGCACTGGTGACCATGTCATTGTAGATTTAAACTACCTTCCATCATTCAAGGAAATAGATAAAGATATCGCCATACCCGCTTTTTGGGATGCCATTAAACTGAAGTTTGAAGCAATAAAGATGCAACAAGCAACTATAGCTTCCTCATCTTGAGCGTCATCTGCAGCTTGTTGGTCGGTTAAGTAACTTTATGTAAATTCACCGACACTGATGAAGCTTGGTTTTGCTTCAAGTACCTGTTGTATCATAGAGTTTGAGCTGTGTTACGAACAAATTTTGATAAATTGGGAATCTCTCTCCATCCTCTTAAAATTTGTTTTCTAAATTTATTTGAGGAGAAATAATATATTAATAATATTGAGAAACAACAGTATTCAGGGCAATAGAAGCATTTGCTATGGGGTTTTGAAGGATTTGCTTAGGGCCTTGGCTGTGAGGACACTCGCGTGCTGTGGTATTCTTTTTAAGAATAAGAAAATAAATGATAAAATAGTCTCTTAATTTGGACAAATTGAATATGAAAGTTGAATCTTCGGAGAAACAAGCGAAACAGCAAGAAATAGGCAAAAGGGAAATTATTTCCAAAAGTTAATGTAAATGAAATTAAAGGTGTTCATATTAGCTGTATGTTACCAAAGCCGTTTCATACTGAAAAAATAAATAAATAAACATGAGCCATATTAAATTAGGGGTGTTTAGAATCTAATCTGATCGGCTCAATTCATCTTATGACTTATCCGTAAATATTTGATCTGTAAAAATCTGATCCGTGTATTGGTGGATTGGATTGGATTGGATTAAAATTTTGAAATCCACAATGGGTGGATTGGATATGAATTTACTTCCGTAAATCTATAAAAATTCGCGAATCCAAAAAAAAAAATATTTATTTAATAAAAAAATTAAACTTGTAAATATGAAATTATTCTTACTAATAAATAAATAAGTTAAAATATAGTTATATTAACATCATATTATGCCTTATCTGATAATAATATAAAACAAAAATAATTAAATAAAAAAATAGAGCTTATTAAGCAATTAATTTTCATCTACTGAAATGTACAAATGTATTTTCTATCTTTATTTAAACAATTAATTTATTCAAATCTTATTTTAATTTTGAATTTGATCGGTAGTAAAATTATTTTTTATATTAATTTTTTTATTTAATTAGTTTCGTGGATAAGACGTGATTAAAATTTTTTAGCCCACAAACCAATCCGTGAAATGGTGAATTGAATATGGATTGAGTCAAATTTACATCCGATTCGCAGACGTGTGGATTGGATTTGAATTAAATTAGATTAAAAATTTATAATCCGTAAAATTGTGAATCAGATATGCATTGATGTTTAATCCGCAAAATCCGATCCGCGAATACCCCTATGTTAAATGACCAATATTTTTTAATTAAATATTTCACTGCATGTCTTCTTTTAAAAGAAGAAAAAAATATTGAAGTGCCTAGTTGTCTTCTAAGGAAAAAAAAAAGAAAATTTAACTTATTTTGATTTGTGGACATGGGCGGACCCAATTAAGGCCCAGGAGGAGCTTCAGTCCCCCCTAAGCCATTAAGTTTTCTTTTAAATGTATCCCAAGCCCCTTTTAAAAAAGTTAGATAAACTAATTTGGACACATTTTTCATATATTAAAAGACTTGTGGTTCAATGGTAAGAGTGCTATTTAATGATTTTGAAACCTTGGTTCAAATCCCATTAGCCACATTATTTTATTTTTTTAAATATTTTGTGGAAACTACTTCGAAAAATAATATTTTCACGCATTTAAAATACTACTTCAAAAAATGATATTTTCACGCATTTAAAAATAATAATTTATTACTATTATTATTTAGAATTTAAAAAAAAAGTAATAAAATTTGAGTTTATAAGACTTAAAATGTATTCGAGTGAACATTAAAAAAATCTAAGTTAAATAAAATTTTTTGAACTAAGCCCCCCCTCATTTTAGTTTCTGGGTCCGCCACTGTTTGTGGATGCACCTAATTGAGACGGTAAAGTCTGATGTATTGAAAACAATAGTCTAAGGTTTGAACTCCATTCGTGAGTAGAGTGACATGGGCAGTGACGAAATTAGCTTGCTAACTAAGCTAACTAATAAAAAAATTAAAAATTTCAAAATTAGTAGTAAATAATTTTACAATTCTATGGTGCGTTTATTGAAATAAATTATTTGCTTGAGCTAGTATTATCATTGGTGTTTCTAGTTTATCTAAAAATCATAATAGATAATTTTAAATTACCAAAATATCTTTAGTTAAAGGATTTTTCTACCTTACAGTCAATGTAAGGTCCCACAACCAATAGAGAGGGTTGTACCTTACATTGATTGTAAGGTAGCAGCTCCCTTAGTTAAAATATATGATATATGTTTTGTTATTATTTATTTTTTAGTTATAAAATAAATAAATAAACATTTAAAAAGAAAAAAAACATACATGTTTATTATAATATAGAAAGCAATACTATAATTTTTTAATTAAATTAGTTATTAATAATATTATTATCATCATTTAAAAGGGATGACATTTTTTTTTGATTTTGTCTAATGATAAAAATTATCAATTTAATCTACATTCTTATTCTCTATTTAAATACTACCTCTCCCATTACATAATTAGATTCTCATTCCTAGTTCATAAATTTGTGTGCTACACGATGAATACAGTTCCATTCCTTGCATGTTTATTTAACAAGTAAACACCCTTAATTAAGGAACTCACTCTAAAGTCTACGTCAACTAGGAAACGTGTGGACGCTTCATCTTCTTTACTCAGTCGTTTATTGGCAGCCGATAATAAGGGTATCTGATGCTTGCCTGTAGTGGGAGTCAGCTGATCCATTCCTCATTTAATAAATGCTTCCTTTTCAGTTTAGTTAAATCACTAAGAAATCTTGTCAAAAAAGAAAAGTTCAGTTAAATTATTATTAAAAAATTGCATCTGGGTTTGTTTTTGTTGTACTAAAGAGAGGTGATGGCTGCTGCATTTGTTGGAGGAGCTCTCCTCGGAGCAGTATTTGGAGAGCTACTAAAAGCAGTTTCAGAGGAAAAAGACAAAGCAGTCACGTTTAAGGATCGGTTGGAGAAACTGGAATCCACTTTACGAAATTCAATTCCGTGGATCGAAGAAATAGAGAAGCTGAACCAAGTGTTAGATCGGCCAAAGCAGGAAACAGAAAATTTAGTTCGGATGATGGAGCAAGGGGAGCAGCTGGTGCGTAAATGCTCAAAAGTGAAGTGGAATTGCTTCAAGAGATATGTTTATGCTAAAAAGATCATCAAGTTGGATACATCCATCAGTGACTTCTTTCGGACGAGTCTTCCTCTGCAACATGCAAGAGACGGCAAGTTGATTATGGTTGAGGTAAAAGAGATTCACACGATGGTGAGAAGAATGAGCGGTAATGGAAATATCAATGGTTGGATGTCTAATCAGGTCGGAGATTGCTGCTCGGCGCCTGATCCTCCGGTGATTACTCCAGGATTGGATGTTCCATTGAAGGAGTTAAAGATGGAGCTGTTCAAGGATGGAAGGCAATTCATTGTGGTCTCGGCTCCTGGAGGATATGGCAAGACCACATTGGTCCAAAGACTTTGCAAAGATGATCAAGTTCAAGGTAACCAGATGTCTTGATTCAGCTTTTTGCTAGTGTAAGAATGGTACTGAATTTCCTCGAGTCTTTCACCACCAGCTTTCTCACTATGGCACTTGAACAGGAAAATTCAAGGACGACATTTTCTATGTTACTGTTTCCAAAAACCCCAATGTGAAGGCCATTGTACAGAAAGTACTCCACCATAAGGGTTACCCTGTGCCCGAGTTTCAAACAGATGAAGCTGCAATCAATGACTTGGAGCGATTTTTTAAGCAAATGAGAACAGAGGCTATACTGTTGGTCCTCGATGATGTCTGGCCCGGGTCAGAATCCCTGCTCCAGAAGTTGGGGTTCCAGTTACCCGACTACAAGATTTTGGTGACCTCAAGGTCTGAATTCCCACAATTTGGTTCTGTGCATTATTTGAAACCATTGACTTATGAAGCTGCCAGGACTCTTTTTCTTCACTCAGCAAACCTACAAGATGGAAACTCGTACATTCCAGATGAAAATATCGTCAGTAAGGTGCTCTGCTTATCCCCAGTTATATGCTATTATTCATTTTATTTTTCACCTTTGTATATGAAATGCGCGCATGTTTTTTTTTTTTTTTTACCTTCCAAATCTGGTTTTACCCAACTGCAGATATTGAGAGCCTGTAAGGGATGTCCTTTGGCCCTTAAAGTGGTCGGTGGATCGCTCTGTGGGAAGCAGGAAGTATTCTGGCAAAGAATGGTGAAGGAATGTTCTCGGGGTGAATCTGTTTTCCAATCAAAAAATGACATACTTGATTGTCTCGGAAGCAGCTTGGATGTCTTAAATAATGAGGTCAAGGAATGTTATTTGGACCTGCGTTCCTTTCCTGAGGACCAAAGGATTCCTATCACTGCACTCATTGACATGTGGATGGAATTATATGAACTGGTTGACGACGTATTTGCCATCACCAACCTTCATGAACTATCTAGCCAAAATCTGGTTGATAGGGTGGTCACAAGGTATGCAGCGATCAACCAAGCAATTGCTCTTGTGCTTGTATCCTTCGTTATGTGCAATTTTAACATACGTGTTCTGCTTTACGGATAACTTCCTTCACATTGATGTGCATGCAAATTGGTGTGTGAATTCTCCACTTTTTTTTACCTGAAAGGCCATGAATCTTCCCTGAACAATCAATTTATGTCTATTCACTAGGAAAACTGCCGGTGACTACGGCTGCTACAATGACGACTTTGTGATGCAGCATGATCTTCTCCGAGAATTGACTATCTGTCGGAGCAAGTCAGAGCCCATAAATCAGAGAAAACGACTCGTTGTAGAAATAAGCGGAAACAATTTTCCCAAATGGTGGATGGATCAAAAGCAGCACCCCAATAATGCCAGCCTCTTGTCAATCTCAACAGGTTGTTATTACTTTTTTCTTTTTCCTCACACTTGGACACTGCAACATGTAGAGATTTTAATTCATTTGATGTCAAGATTCAATCATCCTCGGTCTCACATAAAATGGACGTGATATGCAGATGAAACATTCTCATCGAACTGGCCTGACATGCAAGGACCCGAAGTTAAGGTTGTGGTTCTGAACATTCGGACAAAGAAGTACATCCTTCCAGATTTCCTGCAGAAGATGGATGAACTGAAGGTCTTGATAGTCACAAATTACGGATTCTCCCCTGCAGAATTAAATAACTTCCGAGTCCTCAGTGCTTTATCCAAATTAAAGAAAGTCAGATTGGAGCATGTTTCTCTTCCTAATTCCCTGGCCACCGTACGAATGAGTCATCTGCAAAAAGTATCCTTGGTTATGTGCAATGTTGGTCAGGTTTTTCGGAATTCAACCTTTCGAATTTCTGATGCTTTTCCAAATCTCTTGGAGATGGACATTGATTACTGCAATGATCTCATAGAATTGCCAGATGGGTTATGTGACATTGTGTCCATGGAGAAGCTCCGGATCACCAATTGCCATAGGCTTTCTGCACTACCTGAGGGGATTGGTAAGCTTGGGAACTTACAAACGCTAACACTTGCTGCATGCACCGAACTGTCAGCTTTGCCAGACACGATTGGAAACCTGTCCCATTTGAACTTTCTGGACATATCCGAATGTCTGAACATCCGAAAATTTCCAGCACGGTTTGGTGAGTTGTGCTGTTTAAAGACACTTTGCGTGATTGGGTGCCCGATTTCGGAGGTGCCCTCAACGAATCTTGAGAATTTACAAGTTGTGATATGTGATGAAGAGACAGCCGAGCAATTGGCATACTCCCCGCCCGGACGTGCAAGGATTGAAGTGATTCAAGAAGATTCCAACTTAAATTTTCTTCATTAGTATACTCTTTTCAGGACTTTCCTTTTCCGTTCCACAATGAAGTGTATTGAGTTCGCATGGCGCAAGCTTTTATCTGTTTGTTAATTATAAGAAAAATAAGTGATATTTAGTCAAAAAGGGTTATAGACCGGTAACAAAAATAATGGTAAAATCATTATTTCTTCATTTAATGATAACTCCGATTTTAACGTTAATTCTGTCTGTCGCACTCCGTAAAATTCACATGGCTAATACATCTGCACTGTAATTATGAAGCATATGTGTCCTCAAAATCAAGAAGATTAGTATAAACAGCTTATACGAATAAGGAAATTTATAAAAAGTAGATACTATTTACTCTTCTAATGTTTTTATAATAATCAATAACTTCCTATCAATACAAGTTTACAATATTATTTTTATTTTTAAATATATTTTTATTTATATTTATTATAGATTAAATAAATCTCATAAATAGAAATTAAAATAAAAAATTAAGTAACTAAAAATAAGAAATATATGTTTTGTGTAAAAAAATTAATAATAAAATATTTTTTAAACTTTTTTATTTTACAAACATTTTCTTATAATAAACATATATAAGAAAATTATTATAAAATGATAAAAAATTATTATAAGAAAACTTGCATGATAAACAAAAAAATTATTATTAAATAAATAATAAAATATTTTTCTTAATTTTTTATTTTATTTCTATTCATATAATTTATTTAATTTAAAATAGATATAAATAAAAAGTGTATTTGAAAATAAGGATAATTTTATAAATTTATATTCTTACAAGGATTATTAACTATTATAAAAATAAAAGAAAAATAAATGATATATATTAATTATACTAGGAAGACAGTCTTGCTTTATAAAAATAGCTACAAAACTTACGTGATTTTCAAAATTAACCGCTCTATTATGTGAGCTTTTCTTTTTTTTTTTTTCCCCGGTTGAAAAGTAAAAATTTGTCCTTTAATTTATTCATCTGTAACTGTCCCAAGGCGATAATCCCCACCCATAAATCATGTTAAATAATTTATACAATACACTCGATTCTAGAGTAGCAGTACCGTACACAATCAATAGGATGAAAATCCGTATTATAGAAAAGTCTATTTTTGTTATTACTCGTTTTGCATATAATAATTAACCCTTTCTATTTCCTGGACTGGGAATGAGTGGCCCGCGAAGGCAAATCCTCGGTGACTTTTTAATGAAAATAGATTTAAATTTCTTTTGGTTTTACAAATAACTTAAAATTAAATTTTTTAATATATTTTATTAGTACAAGTTTTTAAAATTCATATAATTCTTAGTTAAAAAATTATAATTGATTTATATTTATAATTTATTACATAAATAATTCATATAATGATTTTTAATAAATAAAATTATAAATATCATGATTTATAAATATGTATTAATATTATTATAAATTATAATTTATGACTCTATGTAAGTCCGAATTAACAATTAAATTAACTCTTAAGAAAAATTTATTATTGTTGTTGTTGTTAAGTATTAAAAAAAATTCTAATACTATATGGTCAAATTTAATAATTAATATTTCATTCTTTTACTATTATTAGTTTATTATTATTGAATATGAACTTGAATTTTAAATTTTTGATTTTATCAAATATGAATAAAAATACATGAACCTAAAAAAATTCATGAGCTTAAAGAAATATACCAACAACTTAGCATGCCTTCTTAAAAAAAAAAAAGTTTATTAAGCTTTTTTTATTAGGTATGACACGGTTGGGTCTAAGAAAAAAAAAATTAGACACGGTACAACACGACACAAAACATATAATGGGCACGACAGACACAAACACGAACTGATATGGCATTCTTTTGATGGCCAGCACGGTTTTGCTCTGAGTAGACTACCCTAGTGATCATGTTGTCTACCCTGCACTGCACTAGTGGACGAAGTGGAAATGAAGATGTCGAATCAAATAATGCCAAAAACAAATTGTGAAAATTCAACATTCCATTAAAGAATGTTCCTAAAATCCGGGTGACAAGAACTGATCTCTTATTTTCTTACTTCCATGATATATAAAAACTAATTATACTATCCTTAAAGATTAGTGTCTTAATAGAGTTTGGTTGATCTCTGACAAGTGATAACTATGGACGGACAAACAATTTTAGATTCGGTTTAGGTTTTGAACGTAAAACTAAAACCAACCTATTTGATTTGGTTTTCTTTATTTTTCTATTTGTACCAATCTTTAAACTAAATCAACTCAAATCAATGCGGTTTAGTTTAGACAGAAATGTAAATTCAAATCTAAAAGATATTTCAAAATATTTCCTAAAAAAATATATATACGGTATATTATTAATTTGGTAAAAAAGGCTGCATATAAGTAAATATACACTAATAAAAATAATCAGTTTATTCTAAGTAGAGAATTTTCTAAATAGAAATCCGACATGCAAATCAAAATCATGAATTAATGGTGATAATCATCACCCATAAATCATGTTCGATAAATACTAAGATACAGCCGATTGTAGAGTAGGAGCACCGTACACTATAAATAAGTCTTGATCTAACGACTTGTGAAAACTGAGACATCCTCTCCAGTGACTGTGTGTCCCCCCCTCCCAAAAGCTCTCTCTCAGGGCCAATTGCTCCGCCCTCCCCCCTCTAAACCCTAGCCCTGAAATTAAAATCAAATTTGAATTAAAATTTTGATTTAATTAGAATTAAAAAATTTAAAAAATCGGGAAAATGGCACAACAATCTCAAGTTGAAACCCTAGATTTATCATCGTCAAATGATCAGTCTCAATCGTCTCCATCATCATCTTCGGATCCGTCGCTGTCGAGAAATTCGTCGTTCAGTCGACTCAACGCGAAGGCGCCTGAGTTCGTTCCGACTCGGAATCCACAATCGACTCAGTCAAAGCCACAAGTGCAAGTACAAGTACAGCAGCCGCCGCAGCGAGTGATGATGCCTCCTCCGCCGCCACCGGCGGCAGCCATGGTTCACCCTCATCCTCCTCCTCCTCATCCGCCTTCTCCTCATCATGTTTATCCGCCGCATGGAACGGGAGCGTTTCATGTGATTCCGGTTCACCATCAGATGCATCACCAGCATCATGTCCCGGTTCAGAATTATCATCATCAGCAGCATCAACATCACAGGAATCACAATCATCATCATCATCGGCATCAGAATCATCATAATAATAATAATAATAGTCACCATCAGAATAATCAGTATGAAGATCAGCAAGAGGGTGAGGTTCCAGGGGTCAAGGATAAGAAGGAGAAGAAGGATCATCAACATGGTGGATTAAATGATGAATCTATTCAGAAAGTTTTGAATCAGGTATTCTCCTCTTTGGAAATTTAATGTTTAGCAACGATATTGGTAATTATCGGTTTGTGTCAGCTATTAATCAATGTGTTCGAGTATGTAGAGTTTGAATTAAGTGCTCGGTCACTAGCCGTTGTATTTTTTTAAGTGGATTTAAGTTATCTTAGTCAGAATTAATCTTTTGTTATCTTTGGGATCAAGGTGTTGTGCTTTTAATCCACGCCTGCTCTGAAGTGTACTCATTAGCTGCCAAGTATAGGTTTTTTGGGCAGTTGGTAAGTATTAGCTGCAAAGTAAAAGTGCATGTTTGCAAATGCTTTAACTGCTATGCTATCAGTTACTTATATACCCGTAATAAGAATTTACTGTAGCTTTGGACTGTAAGTACTATCACAATGAAGGTAAAACCTGCATGGTAATTAACAGCAGTTGACTTCAGTCCTGGTATGGGGCCTTAAGATGCAAACAATCTTCAGTTTCTTTTCTTTTTTACTCTTTTGTGGTACATTGGCATATTATTACATCATAGAGGACCCAGTAATTTTTGTCGATTCTGCAAGTAGTGGTTCTCCTTTGATATTTCTTTCGTGCTTTCATTTTATTTTCCTGACCGTCACTTTCTGTGGATAATGTTTTGCTTATTGTTTTTTACAATAAATCAACTTGTAGGTGGAGTATTATTTCAGTGATTTAAACTTGGCCACTACTGATCATCTTATAAGGTTCATCCTCAAGGATCCCGAAGGATACGGTAAGATCTCTGATACATTCATTATATTTTAAATAGTTTGTTGTAGAATGGTTCTGTCTATTTAGGCTCGAAGTTTACTGCCCCCTTTTTTTTTATAGTGTTTAGGGATAGAAATAGTTTATTTCTTTCTCTATCTCCTTTCTTTGTCTTTGGTGTTCTTTCTCTCTCTCAATGAGCACTTGGTTCTATCGAGGTGATTTTCATTGAGAACCTGTGGAAGGCTTTATATGTTCTGCGGAAAGCATGTTAAGCATTGGAAATCAAATTATTAAAATTTGAACCTATAAAAAGCCATGATGAAATGTAAATGATTATTTAAAAAAAAAAATTGTCTTACCAACAGAAATTATTGTCAGCAATCAAATAAAAATTGGAATTCTATTTACATCTGCACAAAATTGCCTTTTTACCACAGATGCCAAAAAAAAAAAATTAAAATAAAATTAGTAGGGGCGTATATTTGGTATGTTTACGTTATGAGATTAAATTGGTTGTTGGCTTTCTATAGGTATTCGTACTTCAGCTGGTTTTCACTTTTATATGCATGAGTATTAATTGTATTATCTTTTCTATTCGCTTGACTGATTGATTACATTGAAAGATTGTCAATTTTCTATTAGTGGTTTCCATATTTATTCTAATATCTTGTCTTCATTATTACTATAGTGCCAATATCAACTGTGGCTTCTTTTAAGAAGATTAAAGCTATCATAAGCAGTCATTCCCATCTTGCTAGTGTTCTGCGGAAGTCTTCAAAACTTGTGAGTAGTTTATCTTGTGCTCTTGCTTTAACTTGCTTTAACTACTACTTTGTTGCACATAATGTTTTCTAATTGCTGTACATATGTTCTGAATCTTTCTCACACAATAACTAACAGGTTGTTAGTGAAGATGGAAAGAAAATAAAACGTCAGAATCCCTTGACCGAGTCAGATTTGGAAGAATTGCAAGTACGGATTTTGTTTTTCTTAAGCTGCTTTTTCCCAATTATTATTATGTTGGGTGAGTTCTGTCAGTACCTTGTTTATCCTGTTTCTTTGCTCATCCAAGGTAGTTTGTGGAAAACTTGTGCTTCATCTTTGACTGTGTATGTGTCTCCCTAGAGCTTTATGGGGTGCATGTTGTATTTTTTTAGAGTGAATCAAAATTTTGTAGTCTTCCTAATTACTGACATTATTATTTTTTAAAAATTCTTTTTCTCCTTTTGTGATCTGTAGTCTCGCATTGTTGTTGCTGAAAATTTACCTGAGGATCATTGCCACCAAAATCTTATGAAGATTTTCTCTGCTGTTGGGAGGTACTAAGTTCTTTTATACTTAATTAATTACTGCTTATGCGACTTTTTCTGTAATTGTGTATATCCTGATTCTGGATGCTTGAGCTTGCTGGATTGTTCTGTGTCAGTGTGAAGACTATTCGTACATGTTTGCCTCAAACTTCTGGCGGAGGAGCTTCTTCAGGATCTAGATCAGCAAAATCTGAGGGCATGCTTTTCAGTAACAAGGTATCAATACTTTTCAAGTCACTTTTAATTTTGCTTTTCATTTACATCTGCATCATATTGCATTGTTCATCTGTATTGGAGTGGTGACTGGAATGTCCCTGTTGTGCTTGATGGGGAATTTTAAGATAATATTGACTATGACTTGTAGGATCGTCTACAGTGTGTACTTTCTGGTGCTCTATGGTCCATATATATGGTGTATGATACATTGTTCGTCTGTATTGGAGTGATGACTGGAATGTCCCTGTTGTGCTTGATGGGGAATTTTAAGATAATATTGACTATGACTTGTAGGATCGTCTACAGTGTGTACTTTCTGGTGCTCTATGGTCCATATATATGGTGTATGATACATTTTCTGGTTGAATTGATTGCGATTTGTATCAGCTTCTATATCTTTTTCACGTTGAACTAGATATTGTGATTGTCATGCCATGGAGAATGCTTT
The DNA here is from genome assembly GCF_000493195.1 of Citrus x clementina. Taxonomy (NCBI): domain Eukaryota; kingdom Viridiplantae; phylum Streptophyta; class Magnoliopsida; order Sapindales; family Rutaceae; genus Citrus; species Citrus x clementina. Next base: position 25,640,268 of record NW_006262339.1, read on the forward strand.
TGTCAAGAATTTCTTTGTGGACTCAATAAGGCTTCAAGGCCTATGCACCTCTACAGTGATCCATTTCCTTGGGCTTAATGAGCTCTGAAGAAGGCTTCTCTATGCTATTAGATGTTATCATCCTAAAATCTTTTTAAGTGCCATTTATATGTGCTGCTTTGACTAATTTAATGCAAGTTTTGGAGTGAATAATTTTTGGACTTAAGAATTTCTGATAGCAGTACTGATGAGAGTTTCTTGACATATTTTTTATGATAAACAAAAATGTGTGGGTATTAGATATTGCTATCCGCCTGCTGAAATCTTTGTTTCATGTGTAGTTGCACGCATTTGTTGAATATGAATCTGTTGAGCTGGCTGAGAAAGCGGTAAGTCACTTACATTTTATGATAATGTTGTTTTTCTTTTCTGCTTTTTGTCTTTCTTTTCTGCGTTTTGTCTTATGTTTGTCACTCAGACTAATGAAATACGCACCTCCTTCCTGGCAGATTGCAGAGCTAAATGATGAGGGTAACTGGAGAAGTGGCCTAAGGGTCCGTTTAATGCTTAGACGTGGGGTATATTCCAGAACTTAACTCTTTCCTTTTGATCTTCGCATTTTTTGCTCACACCAGTGATAAATAATGCTGGTTGATCTTTGAATTAAATCTACATCGATCTAATGGAATGACGCATACACTAGATGAATTATCTGGATGAATTATGTGTTAAATTTACACTCACTAGATATACTTTTAGTGTAGTTTTATGTTACCAGCATTGATCTTACACTTCGATTGGCTTAGCAATAGACTGCTTCCGAGCTTGAAAACAGTAGTATTTATTTATTAATCTGTTGTTACATTAACTCCGACATACACATGCAACATCTATTGACCATTGAGATGTTATGAAAATGCATTTTGGATGCACAAGAGTCTTGATATGGAAGTGGAACACTGCATTTTTCTTTCAATTATTGTAATTAAGCTGAAGCTTGATACATAAAGTTAATGGTTTTTTAAAATTTAGGTTGGCTTATGGGGCTAGTCTAATTGATTGGTTCTTATCTGGTTGATTGATCTCTTTTAGAAGTATTCTTATCTCTCTTTATCCTTTTTCTTTTACAAGTTAAAAAGGAAGTTTTTGTGGTGCTAAATTTGTTGATTGATTGTTCTCTCCCTTCTCTTGCTTAGTCAAAACCTGCTCAAGTTAAAGGTAAAAAGGGGCATGAGGGGGAGTGGCAGTGTGAAGAAGAAGATACCTCCACATCTGAGCAGCATTTGAATGAGAAGCAACCGGATGATTCTTCTCAACAAAGTGATGTACAGTCACATGACCATACAGTGAGTGCCAGCATAGTTTCTCATATTGTTGGGCTGCTTTCTGCATAACTGGCTGTTAGTCAAGTAATGTTCTTTCATATCGTGTAATAATTAAGATTAGCTCAGAAATGTGAGGATTATTTTTATAAATGCATTATGCAGAAACATTCTATGCTCCTAACTATGCTGTTTAGAATTTAAGCTGAGTGGAGGAGAAAAGAAAGTGACTTGTTCAAACTTGTGATTTTGATTTTGCTTTTATGTGCCTGATTTGGAACTTCTGAAAGGAATGTGCTTGTGCTTGTATTTGCTTCAGGGATTTGTCTATATCACGGTGTTAACTCTTAATTTATAACATTGCTTGGGCAGGGAGAGGAGCACAATAATGAGAAAGAGGGTGGACAGAGAAAAGGGCGTAACAAGGGTCGTGGAAAAGGACGTGGCCGGAATGATCGTGGTCAATACCACAACAACAGCCACCATAACAACAGTCATCACAACAGCAATCATAATAACCATCACAATAATCGGGGACATCACGTCGGTACACCCCCATCAAATAATATGGTGAACAATGAGCAGCCAATGATAGGCAAGCAACCTCCTGGTCCCCGAATGCCAGATGGAACACGAGGATTTGCAATGGGTCGAGGGAAACCAGTTGCTGTTAATACTGCTTGAATTTTATTTCTGCCGATATACAGATGTTTTTGTTACCAGCACCGCAAGTGTGTTTACGGTTGGGGAACCGTGTCTATTCCAGCTGTGTTGATGGCAGGGTTTTTCCAAAGGGTCTGTCCATCTGTCTAGAGTGTCGTGTTAGGGTTAATTTTAGCCGTTTGGATTCCGTATTTTCTGGTATGTATGATGATGCTAAAACAAATGTTGCCCTGTTTTTTTGTTTTGCTGGTTAATGTTTTTGTTCCAGTTTTATTTATGTAGAAAACATGAAAAAAGAAGCCTTATTGGAGTCCGAAATGCTTACAGATAAATATGAGCTAATAAGACTACGAGAAGAAGATGCAAAATAAAGTGTTTGTTAGAATCTTCTCTGCAATTTTGTTTTGCATTTGATTGCCGGAATTAGGTAGTTGTATTTCGCAATATTTAGAATAAAATTTATTATATATTATAACTGAACAACTTCAATGCAACCAGGCCTATTAGCTCAGCTGGTTAGAGCGTCGTGCTAATAACGCGAAGGTCGCAGGTTCGAGACCTGCATGGGCCATAAAATAATTTTTAAAATTTAAAATAATTTTTTTCTTCCCAAAATGCCAATTGCCACCAACTCACCAAACCAAGCTCCTGAGTGTTGACTCGACAAATTAAGAATTTAAAAAAAAAATAATAATATCAACAATTGAATAACCCTTTTTGCCCCGAAAATAGTCACCATCTCTATACTTTTAAAAAATGAAAAAGAAACAATTAAAATAAAAATAAAAACAGAATCACGCTCTCAATTCAATTTGCACCACCCTCTTTTTCTTCACAAAATTTTCCTTAAAATCTCCACCCATCAGAAATGGTTGAACCATCACCACCCTCTCCTTCACTCCAAATCCCCAACCACATGGTCCCACCGCCGTTAGATCCGCCGCCACAACCTTCACCGTCACCGCCACAACCACAACAACAAAGAACATCCTCACTCTTTTCATTCCCCAGCAGGCCTGCTCTTAGAGTGACTTCAGAGTTCGACAGTGACAGCTCAATTTTCTTGCACAAGATATCATGCAAGTTATTTGACAGTCTAGCAAAGCTCAAAGTCTCCTTTCAGAACGACAACAAAGGCCAAATCTTCGAACCCCAGTTGGCTTTCACTTCCAAGCATCTCTCCCTTCACTATGATCTTGAAGAACAGAATGCTTTTGTTAAGTCCTCTTTCGATGTTGGTCCTAAGTTGCATTTCAGAGCTGCCCACGATGTCAAGGTCTCTCCTTTCTCTTGTTTCTTCATAAATTTGCTTGCTTTTCATTTATATTCAAGTTTTTGAGAAATGAGTTTTTTTTTTTAATTGCTATGAATTGGACTATGCTTTCGATGAGCTTCTGCTAGTGTTCGAATTAAGGTAAGTTGTATTGTTTTTTGGGGTCCGTATTGTGTATACTCAAGTTTCAAGATAAGGATTTCGGTTTATTTTCATTTTCTAGTTTTTAGCATTAATTTGTTTGGACTATGGGTTAAAATTTAGATATTTTGGCTGAACTTATTGAATTTTTACATTTCAACCATGCTATTGAGAAAATTATGCATCTTTATATTACTAAGAGATTCCCAGGGGTTAAAAATTGCATGTCCAAATGGCCCTGCTTATGTTGTTAATGTTCAAAATTAAGATCCATTGACATGGTGTGATAATTGGAGTCTTTTCGTTTTCAATTTGCATTATCTTGTAGCCATACAAGTGATATGGTTTTGGGAATGTAAGGTAACTGGAGAATTACGAGTTTTTGAGGGCAATTACTCTCTGTTTAAGCTTTATATGTGCTTTTTCTGTCTCTCTAACATTTCTTTTACCTTTTAGGCACAACAAGGAGAGGTGGGAGTCGTTGCAAACCTTGGCGATCCTGGATATGCTCTGGAATTGTCGTCTCCAGTCCCCTATGTTGGTTATGTAAGTCCTATCTTGGCAAATTACCTTCAGCGTTCAGTTGTCTTTGCATTCAAGAAAAGTTGCTTTTGAAGCCTTGGTCATCTGAATACTCATAGCCCGTCATCTTTGTTTTTCTATGTTCATCTTTCCCACCAAAATTTTTCCTACAGTTTCATCATTTCCAACATCATCTCTGATGGTTGTTTCACAATGTTACTGCATTCATTATATGTATTTCTGTTTCAGCATGTATAAGTCAACAAGTTAATTATCCTCTTTTATTGCCTTAGTTATCTTCTTTTGATGTTGCAGCCGAAAGCAACTTTTAAATTCCCCCTTGGCGAAGTTTCATTGGTGGAGAGAGAAGAGGAAGAAGTGAAGAAAACATTGTCTATAAGTGGAATCGCTAAAGGTCAGATTTTGAATGGGATCTGCACAGCTCAATACGAGGAGGAAGATTTGAAACTAAGATACTGCTATAAGGTGCTTTGCTCTTCGCACTGTATTTTTTCCAATTTCTACTACTATTGCGGCTTATGTTGATTGCCAGGCTATCCTCCCTTGGTAATTACTATGTGTGTTGGTGAGAGGGACATTTAACCAGGGACTCCTTTTCCTGGAATTTTGAAATAAGGGCATGCCAAATGCACAATTATCAATTTTCAGTGCCATTCTTTTTTCTTTTCTCAATCAATGTTGTTAAAAATTTTATTATTAATTGCAGGATGAGGCTTTGTCATTTATTCCAACTATTTCACTTCCTTCAAATGCTCTATCATTTGCATTAAAGCGTCAGTTTAGTCCCTCTGATAAGTTGAGGTTAGAACTCTCTTTATTCCCCTTCTTCCCTCTTCACATCTAATTGGAAATCTTTCTTTTTGCGATTCATGGTTCTTCTGGCTATAGAATGATCAATGCTCATGGAAATGGAAATTGAAAAATATTAGCTCCAATATAGATACTCTGTATTTTATTGATGAGTTTTGTTGTTCTGGAGTATGAATTGCTCAATGAGAACCTCAGTAATAATGCATCCTAGAAGAATGCTGATTGTGGGAATTCCTACGTACCTTTCTTTTGTGCTATTTTCATTGGACATGAGATTTTCTCTTGCAATAGAAGAGATCGCTTGAGAAGTGCCAATAGTGTAAGAGCTCTTGTATAACTTAATGTAATCTATACACACTGCAATATGTATTTGTTGCAATATAAAACTTGCTGTTAGAACATCACCATTATGAGAGATATTCATGCTTAGGATGCCAGGGACACCTAAAATATGTAGCTGCCTTGTCAATGCTAGACTGATGCGTTCACTTATCAGTACATGTTGAAACTAGAGATTTGCCCAACCAGATTTTTAGAGTTAAAGTGAAATAAATTCTGAGGTTTTAATTTATTTTTCCTCAAAACAATTTGGATTATCCTGGAACTTCTAATGATCCGTACTCTTAACAACCCTGCTTTCACCTTTCATATGTTTTCCCCTTTCCATTGTCTTTCTACTAGAAAACAGATGTTCTGTCAGTTCAGTGAATTTAAAAATATATTATAACTATACAAGCATAGTGGAATTGTCGTGTGCAGTCCCTCATAGCCACTTTGAATTTCCAGCTGGGTTTGCTATTTTAAGATGTATAGCTTTTTCTATTCAGGAAAGACCTTTCTCATGTCTGCTTGAGTAGATATTATTTTAAGAAGTAAGGTGGGGATGAAGAGTGGATGTGAATTCTTAAGTCATCATAAATATGTTCTTAATAGTCATCATAAATATTGTTGTCGATAATATTTTCATGTAAAGCCCTAAAAATTAACTTGGGAATGCAAATCTTCTCTTCTATTCTGGAAAGTAGAAATGGTGAAAATATGAACCTTTATTTTTGTTCTGCACTGAAAGTTGATTGCTAGATGGGAAAGGAACGGGACTTTCTATGACGGCGTCAAAGATTTCAGATCTTTCTTTGTATATAATTCATTTTCATTTTTTTATTTTTCAAATTAATCATGAATTTCTGGCTTGGTCATATATTGATGGAATTTATTATTTATTGAAATTTTCATAATGCAGCTACTGGTACAATTTTGATTCCAACTACTGGAGTGCAGTATACAAACACACATATGGCAAAGACTTTAAGTTCAAAGCTGGTTATGATTCAGAGGTGCGACTAGGCTGGGCATCTCTTTGGGTAAGTGGTTTTGAAAAGAGCTCACCGTCATTTGTTTGTCATCATTGTTGTGATTGCTACAGTTCCCTCAACTTCTATGATTACCAAGGACTTTGCATGATTTCTTGATGCATAATCATGATGTCCAAATTTCAGGTTGGAGATGAAGGCGGAAAGGCAAGGACAGCCCCGATGAAGATGAAAGTCCAATTCATGCTCCAAGTGCCACAAGACGACATCAAATCCTCAGCGTTAATGTTCCGTGTTAAAAAGAGGTGGGATGTATAGGGATCTGTCAGCTTGACAACCTCGTCCACATATGCTCTAAATGTAGGTTTTTATATAGTAGCATAGTTTTGGGACATCCCCCCTTGTAATGATGCTTACTGCTACATAATGACATCAACTTGGTATTTTCGTCACAATAATTTTTTACACTAGAAATCAGGTTATTCACACCTGGGGATGTTGGGTGAATTAGAAAGCCACGGGGTTGCCATAGGGTGACCGGCTGATGGAAATTCTACTAAAATTTATGCAGCCAGATGTGTAAGGCTGTACTCTGCTGCAGTTGTCATTGTCTGATTGATACTCTAGCCAAATGGTTTCTTTATTGGCAACCTCTAACAAAATGATGCAATTGTTCAACATTTCTTTTTTCTAATTTTTTATCAAGGCCATATGAATTTCACTCAAATTTTCTTATTAATGGGTCTGTTTCTATTTTTACTTTCCAATTTCACCTCAAGTACAAGTTGGATTAAAACCAGCTGCCTGAGGGCCTATTTGACTATTTGAGTAACACTACACCTTTAGTGGTATCTCAATTTTTTTTCCCAACATTATTTTGATAAATTATATTTTAAAAAACACTATTCATTTAAATGAAGGTGGGCCGTGAGTATTAGGTATCTAATTTTGATATTTTATATAATCATATTTTGTTAGTTTTTGTTGATCTTTTAATTATCTGATCGTGTAATATATCTAAGTATAGGCTTTTTTGTTTTTTTAAGTATTATTTTAATAATTTTTATTTCAAGCGAGGTGGAATTTATTTAATGACGTGGAGTCCGGCCTAGTTGATAAATGAAAATTTTAATTTTACGGCTCGTTTCTTAAAAAAGTTCCATTTTAAGGTAGCGACGGTTAAAATAGAAGACCAAAATCTTAACAGAAATGAAAAGCTGAACGTCATGCGAACTGTGAGTCGTGGCTTGATATCCAACGCTCTCCGCTTCTCATTCTCAATTCCCAATATTCTGCAGTTACCTATCAGCTCTGTTCGTACAAGAAGCTTTGGGATTCGTGCGACCAAACCGAAGATGGGAAAGAACAGAGAAGAAGTAGAGAACGATAATGTCATAAAATCACATCCTCGTGTGAACAAGTTGCAGCAACTCATGCATATCGAATCTTCTGGTAAAAGTTAAAATACCCACTTTCATTTTCCCATAACGTTTCAAAATTTAGTCCTTTTTTTTATGGGGTTATGAATTTGGTATCAGAAGATGGATTGCTATGTGGGTATGAGTGGTTTTTTTTTTTTTTTTAATAAATGGAATCTGTTGGATATTTGACTGAGCAATAGCTGACTACGTGTAAAAAGAATGAGTACATGTTTGTCATTGTTGGGCATTATGCTTAATTTTGTAACCTGGATAGCTTAAAGTGTTTGGTAAATACCCTTATTTCAACTTTTACAGCTAATATTTATGAACTATCTGCCTACTTATACTTGATACTTAGTGATTTAATTTTAGAGTAGTCGTGGATTAAAAATTTCTTTCCCTTGATCCCAAATGGTTCGATTAACGCACTAAGCAGGAATTTTCTGAGATATTAGTTGAAAATGAATATGAGCCACTGGCATATAAACCTGATGCTTCTGAGTTCCAGTGCCAATCTAAGGAATATGTGTATCTATTTTGGTGTGACAATTTATTTCATGCAGTCCTAGTGTATCTGGAAAAATACCTGGGATTGATAATTTGACATTTTAGTGGAAGGCCATTAAAGCCAATTTCATTTTCATCGAACTTTGTTTAGCATTTTAAGTTAAACTTGACGAGTTGGGTTCTTTGTGGTTTCATTGGCTAATCCCTGATTGAAATTGAGCTTTATACAAGTAGTCAATAGACTTGCATATGCATTTAGTGGGAATTCTCACATTTGTTGTGTGTTTAATTAGGAGTGTGGTGAAACATCTGTTTTGTTGTGTATGAAATCCATAAAGTCCTATTGATGGAATAGTTCTCCAACTTGTGTTGGGGTTTAGGGCTTCTCCACATGTGTTTTTTGTTATAGAATGTTGAACCATCATGTCATTAATCTTTCAGGAGGATGGGAGAAATGCTGGGAGGAGGGGTTGACCCCGTGGGATATAGGACAACCTGCACCTATTATTGTACATTTACATCAATCAGGAGCCCTTCCCAAGGGCAGGGCTCTGGTCCCTGGTTGTGGCACTGTAAGTTGTATGATCCTGTATGCATTTTCACCTTTTTAGAGCTGCTGATTAGTTTTTTAAATCATCCATTTGCACAATAAATAGCTATATGAAAATTCTGTGATTGTTGTATGACATTATCACTAGTTTATGCTTTGTTTTCCTCCCCGCTTCCCTTCTTGCATTCTAAGACCTCTTAAAAGGAGCCGAAACACGATAGCTGAACGAATATAATAAGCAGTTAAGAAGGAAGAAAGTTGCATGCCGTTAAATAAGCACTTACAGAGCACCATTATTATCATTTGAAGCAATAGCCTCCTACCTAAGGCTTATTCCTTATTTTCACATGCTACTATTTTAACTGTTGTCTTGCTACTTGGTGTAGCCTTTGTAACAAGGCTGTTCCTATATGGCAGGGTTATGATGTGGTAGCAATGGCAAGTCCTGAACGATATGTTGTGGGATTGGAGATATCGGACATTGCCATCAAGAAGGCAGAAGAGGTGACAACAGTCTGAAAATTTCAAGTTAGCACTTATAGAGATGTTGATATGTATATTTCACAGTTGTTTTCTCTTCCTTTGAATGCATCGACATTACCATGATAATCAGATGTGATGGTCAGGGTCGCTGTACTACTTTACTGAATCATTTGAGTTGCTGTTTATATCTAAATTCAGTTTGTATTCTTGCCTGAGTAACTAAATGATTCTGCATTTCCATCTAAATTTTTGGTATTGGAAGCTTTTGCTATTTTAAAGTTCCATTTGGACTGATTCTCCCTCTCATCAATGTCATTGTTGCCATGTTTTGAGGAATCTAAGTCTCGTCGTTGCTCTGTTTTGAAGAATCAAAATCATCTCAGATTTTCTCTAAATTGCGGACATGCATTCAAGCTGTTGGACAAAGTACCAAAGAAATAGAAAGGTCCTTTTTGAGTGTGATAACCCCACTTTCTTTCATGCACAAAACTACATTCTTTCAGGTAGGCAATGGATTGATAGCTATTATGTTTATAATTGACACAAAATGTGTAACTCACCTTTTTGGTCCAAACCAGTATGTTCACGTTGTAACTCACCTTTTCTGTCCAAACCAGCTTGTTCACATTGTTATTATTAAGAGCACTTGAGTTTCTCAGCTGCAACACGTTTTATAAGGACAGTTTGATTATCGTGCTAGTATCTAAATACCTTTGCTACGTGCACTATGAAATCTATGCTGGATTTTTAGTTTTTGTATGATCACCTGAACAACAGTTCATTGTGGTAGTTCTAGTTGGTTCCTGAAAATTTCTTCAGTCTAATCTTCTATTTAAATGTTAAGGCAGCTGTCTTCCTCATTACCAAATGCAAAATTTGTTAGCTTCTTAAAGGCAGACTTCTTCACTTGGTGCCCAACTGAGTTGTTTGATCTCATCTTCGATTACACGTAAGTTGACATTAGATTGTCTTTGTTTCTTACATCAACATCGTGTGTTGATTATCATTTTCTTATTCATGTTGCAGATTCTTTTGTGCCATTGAGCCAGAAATGAGAGCAGCATGGGCACAGAAAATTAAGGATTTTTTAAAACCAGATGGAGAGCTTATAACACTGATGTTTCCAGTAAGATCTTTGTATCTTCATTTCCTTTTCCGTTTCCTTTCCCTGTTTGGAGATTTTCCTTTGCAAGTGAATAATAATACTCTCATGTTGTTTTATTTGTTTATTTTTCTCTTTGTCCATGTGTCTAGTCTAGGACATTTATGTCTGAATTATTTCCCAATGCTGCTACTCAAGCTAAAATTACGTTGTTGCAGATTAGTGATCATGTCGGTGGACCTCCTTATAAAGTATCAGTATCTGAGTAATACTCTACCTTCAGATTTTTTTCCTTGATCTTCTTGGAGTAGCTTTGCACTTTAAATCTTTTACTGCTTTCTAAAATTCTATAAGTCTGCGAATATTTCTCTATACTCACAAAATTATTTTATTTATTCATTATCTTGCAGTTATGAAGAAGTATTACATCCCATGGGTTTCCAAGCAACATCTATTGTTGACAATAAACTCGCTATTGGTCCACGGAAGGTGTGCGAAAATATTAATTCATTCGTGCATTTTTATAGTCTTTGGTGCTATTGGAGCATTGCTCCTTATCCATTCATTGCTCACCACGTGTATGGAGACAATAACTGATGAACTATTCATTTTATCATAAAAACAGAGAAGAATAGTTAATGGGTTTTATTCTAATGTCATGTGACGATCGAAGATTACTAAAAAAGGATTTTCAATATAATTTTACAGGGAAGAGAAAAGCTTGGAAGGTGGAAAAGATCCGTAAGGCACTCCTTGCTTTAATGATGAATCATGATCGCTTTATTTGAAGATCACTTGGAGTCACAACAATGTAATGCTTGACACGTCCTGGTTTAATCCTTGTAACTGTGGCATACATATTCTTCATTCTGAAAGAAGTCTTCAAGTGAAGCTCATGCACGATTTTTATTTCTTTTCTAGAGAAAAAGGCTATGCAAATCAGCAATCTGGTCATGCTACAATACCTGGATGATACGTAGTATTATACTTACATTTCTGTAGTTGTTACTAGTCTCATTTTTTAATATTATAATTTAGTAAAGTTTTACTATATAGTGTAGAATAAGATCCTCTCTTTACTTGAACTCGAGCTTTAAAGAATTATTTGACATGTGTAATATTAATATTCTTCGTATATGGTTAAGATTCATTCTTTTGTTATATTCTACTTATTAACATCCATTTGCCTGTATGTACTTTAAAGAATCTCACGATGCTATTTTGCAGGTTTTAGAGACATCAGTTGTGATACAGACATAATTGGTGTTTTAACTTCTAAACAGTTTGTCAATGTGTCTCTCTTAATTCTCCTCGATCATTCTCTACATAACATAAAAGTAAAGATTTTTTCCAATCGTTTTTTTTAAATAGTCTTAACGCATAATTGGAGTATGACAAATAACATATACAAAACTGCAGCTTTGGCTATAACGTGTGTGTGTGTGTGTGTGTGTGTGTGTGTGGTGACAATCAAGCATCAGGTGGAAACTGTTGCTTCAGAGCTGTAAAATTAGCACATTTATGACGAATAACGGAGATGCAAGTTAATAATGGACAATTGATGCGCAGAAAATCTTCCCCAAACTACAGCATGTATCTATCTATCTATGCATAAATATGTACATATATACACTCTAATTCTCTACATGCCTATGGAATAAAATCACAAAATGAACTTGCCTTTTTCAAATTTTCTAAGACGTCAATAGGGATGGTAAAATTATCTGCAAAGCCACAAACTTATAAATCTATCCAAACATACCTGCAGAAACTCACTTGTTGCAAGTAATTTTGTGATTTGCTGGTAGGTTTGGTATTTCAAACTTAAACTTGTTATGAGTTGTGAATGTGTTTGGTATTGAGAAAAAATACGCCGTACGCGAGTGTCTGTCAACATGCATTCTTTATTTAATTATTTATGTTTTTAATTTTAATCATAAAAATTACATTAAAAAAATTTAGTCATAAATGTATGTAAGTTAAAGTTTCTAATTCTTAAACCTAACCTATCTCACTTACACACACACACACACAATAAGCCTTTAATAAGTAGAAATTTTATGATTTTTAAGTTTAATGTTATTGATGTTTCATTTTAAGTTGATTGATTTTGTTTGTTTTGCTTTAATGCCTTGAACCAAATGATTACCTACAAAAGTTGAGTTTTTATTTGTTTAATTTATTGTTAATGGTAGTTGTATAAAATTTACTTGTTAATATTATTGATAATACTTGTATATCGATTAAAAGATGGAGTAAACAATTGATAGTAGTGATGATGATTTGCCTTATGTTAGATAAATAAGTTTTGTATATTTGTTTTAATATTGAAATTTTAATTTCTTATTTATATTGATAAAATATAGAATTGAGCATTATATGTTGAATTTTTTAGGCTATTCTTATAAATTTATAGTTTGAATCATATAATTTAAGTTTTATGTACTACTAAAAGTTTTTTTTAATATTTATGATTTTAAATGAGAAAATCAGCAAAAAATCCGCCGAAGATTGCGGGTGAGTTTGGTAACATATATATATATATATATATATATATATATATATTCAACTCTCACTTTCAGCCAACATAACATTATTTATTTATTATATAATTGATACGATACCTCTAATATATTCTAAAATTTTTCTCCTATGAGAGGATATCCCGGTCATAACTCTTTAGAGAGCAACACGATCAAAGTCCACATCTTCTTAGGATCCTTTAGGGCACAGTTCTATGGAGGACAAAATCAAATGTCAAAAAGAAAAAAAAAAGATTTTTTAATACTCTAAATTATTAATAAATCCTAATTTATTTTTCTTAAAAGTAAAATCACAAACCAACCAGAAAAGAGTGATGATATCTCCACCCCACATTTTTTGTGAGTCCCCCACTTTCAAAAAATAATTATAAAAGTTGCACATTATTTTTAAAGTTTTCAAATCAAAAAGAGTTTTGGAGAATTAATTAATTAAATCTATCTTAGTTCACTTTTTTGTACAAAAATAATCATTTATAATACTACTTTATTAGTATAATTATTATTATTTTAATTAAACTAACATAGTGTCTTTATGGCACAATTCTCATGTAAATTATTACGCTGTCAAATTTATGTCATTTACACGTAAGGATAGTGAAATAATAATTAGGTTTCATTAAAAAATATTAGATTATAAGTCAAAAAATTAAGTACCTAAATTATTTGATATAATAACTCATGTTTTATGAGGATAATTTCATCTTTTTATATCATAATAATAAAATAGTAAAATAAAATTTATGATAAAAAATGGTTAAAGAACCTGAGAAAAAAAATTAATAAAAGGATTTAATTGATTAACTGTACACAATTTTATTAATTTGTATTTTTTAAGAATATTGTGAACTCGTTATAATTATTTTTTAGAAGTGAGGTAGATTTACAAAAATGATAGAGTTGAAACATCCCCATTCATTAGAAAAACATTAACGTTACAAATATCTATTAGAGGTAAGACGATATCAGTGAGATTGTGAGATATATAGTTGATGAATTGAGAAATGCGTTATTCTTTTAGTAAGAGAATATTTTATTATAGCCGGTCCACATTTAACTCCTGACTAGGCGATTAGAGTTGGTTATGCAACTCGATTTTGGCAGGAAAATATTCTAAAATAATTAAAAGTTTTATTTCCTTTAGTTACTATTGAATTCTTAAGTCCTTGCTGAAAATTCCACGTGTATATATATTCTTCAATCAACCTTTATGTGTAGCAGTAATAGATATATTACATGATAAAATATATTGTATGGAAATGTGTAATTTTTTTTAAAATCTTTTAACTTGTTCTTTATTTTATTAAAATGAAAAATTCTCTTTTTGCAAAGTTACTGTCTGTGTGTGTATTAGCTTTAGGTCTGGAATTAAAATTAGAGGCGAGTTTACGATAATGTAAATAAAATTTTCAACATTGTACACTACCTCTTTTCACTGTTTTATAAAGTTGCAAACGAGTTTACAATGTTGTAAAAGTCTATTTACACCGTTGTAAATTTATCCCAGACATTAGTCTTAGATTTTAATTCTTTAATACTTGAGGAATTCTCTTATTGTAAAATTATTCTCTATGTATGAATACATAAGAAAGTCATGTAGTACATTAAAAAATAACTCTATTAAATCGCACGGCTTAATAGAGTGTTGGATTTAAAAAAAACGAGAGTACCCGCCGCACCTGAGAATAATTACATACACATATACATATACATATATATATATACATACATATATATATATATACATATATATATATATATATATATATATATATATATATATATATATTTATGCTCAGGTTATAGAATTGTAAATGGCTTTCATAACGCTATGCAATGACTGCATAAAAATTCATAAGGAAGTGGGAACCAAAACTAAAAAACCAATGTTTGAATCGAACTTAAAAATTAATAAGGTCTGATTGGTTCAGATTTCTCTAGACCGATCGAATTCATCTTAATTTTCTTAGAGAATTGAACCAAACCTTAATTTGTCCACTCCTTTCATGTAAATGTAAAGTTCTCAAGTCCTCATTAGAATTCCCTTTAAAGGTATAATTGAGTAATTTTCTGCTAACTTTCTGGTAGCAATCGTTTTTTTTTTTAAAAAAAAAGAAAAAGAGAAAGAAAAAAGAACTCTTTGAGCCCAAACTACCTTTAAAAAAATAAATAAATAAAAAGTCCTTTTTGGAATTCATACGTGTATATTCCATCTAAATGTATGCAGTAATGATGAATGTAACATATACAAGAATTTATTTTTTAAAATTATAAAAACATATTCTAGAATTAAAGTGCCAACAAGACACGAAATGAATCCCATGCAACGAGCCTTTCACGTCCGTTAACTCATCCTTGTTTCCCGCTCACCCATTCATACTCTCCCCTTCTCTCTCGGATCTCTCTTTAGACCCTTTCCCCCTCCCCTTCTTTTCTCTCTTTCAAACTTTTGCAAACCCGAAAAAACAAAATCATCACTCACAAAACCAACAAATTTAATAACAAAAAAAAGTTTTACTAATTATTAGTTAACTGAAACCTAACAACAGCCAGCCGGAGTCACCCGCCATGGAGGATGAAGACAAAGAAGCGCTTGCAGGCCTCAGCCCCGTTCCCCCGCCCCGCAAAGTCCACTCCTACAGCCAGCAGCTCCGCGGAACCACCGGGTCAAAACGCCCACACCCCGTTCGCAAACACAGCCTTGATGACATTCCAAGGCCTACTAATACTTGTACAACAACAGCAACAACGACAGTTGCTGACCATTTTTATGATTCTTCTGATGATGACTTGTTCAGTAACAACTCCAACGTTATTACCACTTCAGGGGTCCCTGTTAACGAGGATTACGTGTGCCCCGGTCCTGATGCCGCTGATGATCAGCAGCAACATAAGCCCTTTCAACCAATGGTTGAGTTCATTGGCAGTGGTGGTGGAACAGGTATATTTAAAGTGCCTAGTAGGGCGGCTGTTCACCCTGGACGGCCGCCCTGTCTTGAGCTGAGGCCGCACCCGTTAAAGGAGACTCAAGCTGGGAGGTTCTTGAGGAACATTGCTTGCACGGACACTCAGTTGTGGGCAGGACAGGAATGTGGGGTGAGGTTTTGGAATCTTGAGGATTCGTACGAGCCTGGGGCTGGGATTGGGGGCAGAGTTAGGAGAGGGGATGAGGATGCGGCACCGTTTTATGAGTCTGCGAATACTTCTCCTACAATGTGTTTGATGGTTGATTGTGGGAATAGGTTAGTTTGGACTGGACATAAGGATGGGAAGATTAGGTCTTGGAAGATGGATCAAACTTTGGATGATGCTAATAATCCTTTTAAAGAAGGCCTGTCTTGGCAGGCGCATCGCGGTCCTGTTCTTGCTATGATTTTTAGCTCCCAAGGTAAATCACTTAATCTTAATGAGAACTTCGAAGAGTATAACTTCAAAATGTTACGTTTTTGAGATCACAAGTTGTTGATATTGGACTAGGAGTATGGCAATGAAGCCATGAGTCAGGACATTCTTTTGTGGATTTGATGACTTGGTTTATCGGCAGTAAGTAGGAGTGAGATATAGGAATTAAGAAATGTGACTTGATGAACATCAGAGGAAGGATGCAGAAATATCTGATATTCATGGACAAATGAAGCCTTGTTGGTTTCAATGTGTTTGTGTTAATTCCATCACACAATATCTTATTCTTTTTTTTTTTTTTAACGTGAAGGATGCTATGATTCATAGTTAATTGTTAGATCAATTTGTCTATTAGAAGCTCAGCAAAAATATATATTCTAGTATATGGTGAAATTTATCATTAATTTATAGCAAAAGATCATTTCTAGTAGATTTGGTCATGCCAATAGCTTATCTGTTGTGTTTGGTGGGTGTCTTTAAACCAAATTCTCAATATCAAAAGCACATTGGGATCATTTTCTATTCAGCATTATCTGCTTTTGGCATGTAATGTCTGTGCACATAGGAAACTACGCGTTGTTATATGCCCCATTCCTGGAAAGCTTCAAACGGTTTTGATAACAACGTGGCTAAGAAATGCATGTATCTTGGTTGCATATGAATGTTCAAGCATGTATGCTTGAGGGTTTTTCTTTAGCTGCCACTTATTTATTCTCGTCCAAATGATTCAGGATTGTATTTAATTTAATTCCAACTATTCGATTCACGTTGCTTTGATTCAGGAGATTTATGGTCAGGGGGAGAGGGTGGTGTGATCAAGATCTGGCCATGGGAATCTATTGAAAAATCTC
Source organism: Citrus x clementina (assembly GCF_000493195.1). Taxonomy (NCBI): domain Eukaryota; kingdom Viridiplantae; phylum Streptophyta; class Magnoliopsida; order Sapindales; family Rutaceae; genus Citrus; species Citrus x clementina. The sequence goes on from NW_006262339.1 coordinate 25,657,165, forward strand.
TCTCTCTTAAACCAGAGGAAAAGCACATGGCTGCTTTGTTGGTCGAAAGATCATTCATTGACCTCAGGGCCCAAGTAACAGTAAATGGAGCATGTAGTATATCCTCTACAGAAATCAAGTGCATGTTATCAGATCATGCAAGAGCTAGAGTTTGGTGTGCTCAGCCTCTTTCCTTCTCACTTTGGTATGTACGCACTTGAGACATTACTCTGATATTGAGATACATCTCTTATACACATTAATGATTTTGAGTTTGGGGCTTTTCTTTAATAGTAGCTTCTTGAAATCTTTTGTACCTAATATTCTAAGAGTTGGGTTTTCTTCAGGGATGCCCGTTCAAAGGAACTTCTGAAAGTTTTTAATATTGAAGGTCACATTGAGAATCGAGTGGACACGCAATCGGTCCAAGATCAACCTGTAGAAGATGAGATGAAGGTAAAATTTGTTTCTTCAAACAAAAAGGAGAAACCTCACGGTTTTTTGCAACGGTCACGTAATGCCATTATGGGAGCTGCAGATGCTGTTCGCCGAGTTGCAACAAGGGGTGCAGGGGCATTTGTAGATGATACCAAAAGGACAGAAGCAATGGTACTAACGGCTGATGGAATGATCTGGACTGGATGTACTAATGGCCTACTTGTCCAATGGGATGGAAATGGAAATCGTGTGAGTGATATTCTTCACCATCAGTGTGCTGTCCAATGCTTTTGCACTTATGGAAGTAGAATGTATGTGGGATATGTTAGCGGCTACTTGCAAATTTTGGACCTTGATGGGAATCTGACAGCATCCTGGATTGCTCATAGCAGTCCTGTGTTAAAGTTGGCAGTTGGGGTTGACCATATCTATAGCTTGGCTGCTCATGGTGGTATACGTGGTTGGACCTTCACATCCCCATCACCTCTTGACAACATAATCCGATCAGAAATTGCTGCAAAAGAAGCCGTATACTTGAGAAGAGATGATGTCAGAATCTTAGTTGGAACGTGGAATGTTGGCCAAGGAAGAGCCTCTCATGAATCACTTCTGTCATGGCTGGGTTCTGTTTCATCAGATGTTGGCATTGTCGCTGTTGGCTTGCAAGAAGTAGAAATGGGGGCAGGTTTCCTTGCAATGTCTGCAGCTAAGGAAACTGTAAGATTCTAATAATATTACTGATGTTGAAGGGTTGCTTGAATTCTGCTTTAGTTCCTAACAAGAACAAAAGGGAATAGGCATATGCTAATATTATTATTATTGTTATTTTCTAATGTAGACTGTAAATTGTGCTTCTTTCATTTATCTGTTAAATTCTAATTCTAGGTAGGACTTGAAGGGAGTGCTATAGGACAGTGGTGGCAGGATACTATAGGGAAAGCGTTGGACGAAGGAACGACTTTCGAACGTATGGGTTCTAGGCAGCTGGCAGGCTTGCTAATATCATTTTGGTATGCTATATTAAGAAAAAATTATGCCACAGATTTAGCCTTTATTCTGCTTTCTCATGTAATAATTTTCCCTTTGCTTTGGTGAGGCATCTCAATCCTGACCTGCTGATGTTTCACGATACCCCTCTTTTATGAAGTTCCTCTTATTATCAGTTTTGTCTCTAACTTCAGGGTAAGAAAAAATCTTAGAACACATGTTGGGGATGTTGATGCTGCGGCAGTTCCTTGTGGCTTTGGTCGTGCAATTGGCAACAAGGTTAGTATGTGTATTTGATTCAGCAAAGCATGGACATTTCAGCACACATCTGCTTCTGGGGATCCTGCATCCAGGAATGTGGCTAAAAAGTACTATTGGTTGTCCAATATAAAATTAATTTAACTGATACTTTTGGGGATGATTTACCTCGGTGCTGACAACACATTGTTTTGTCTTGTCAATGTATGAGTAAGAATGTCTTGATGTGAAAAGGTGAAGCTTGAAAGCCGGATGGTCAATTATATAAAGACACATTGAAACCAAAATTTGTTTTATGTTGTCAGCTTTTTGTTTTGCCTATGAGTTCCAAATGATTATATGCAAATAAGTCTTGAACCGTGATTTACATGCTGAAGAAAAAGAACATTTATCTGCATAATGCACTATTGAAGCTTAGGTGATATAATCGTAATCCCTTCTATCATAAACGAAAGAGACGTTGACACCACTACTTCTGACCACACAGGGAGGGGTAGGTTTGAGAATCAGAGTCTACGACAGGACTATTTGCTTTGTGAACTGTCACCTGGCAGCACACTTGGAAGCTGTCAACCGTAGGAATGCTGATTATGATCACATATATAGAAATATGGTCTTCAGCAGATCGACAAGTACACTTAATTCTGCATCTGGTATGGTGCCATACCTGTTTTTGTATTGCTCTCTTGCCTTCTGCACATATTTATTTTGGCTGCTTTATTCTTCTGGCTTCCCATTGGTGCTTTCTGCTGCAGCTGGTGTCTCAACTGCCGTCAACATGATGAAGACTTCAAATGTACGTCCTTGTTCTGATTTATTTTACTCACAACAACTTAGTCTCCAGCCTTTCATATTCTATTCCTTTCTATGACGCTATGGTTTACTGGTATTCTGGTGCTTCCTCAGACTACTACTACTCTGAATACTGAAGAAACAAAGCCTGATTTAGCTGAAGCAGATATGGTTATATTTTTTGGTGATTTTAACTATAGACTTTTTGGAATATCTTACGATGAAGCAAGAGACTTTGTTTCCCAAAGATGCTTCGATTGGCTGAGAGAAAAAGATCAGCTCCGGGCAGAGATGAAAGCAGGCAAAGTTTTCCAAGGCATGCGAGAAGCAATCATAAGATTCCCTCCAACTTACAAGTTTGAAAGGCACCGGCCTGGTTTAGCAGGTACAGTATTAAGATAATGGTCCAAGTTTCAACCTGATCATTTCATAGCAGTTGATCAATCATACTAGGAAATTTTTCTTTCTTTGAAGCATATTGAACCTCATACTTTGGATGTGATCTTATGTTTACATGTTTTCTTTTTCTTTCTTTTAATATTAGTGATAAATTTGATACATAATACTTTTTTCATCTGCATCTTTCTAGGATATGATTCTGGGGAGAAAAAACGAATTCCTGCTTGGTGTGACAGAATAATCTATCGGGACAGTCGTTCAACACCAGTGTCTGAATGTAGTTTGGAGTGCCCAGTAGTCTCATCAATTTTACTGTATGTCATGTGGTAGGTTTGTTTCCTATTGCCCTTTTTTGATTTGTTCTAAAATTATGGTCTCCATGTTTTTAACAGGTATGATGCTGTCATGGATGTGACTGAGAGTGATCACAAACCTGTCCACTGTAAATTCCATGTAAAAATTGCCCATGTGGATAGATCAGAAAGAAGACGAGTGTTTGGGGAAATTCTGAAGAATAATGAAAACACAATCAAGTCCATGCTTGATGAATATCGTATTATTCCAGAAACCATAGTCAGCACTGAAAGCATAGTCCTTCAAAACCAGGACACATGCACTCTAAGAATCACCAACAAAAGTGCACAGGAGAAAGCCATATTCAAAATCATTTGTGATGGTCAGTCCACTGTCAAGGATGATGGGGATGCATCTGATTATCGTTTAAGGGGCTCTTTTGGCTTTCCCAGATGGCTTGAGGTATTGTTTCTTATTTCTTCTAAATTGGAAGTACTTGAGCCTCGACACTTCACTGACCTGAATGCAAGAGTCTGTGATCAAAGACTTCATTGCGTATCAAGCGATGTCAATGTGGAAGATAAATTTATAACCTGACCATTGATGATGATCATGAAGTACCTTATGAGCTTGTTTTCTGTCCATTTCAGGTTACACCAGCAGCAGGCGTAATCAAACCTGATAGTTACATAGAGGTCTCCGTACATCACGAAGAGTTCCATACTCTCGAAGAGTTTGTTGATGGGATCCCACAAAACTGGTGGTGTGAAGACACCAGAGATAAGGAAGTGATGTTGTCTTTGGTAGTCCAAGGCTGTTGCTCAAATGACACAAGAAAGCACCAAATCCGTGTTCGTCACTGTTTCTCCGCCAAGACAGTCCGCATAGACTCAAAATCCAATGGTTCACGGAAACACCAGGGAGGTTCCACAAACCGATCAGAACCTCGGCAGCCAAGTGGTTCTTCGGACGGCTCAGATGATCGCCGAAGTTAACATGGCTAAAACGAAGGCCAATAGAATTGTGCAGATAAGCTGGTAATTGCAAAGGGATTCGGTTCATCAAGTCAAGAGTTCTGATGTAAATACTTGTGGAGCATGATTGCCCCTGGACTCAAATCTTAGCCTAGGTTCAAATTGTATATCATTTCTTGCTCTTATCATCAGATACAAATTCAACTTTGTGGCCAGGATTTAAGGGTTGTAAAGGAATGTAGCAACTTTTGGTTCTTTTCTAACATTTTATGTAGCAAAAATATCTGTTTCTAAGCCTAGAAAAGTGTTTGTTATAAAGAGCTAGGAGTTTTTCGTTTTGCTTCTCCCATTGCTTCACACAAATAAACTTCCAAAGGTGTGAATCACTCCTAGTTACTAATTAAAATATCAGAATTACTGTCAACTAATTTTTATACCAAAAAAGGAAAAAATCAGAAATCCATTTGATATTTTAGTGCTAATTCTGCTAAAAATTGCTGCAATATTTCTCTGTCCTCTGTTACTAGCAAATCGAAATTGAGTAACAGGGCCAATGAAGAGAACATCCCATGAGGGGACGCTATTCTATTATAGACATAATATATCATTACAACATAATATGGATTATGTAATAACTCAAAAGCAGACAATTCAACGGACAGACATGGCCAAATTTGCCAGCTCTTGAGCTTCAATCAAATCAGCAACCGCCAATTGGCCTAAGAACTCATATTGAAATCCTGATGCCATTGCAATGCTAACTCCATTTAATAAAAGGCGAAGGAAACGAGGTTACCATTCTCAAGTAAACTTCCATTTGAAAGCACATAGCAGGCAGACCATTTTCAAGTAAACTTCCAATCAGAAGCACATATCAGGCAGAAGATGAAAACACAAACAACCTCAACTCCTTCCTTTACTTGCTACCGCTGAATATTCATTTCGTCTCGTCGTCTGGCCACGAGAATGACCCAGCTCAGCTCAAGTACTAAGAATCATATAATAGTTGCTAGAGTTGAAGCCGCTAATAGTTACTTATAATAGCAGGGAAATGACAGTCCATTCAATCCTTGTTTTTGATAACACTTCTAATAGCCTTAAAGTGCATACATCCTCTTGTATTCACTGTTCAAAATCTCCTGATCTGAAGCCACAGACATAGAGAAAGAACGAGATCGACTCTCAGCTTTCCTTATATTCCTCAATTTTTTGGCTTCCATCCGATGCAAAATGACACAATAGCACATAGAACCAATTGTGGTGAGCATAATTGTACCACCGATTACTGTCGCAGACACAGCAAGCCATCTAGAATGCTCGCCTACTACCACATAAGTTAGAGAAATAAATGCAATTGAAATAAAGAGGCAAGCCAGCCACATGAGCTTGTTAATCACAAACACAAGTTGCCTCTTTGCCTTTTCTTCAATGACCACCACAGATGTCTGGACAACGACAACAGCCAGTGAGATGAATAATGCTAGACTGTCAAACACAAAGAAGATGATGAAAGCTGCATTTTTTGCTATGTGAGCTTGCCCAAGGGAAAAACCCTCTGTTTTTTCCTCAACATATTGTCCAGGCACAGTGAAGATGGCAGCAAAAGCAACAGTAGCAATGAGAACAGCAACCACAGTTGAAGAGTTTATAGCATTGTTGAGTCCACTAATGTGGAGCTTCTTCAGTTTCTTCGCAATTTTATGGACTTTGAAACCAGTTTGTCGGGACTGCTGGAGTTGAGACTGAACGTCATGCTTTATGTCACTGACAGTCTGCTTAAGTTGCTTTGTTGCACTTGGGGGCTTTCCATGGTCTTTAGAATGGGCGGCTCCTGCTTCCTTCAACAGAGAAAAAAGCTCAGTGTTTCCAAGTTTTTCTGCAATGTCAAGCGGGCTCTCTCCGGCCTTATTTAATGAATTAACATCAATGCCCTCAATCGATAATAAGCATCGTACAATCTGCATTCAGAAGTGTAATTTAATACAGACTGTAATACAAATCAAAATTAAAACTAGATGCTATAAATATTTCTTATATTTCTACAATCTGATAGGGGCAAGTGATGTAGAGTGTAGACAATTTATATTCCCAGAGTTATCAAGAATATGATTACTTGTGGATGTAAATCCTTTGAAATGAAAATGGATCCTCATATTTCTATTTGAATAACATGAAAATGTTCCAATATCAATATTCGTTAAACATTTGGCCCACAACATAGGAAAATACATCTTAATTTTTCGCATACAGAAATTGAAGTACTAGGTTCTGACAAAACAAACGCTTCATTATTTCAACATCCTTAAACAATATCTTTTTTTTTTAAAAAAAAAAAAAGGCAGTGGTTGCGGTTTAGTGATTATGTGGTTGACTGTTGATTGATGATTAAATGTGATCCAACAGATTTAGTTTGATACTGGAGACTAAAAAGAGAGACTTTTCCATTGTGGGCTGACTTGTGCACATTCAAACAATGAACTCAGCTGTTACTTAGTAAACTTAGACACTTGGAAGGCAACAATAAATTATCAGTTTTCAACACTCAAGCTTATGAAAACAATGTCAACCAGTTTACCGACATTGAAATTCCTACAAGGATCTTAAGCTTTAAGGCAATTCCACCATTAAGTTCAATTTCATAGTAAAGGAGTCTTTTCCATACCTTAGTGTATTTCATATATAGCAACATATGTCTAAGAAAAGAAAAATTCATACAAATAAAAAAAAAAAAAACAAGCACCTGAGTTCGACCCTTCTTTATGGCAATAAGCAATGCGGTATTTCCTTTATTATCTTCTAATTTCAAAACTGAGGGGTCTGGTTTAATTAATTCTAGCACAATATCCTCATTTTGCCCCTTTACAGCCATGTGCAATGCAGTTTGGCCTTTTTTGTCCGTCCTGAAGCCAGTGCTTGGGTCCTTGCTTACGAGGGCTTTCACCACTTCCAAATGACCCATCCTTGCTGCTGAATGAAGCACAGTCTTACCATTATTCCTGGCTATCTTAGCGAGGTTTGAGTCAATTTCAAGAAGGAAATTGACTACATCAATGTGCCCCTGCGCAGCAGCTGTGTGTAACGCGGTTGAACAGGATAAGTCTGTGGTCATAACCAAGTTGGGGAATTCGCCCAAAAGTTCCTTTAACACCTCTGCAAAATTTTTTTTGTTCAGAACTTATAACAAGGACTTGTAAGGAGAAAACTTAGAACATGACTTTTGGATGAAGCCACAAACTTAACAATAATATAATAGCAAAATAAAACAGCGGTGTCATTATCCACAGAAACTGATTAATAAATGGAGAGCAGAAGCCACGGCATAATCATGAAAGCGGAAATCACATTGTTAGTATGAAGTAAAGATAAAACAAACACATGAACATGATTGGATGCTCGCACACAATGGTAGACATTTTCTATGTCCACAGCATTTGCATAGATTTGGATCACTGAAACAAAGTCTGTATTCAGCATTTACATTTGTAGCAATTTTGTAATGACTCCAAGATCCCAATTCTGTTTGGTTATTTTATTTTTCTAGAATATGAATTTAGTGCCTAAAGCTATGAATGACAAATAAGACAATACTTTACTAGAAACATCTAAATGCCACCAAGAAAATCAGTGAAACTGACGAATAAACAAAGATAATGTAATAATTTTTTAATGCACAAAGAACCAGGAAGCCCAAGCAATTGTATGAAGCAACAGTCTACTGTCATCATATTGATGAAGCCTATAGTATCAATGAAGCTATTCTAAATAAGATGTTGAACAACGGCAACAACAAAGAGATGAATAAGGTTAATGCAATCTCAAACTTAATTCACGGTAAACGGCATCCCACAAACAATAATGGAACACATATTATACTAATACAAATTTGTCTAGAGTAGCTATCAACAATTTTCTTCATTTCCTTGAGAAGTAAAAATAATTACGAATATCCACTACAAAATGCAAAATCAGATTGAAAGCTCACCAAGATGACCCTGCTTTGCTGCCACATGAAATGAATCATATCCATTCCTGGCTGGAATAGACGCAGTTTCAAGGTCCATATGTTGAAGCATCTCTTCAACAATCAAAGCGTGCCCACTCTCTGCAGCCACATAAAGGGGGGTCTCCCCTTCTTGATTTTGTTTCGACAACAAATCCTTAGCTTCGTTAGCATCACAACTCTGCAAAATCTCCATAACTCTACTTAAATTCCCTGCTCGAGCCGCCAGGTGTAGCTGCAAGTCACCTCTTTTTCCTGGCGAGTCCTTATTCTTCTTCCTCTCACCACCACCTATAAAACTCAGCTGTCTCTCCATCACTACGCGAAAACTCTTCTGTTTCTCTATAAAACCACGAAAACTCTTCTGTTTTTCCATCACACCACGGGTACTCGGCTGTTTATCAATAGTCACACCATGAAAACTCTGCTGTTTCTCCATCGGTCCAAGAGCACTCGGCGGTTTATCAGTGCTCTCACCATTAAAACTCTGCTGTTTCTCCATCACCCTGCGAATACTAGGCTGTTTTTCAAAGGTGACACTGCGAATACTTTGCTGTTTCTCCATCGTCCGTGCCCTAAAACTGCTTTGTTTCTCCATTATCATTCACAAAACTAGACTTAATACCCAACACTAGCTACAACTATCACTTCCCCTCAGCATCCAAATCCTTCATATACAAAAAATTGAAACCTCACACCTTAAATTTTAAAACCCAGAAATCATTTCTTTTCCTCCATGATCATCCACAAAGCTTCACACAGATCGATATCAAAATCTAAATAACATAACTTTCTTGCAATCACAACTGTGATTCCCTGTAGTTACAATTTCAAGTCTCTAATTCAAGAACCAATTTTTACCCACTTCAGCAAAGATCAAACCAGCTGCGCTACACATACAATCAGCAAACATACCAAAAGCCCTAGCTCACACAGCTATATATATCAACAACAGTCCATGCTCAAAATAACGGAAACTCGGAATTGGATACCTTGCTTTTTGAGCTCAAAATCAAGTCTTTGTGGTTATCCAGAAGAAAAAGAACGCAATCAGCAATCCACTGAATTGAAGAACCCAGAAACAGATTTGCAATAAAAGATCAAGACTTCAATCAGACCCTCAGTTCTTTTGGCGCTGGGGCACACCTGAGAGTGAAGACAACTGACATATAAAAAGCACTTCACAAATTTATATCACTACCAGTTGGTTGTGATGTTATTTTATTTTATCATTTTCAACAATTAAGATGTTTATCTTTTTAATTTTATTTATTTTCTGCCACTAAGTAATTTGCATTATCTGAAACTAGCTGAAAATAGAACAGTTCCTGTCTTTTATTATTTAATTTATTTTGTCAGGTACATTTTGGTCCTCGTCATTTATCTAGAGTAAAATTTGTGTGTTGATGTGGTCGGCCTACTCATCGGGGCCCCACGATTTTTAAGTTTAATAGGTTTTACGGTGAAATTTATAGTTTTTATAGCGGGGTGGGTAAATTTGGGTTTAGGACTTTAGGTTAACCAATTTGGATTTTGGGTTAATTGGATTTAGAAAATATAATCTGAATTTAATTCGATTATGTAATCTGATCTGATTTGAAATAACTTGGGTCTGATCGGATCGGGTTGGATAAAAAATTTGTGTTTATGTGTGTTTCGATTTCTTTATATTTTGCAAATTAGATTGGATTGGATTTGACCTAATGTCATCTGATCAGGTTGGCCAAAATCCAATTCGATCGAGTTAAGCCCTTCATCCGAATTTGATTTGAACTCGAATTTTTCAAAACAGATAAGATCGAATCGGTTTGGATTGGGTTATTTGACCACCCCTAACGTGTTATTTTTGAATGATATGAGTTTGATGTCATTTAATTTTTGGGTATCATTATCTAATCTATTAAATGATAAGTCCTCTATGATCAAGTATACCATCTTAAAATATTGACATAATGTACTCTAAATCGAACCTTTTAAATAATAGGTCCTCAGTGGTCAGACATACCATCTTGTAAAAGGATTAGGATTCTTTTTATGATCTGATTATATTATGAACAAATAACTCAATTACTGATTAGTTGTTAATAAATAAAAAAATAAAAGAAGTTAAATCTTATCCATACACTGTCACTAAAAGACACATGTCAAAAGATCCTTAAAAACTCAGTAATGCTCAAATCAGGAGAGGATCTTGTTCCCTTATAAAACTTACGTAGTATACCCAATTCCAAGAACTCCCTAGTGCAAGTGATTTTAAAGAAAAAAAAAATTAAAATCTCATTGATTTCATTGTTTGTCAGCTTTGTGAAGAAGATGCAAACCTCTCAATTTTTCGGTTACAAAAGTTAATTTTTTCTTTTGCTTTTTTTTAAAAAGAAAAAAGTTGTTTTCAAGTAAGTTGAGATTTAGTATTATAAATTTATATTCTAAAATAAATTGAGCTATAATGAGATTGGTTTAGTGATGGAAATAATCTAGTTTCAATAATTGATAATATAATAGAAGAACAAAATGATTCATGATGTTCATTTTGTCTCCTGTCCAAATCTTTTTATTCTACAAGAACATGTACTCTAATGATATGACCTTCATGTAATATTAGGGAAAAAAAAAGTGAAAGTAGTTTAATTAATTTTGAAAATAAAAGGTTAAAATTACGATATCTGGAAATCATGAACTTCAAACGCAATAAAAATATTATGAGATTAAGACAATAGCGTAACAAAATGACAAAATAACAAACTAATGCTAAAATTTTCAAGATTTTAATTTATTTCATCAAATATTTTTACGGATTCTGTAAAATTCTTAGCCGCCTTTGTTGTCCATATCAAAAACACACAAAATAAATGTGGCCTATGTTTTATGATTAAGGTGCCCCCACAAAAATGTTTTGAACCTTTATTTAAAGAACAAATGGACTCAAAAGAAAAGAAGGTTGCCAGTTTCCTAACATATATCATTTATTTTATTTTATTTTTTTAATAATCAATAATCTTCTCTAATATCATGATTTTACAATATTATTTTTATTTTTAAATATATCTTTATTTGTATTTATTATAAATTAAATGAATTATATAAATAAAAATTAAAATATTAAAAATAAAATATAAGTTATAATATGAGAATAATAAGAAAATTTTCTTTTACTTCTTGATATTTTTAAACTTTTTTTAACAAAAAAATATATTTTATATTTTTAAAATAAAATATCAAATAAATGATTCATTTACCTCTTGTCTCTTTAAATTTTTTAATGACAGAAATATTGACTTTTAAAAAATTATAAAAAATAAATAATATATATTAATTTAAGAAAGAGAAATTGGTAATTTCTCCACAAGGAAACAAAAAAAAAAAAAAAGTAGCCCTCAATCATGAAGTTGCATTTTGCTCATCCAATGTATCTCCACTGACCCTTGTGGTCCTGATAGTTTGTGTGAGCAATTTTTGATTACTCAAATTGACTCCATTTGTTCTTTTATAGACCTCGAATCAAAAGATTGCTCTTTTTATTTTTAGAATGAAAACCAGCGTATACTATTAGTATGACTAAATTTGATGATATTCAGTAGTACATTGAATTGGATTTGTATAACTTTCCAAAAAAGATTCATATATATAACAAAAAAAAAAAAAACGATTGGGTCCGTTTGAATTATGTGTTTTATTAATCGAAATTAGTAAAAATTTAAAGTATAATGCAAAATAATCAAAACTCTCTTCTTTCGTCTCATCCTAGGTCCCAAAGAAATTTTATTGATTTTATTACTTACATATTTTTATATTTTTACCAAACTCGACCCTATCATATAAACAAATGATGCTCGAGCTCGATGATCCACGTCCAATGACATATCCTAATATAAATAGAATAAAACAATATAAGTCCCCATCCTCGTCAAAATCGAATCTTGCAAGCTATGAAATAAAATTTTCTAATTTAATTGTATTTCTGATTATTTCTCTTATATAAAGAGACCACCACTCACAGATATAGAAAGAAAAAAAAAAGGCATATTGAAGGAGGAGGTACAATATCTTCCAAGCTTTACTCTTACTATATTTTATCTTTTTGTTCTCGTGTCATTCTTGATCTTTGGCTTAATTTTCAAAGGGTTTACATCAGTAAGATGCCAAGTGACCACATATGCCTTACTTTTTTTTATAGGATTTCAACCATTAAGCTCTTAACTCTTAATAACGGTAAGCCCAATGACATCAAGCTTTCTTACGGTCCATTCTCTATGTAAAAACAACTCTTTATCAACTCTTTTTATATGGTCAAATTTTTTGTATCAACAAATTTGTAGATTTAACAATAACATCGCAATATTAATTAATAAAAAGTTCATTGTTCATAAATTTTTGACTACATATCTTTGTTGCTTCACATTATGGATGGCAAAATCCTCCATGTACATTATAATTCTTATTTAACCTTAAAAATATTGTTATATTTTCTTTTATCTCTTAAGGTACAACTCTCTTCAAATATTTTTTTTAGTTTTAATGTCATTTCAAGATATTGTTTCAATCTTTTAGATTTTTTTTAAAACAATTCCCAACATATGGATTCTCTATTCCCATCTTACTACATTTATTAAGGAATGAGATAGGGGAATGGATGCGAAATTTTTTAATGGGGCGAGGAATGGGATAGGGCTCCCCATCCTCACCCCATTGTCATTGCTACTTCGCGTGCTTAAATCCTTCTTTGTTGGGTTAAAAATGCAAATCTAGCTAGACAGTAAAATCCTAATGTTTTGATTTGGCAAAGATCATTAAGTTATTATATAACCTTTATTTATCTTGAAGCAAGAAAATTCATGGCAACTTATGAAAATATTCTTTTAAAGAAAATATTTTTTTAATGGTAAAGAATCTAATTGAATTATTAAAAACTAAATAAGAAATAAAAGAGAAGATGATGATGCACATGTGTGGGTGTTTGTGATTGAGCTTGATTGCGTAATAAAGTTGTCAGCCGCACTTTCAAATGTCAATTATAGAGAAACCAACAACTTCTATACATAATTGAGTCACAAAAAATTAGCAAAGGTTCATGCATGCCCCACTTATTTTTGTCCTTAATAATTGAACAAGACAACAAGGGCGAGCTTTCAATTATGTGTGCCTTTGAATTTTAATTTACCTACAGGTGTAAGAAAATAAACATGTTTTGGGGATACCTTGCCACCTCGGTGATTAGTTTGGCAACACCTTTGACCCTTTTAAGAAAAACAATTTAAAAAGAGAAAAAAATATGATAAATTTCATGTGTTAGAAAAAGGTTTTTATTTTATCTTCTAGTTACCAGTTTTTCTAACTTCAAAATATTTTTGAAATTCTTATATAATATGGAAACTATCACCTATTAAAACAAAATGAACGAAAAATAAATAAAAAATTTCCTCAATTCGTCACCGTATGTGACAATTTTGTTGTGAAATTTTCACTTTTAATATTTTATTGTAAGAACGTTCACTAATATATGGTAAATAATCATTATGCACATGCAAGAAATTGAGATGAAGAGTCGTATCGCGTTTGATAACCCCCTTTTAAGTACATGACTTGTAATAAAATAATATAAATCCTCAAACTGAATTAGACCTAGGGTTAATTATAACCTATTTAAATATGAAACCTAATTATTGACCGATGGCTAAAATTTGATCATATCTCTACTAAAAAAGTCAGTAACATTACGTACCATAACCAAACTAAGTAAAACACCTCAAAAGTCCAATTCTGTAAGATATTTAAGTAGCATTGGAACTGTCGCAATTAAATCCATCCATGAAAATGCCATCTGAAATCTCAAAGAAAGAAAAGAAGGTTCAAATTTTGACCAAGAAAATTAACAATTTTTCTTTTTCGGGGTGTTTTGGTGGGGGGGGGGGATGAGATTCTAGAACATTTTCATTATTAATGGATGAGCTTGAAAGCAACAACAAAAGGTGTTGACTAGTGGTGGCGTACGGTGTTAATTTTCAAAGAGATGTGAAAGAATGAAAGATATTAAAATAAAACACTTGTGCTTTAAAATGGATTTTTCAATGATTGATGGAAGCTTCTATTGCGGTCCATTCACTTGTCAAACTTGGTTAGCTTACTCCCAATAATATATATATTTTTTTTCAAACCAAGGTTGTAGGCTTAGCCACAACACACTTAAATTAGGCCCAAAACATGATTCCTACATTGCGCTCAAATTTATATGTTGGGCTTAGCCATAGCACTCTTCCATTGTAATATGAAATTATGAATTCTGAAGCCTACACTGAGGTAATATATGTAATAAGATATGTTTCTCCATAACACTTTATCCGAATTATCACCGTAACAAATTAGAGGTTCAATAAATTGATGAAAATAAATACGAATGGTAAACGGGTCGAGCCGAACTTGCAAAGTGCAGGCCCAAATCCTCAAAAATCAGTGGTATCCTCAAATTAAATGAAATGAGATTATATAATTTAAAATTAAAAAATTGGCGATCACACCATCTCAGCATAATAGTGTGACTCGTTAATAGACGTTATCTAATAATGAGATAATATCATATGGAAAGGGATCTTGCATGCATGTCTATTTTCTTCCTGTGACACGTGGAGCTCTTGTAGGCTCCAAAGTTGCCCAATCATGTAAGCTCTAATTAAACACAAGCTATTATGAATTTTTTTTTTATTTTATAAAAAACTTATTGCTCATTAATTAGAGAGACCAATATTTAATTCTAAGATCTATATGAATGATTATGAAGTATTGACTAATTGTTATGTGTTGAATTTTTTGAGCATCTAAAGTTCTTTTTCTTAGCAATGTTATAATACCCCATCATAATCATTACAAGTCATTACGTAATTTGTTTTGGTTTTTGTGTTCAGCTCCCATTTTTTATAAAATTGTGACATATATTGTATAATAGATAATATGTAATTTAATTAATCCTAATTACACATTGTTTTACATACACACATGAAAAGATTATAAAAAATTCAGTACATCTCAACTCAACACTGAAAATTTAAATTCTTCAATATGTTGGTTAAATGATTATTTTGGGGCATAGGATTCCCCTTTAGCGAATGAAATTGATAAATGTACATTCAAATAAAAAGCACGGCATTATTATATTAAAAAAATAATCAAGCATATTATTAATAGTAGTAAATTCACTAGCTAGTGAGATTTACATCAACACTCAATCATGCAAAGCTTTAATAGATGCTTCCATGTGGTGTGTACGTACGTACGAACCCAAAAACAAATGATTAATTAATTAGACTAAACTTTAATTCTATCGTACAAGGAGAATTGCACATGATATTATTTTTATTATTCTACAAGCAACTCTTGGGCAGGACCACTCCAAAAGTCGTTCCACCAATGTTCTTACAGGAAGATGTTGCTGCTCTGTTCATATAAGTAAGTTTTATATCATGCAATCTGATTCCTCTGCATGGATTGGTAGGGCTACAATCAAATGTCACAGCCTCTGGTGTTTTTGATGTTCCCTTTATGTTTCTGTATGTCACTTGACTGATCTTCACTCCAGAACTCTATCAAAAAGGAAAGAAAGAAATTATTAGAAATTTAACACTCATAGAATCAAATTTCACCAACTATTGAATTATTATAATAATTCATCTTTCTAAGTATATATACCTGACGTGGGCAGCCTTGATTGTTAGGGCAGTAATTTTGATCAACTATGATGGGGTTTTGAACATTGTTCATAATGATGTTTTGGAAGAGAACGTTTCTCACAAAACTATTGCTAGGTCTTGCCCATGATTTGATTCTTACTCCATTATCTGATCCTGTGAATACTGCATTCAACAGGGTAATGTTTTGGACGCCGTCTTCGTTAAAGTCCTTGCCAAGACTCCCAATGCTGCAAAATTCAATAACTCAACTCAAATTAACATATATAATTGTTAATTAACAGGCTGATAAGTTTACATTTATGATAATTTTGTGAATTTTAAATTACCTTACACCATGACCAGGCCCGCATTTGATGTTATTCATGAACAAGTTTCTGGTACCTGGACCAATCGATATGCAATCGTCTCCGGTCTTAAGTGTAACGCTAGTGATTGTAACGCCGGTTGAAGCCTGAACGTGGATGCCGTCCGTGTTAGGGCTTTGGTCCGGAGCAACAACCTTCACGTTCCGGACATTCACATTGTTGCACCTATTGATTACAAGGTGAGTTTGCTGACTGTTGATTGATGTCAAGCCGGTGATCAGGACATTATTAGCCCAATTGAACGTTATCGACTGCAATGACACATACATAATTGTAATGTGACACATCAATATAATGTACGTATATGAATTAAAGAATGACTCTTACGGCCCTAATATTTCTCATTTTTACCACTTAGATACCTATTCCTCTTTTAATTACCCATTACATGCCCAACAGCTTATTAATTATAGAACAAGCTCGCCCGCTTACACTAGCTCCAGCCGGACAATTCTTTCCAGATTTACGGCAAGCCCAGAAGCCGGCGCCTTTTCCGTCAAAAGTTCCACCGATGACTGAGAGTCTATCAATTTTGATGAACAAAATCCAATATCCTGAATTTCCAAGTGCCCAATAATTTGTAGGAGCCACAATTGTTCCGTCAATCTGAAGTGTGACTCTATTTCTGCAAGGCCCTCTGAATTCAGCTGCTTTTATCAAGTACCTTCCTTTAGGGACATAAATGGTTGATGCCTTAGCCGATCGGCACGCCGAAGCCCATGCTTTGAGAAATGCCTTAGTTGAATCTGTTCTTCCATCTGGTTTTGCACCATATGTGATCACATTGTAATTAGCTGCATTTGATGATTTGATAAAGATTATGACAAAGAGAAGAAAAATTATAAGCTTGATTGCCATATCTGATTTGAAAGTATTTTGTGCGACAAATTGAAAGCTTAATTAAGAGATGAATCAATGAGATCGGTGAGCAGTTTAGGATAGGAAATGAAGAAGGCTGTTAGGGCTATTTATATTGTAAGATAGCATGTTTTTTTCTTGTGTTTGATGTTGTTTCTGGTAATATTTAATTAAATTAATCAATAATTAAGTGGAATAATTTGGGTCAAAATAGATAGTGTATTTTAAATGGCACGTTGCCGCATACATGCATGTGAGTATGATATGTACGGTAACATGGTATAAGTTGAAAGTAAGGACTAAAGCATGTGATTGAACTTTAAAAATATTCTCTAAATTCTAATCAGTTAAAATTTTTGTGTAGCACCATAAAATAAATAAGTTTTACTTATGAGTACAGTATGTATTAAGAACGCAAACTTTGATAAAAAAGAATGTGATTTTATTATTTACACTTGTTTATTATTTACTTACTTTTCTTTTGTTGATCCCTAAAAAATATGAGACATATGACATTCATAACATGTCATATTTATAACATGGTACATCAGTTTGTATAAATAGAAAGAGCAGATATTTTTAAGTTAGTTCAAAGAAATTTGAATCAATCTTGATCATCCTTTTTATTCGATTTGTACATTTTATATGTTTTTTTTTAGCGAACTTTTTTTTTTGTATATTTGAAAAAAATTGGTTTTGGTTTGTTTATTGAGAACTCAAACCATATTAAAATCGATTGCTTATGAATCAACCGTTAATTGATTCTCAAATTGAAGCAAAATGAACCAAACGAGTTCGGATAAAGTGCCCAACTTAAGTACTTGGAGTTCTTGCAAGGCAGTGTTCGAATTTATGGCATTTCTCTATAATCTTTACTAAACTCGCACCTCCTCCTAGTTAGATAGACTTTGAAATATATGTCATTTGATTACGTATGAGATGAGACATATCATTGCGTGTGAGACACTCATACATCCCTTTTCTTCACGTGACACGTGGAGCAAACCCGGAGTACTTTCTGCCAAGAAAGTCGCCCAATCATTTAAATCTAAGCAGAAGTCAACGTCACCGTTGCACCAATAGAGATGTTGCATCCAAGTTTGTGTTTAATTCTTTTGAATATTTGTGTTACCATCGATACAAGAGACACTTAATGCCGTACCATTGTACCGTTAAGTTAGTTGAAGACTTGGGATGGTAACTAACTTTGAGTCGACTAACCTTAATTTTATATTTCAAGATTAAAAGTTTAAGAATAATTCTTACAGAAGAAACATATTGGAATTTATATAAATTAAAGGTTCAGACGTGCATTGTGATCTCAGAACTTAAAAATAGAGAAACCATCTAAACCAATGTCTATATTTTAATGCAACTTGAAAATAGTTTTACAAGTAATAGGTTTTGACTAAAAGTAATGAGTATTCAACTTGCCATATACTATTTTTGTGAAGAAATTAGCCAAAACAAATTGTGACAAATTGCTTTTTTAAAACGTAACCGAGTAGCATTTATACTTTATTTGATATAACTTTTTTAAATAGAGCTCATTTAAGAAGAGATTTAAAAAAAAAATTCAATTGTTTGATTGTCAATGAGAATTTTTAATAAAAAATTATTAAATCATTTCAATAGACAAGTATTTTAAATTTATGTAATGAAAGAATGAAATAAAATTATCAAATAAGTAAAAGAATATTTTAGATATTTTAATGTTTCAAAAAAGCTTTTCAATCTCTACTTTCAAAAGTTCAAAATTTATACTTTTACTGGTAAAGATAAATAACTTATTTAATCTTCAAAGGCGCTACTAAGAAAAAAATCAGCAATAACAAAAATTTTGAAAAGAGCTTATGAGATTAAATAAGTATATACGACCATTAAATAAAACATATCAAACAGACACTTCTTTTATTTCTCTAATCATTTATCGGTTTTTGACTCTTAGAGGAAGTAAGAGTAAGGATTTGTATTTGGGATTGTTCCGCCCTTCATTTAATTTACAAAAATATTGAAGAAATTATATTTTTCAAAAGGTTTAATCAAGAATTGCCCGTTGGAAATTAGATAAAGTCACGGAGTTAAATTCAACAGTAGGTAACTTGATCGAGAAAATGTAACCATAAGTAGCGTTAATTTTAAGCAAATATAAAATAAGTTGGTGAAGGAAAGTAAATATGATTATATAATTATTGAATTAATTAAGTTATAAGTCGTTAGGTTCATGTACCCGTAAAGCGGAGGATTCATGTGTCTTTAAATAGGTTGTCTTATCAATTAAACTAGGAAGGCAAACAACTAAAAAGTTTGGTCAATGGTCAAAATCCCATTGCGCCCTTCGCCGCAAACTTGCACAAACAAAATAGTATCTCACAATCTTTCAATTTAATTGTTTATTTGAATTTGTTTTCCTGGGATAAATTATTTCTCCAAAGCATGATTGTTAGAGAAGGATGTACATGAGTTCATATAACGCACAAGAATTGCCATCATGTAAAGATCGTCAAATATGCACGAACGGAGGGAATCAAGACGACTATGACATATTTACAAGAATTAATATTATTAATGTACGTATGACAAAAATTAAAATTATTATAAGATGCACATATTGCAAGAATCAAAACCATGATATCATAAACATATAGCAAGAGTTAATCATGTCTATTATGTACATGTAAACATGGAAAATGAATCCCGAATTTATTTCATTATTTACCTTTATTGTATTATATATTTTGATAGCATAAACAAGAATTTTGATCTACTGCGTTGAGTTGAGTTTTTTATTATTGTCTATCACATGTGCAGTTAAAATAATAAATGTCTATATAATTAAATTTAATTATATGTTATTTTTTATCTAATAACTACCCAACTTTTATGTATAAAAAGCTCAACAGTGAAACCAAATAGCATAGGTAGCATCTCCTTAGGTTGCCCCTTATTTGTAACAATAGTTACGAACTAATCCTGTACTTGACATGGTACCAGAAGGAAATGAAGAAAAAGTACAAGAAAAATGAATTCACTCTTATAATTCGTTTAAAATTTATAAAGATAAAGGCTCAGTTTATAACAAAAATCAAATAATCATGCATGCTTCTGGGATATGATTGATACACATTCTATAAGTGAATTTGGCAAAATTGATTTGCCGAATTGCAAGTCGTAGTTAATTCTTGCCATGTCTCTCTTGACCATGAATCATATCATTTGTGTGATTTGTGAATGAACACGATACAAGTCTTATCAACTCCACATTAATCTCCAATATAATGTAGATCTCAACTGTACATCAGAATTAGAACAAAATATATATCACAAAACCAAGAACATAATTTGGTTAATTTGATTCAACCAAAATGTTACAAAAATTCCTTCTCCCCTCAGGATTTGCAATAACAGTTAACTGCTTCCTATTGTGTGCACATCCCCATTACTAATTCAAATGCATATACACAATTTGCAATTAATTATCAACAAACACTTAGTTTCTCTTATATCTTCCCTGAAATTTTCAACCCCCATGTAGACAACTCTCGGGCATTAGCACACCGCTGCTCATTCCCCCAATGTTCTTACACGAAGATGTTGCTGCTGCTTTATTCATGTATGTAAGTTTGATGTCTTGCAATATGATCCCTCTACATGGATTGCCAGGGCTGCAGTCAAATGTCACAGCCTCTGCTGTTGCTGAAGTTCCTTGTATGTTTCTGTATGTCACCTGACTAATTTTCACTCCAGAAGCCTGTTAACAAGATTAAAAAAAAAATCATGAAATTAAACAACTGAACTATTTATGCATCGTAATCTTCCTGAAATTAGAGTGAAAATTTGAACCGCTTGTCTAAAAAATAAAACTTGCAAGTGAATATTACAAAAGAAGAAGACCACGAAGAAGAATCAAAAGGGTGTAAAGCCAACAAAAAAAAGGCTATTTAAAGTGATTTTTTTTAATTATGTAATTAAATTTTTTTGAAATATTAATTTCCTCATTACTCTTGTAAAATATTAATTAAATATTGCAAATAAAAATTTAGGGTTTAAGAAATGAGAATTGTACATTAAATAATGAGTGTTACCTGATGAGGACATTGGTTGTGGGGGCAATAATTTTGATCAATTAAAATGGGATTCTGTACATTCTTCATGATGATGTTTTGGAAGAGAACATTCCTAACAAAACTATTGCTAGGTCTAGCCCATGATTTGATTCTTACTCCATTATCTGATCCTGTGAATCTTGAATTTGTCAGCGTTACGTTTTCTACACCATCTTCATTGACTCCCCATCCAAGGCTCCCGATGCTGTGAGGAAAAAATACATTATAATAATGATAAAAGTCAGCTAAACACAAAGCTAAATATATAGCATATGCGTTTTTGTGTGTTATATACTAATTGTATAATTAGTGACCTAACACCATGTCCATGGCCACATTTGATGCTGCTCATGTACAAGTTTCTGGTGCCTGGACCGATTGATATGCAATCGTCTCCGGTCTGCATGATGCTTCCGGTGATTGTAACGCCGGTAGACGATTGTATGTGGATGCCATCGGTGTTAGGGCTTTCGTCCGGAGCAATAAGCTTCACGTTTCTGACTATCACATTTTTGCAGCTGTTGATTGCAAGATGAATTAGCTGACTGTTGATGGAAGTCAAGCCGCTTATCATAACATTTGAAGCCCAATCGAACGTTATTGACTGCAAGTGTCACATTTGTAAATTACATGTTAGACATCAATATTAATTTGTGGGAGTTTTGCATAGATATCCTGTCCATCAAGTTTATAAGATGTTTTCTTATAAACAAACAAAATCTAAATCTATTTCTTAGGAAAAAGCCATCAAGAGTGTGTGTGTATTTTCAAAAGAAACGAATAGACAACACTGTTTATAATGAGGGTTCAAATCTTAATGCAAAGAATAGTTTGTTTGCATTTAAAAAATGCGGACTTTCACACTTCATAATTTTCATGCATTTGACATGCCTTAATTAGTGTCTAAAAAGCATAAAAAATGATTTGGTAAGAATGACGGCCAACGGATCTACGCGTATAGGACACTCTGGCATATATGAGTGACAAGAATATAAAGTATAAAACAGTATACTCTAGGGGCACCCAAACTATTTTCATTCAGTCAAATGTGTTAACAGAACTTTTAAGAATTGAACTTCATGTGGCACATGAAAGCTTACTCTAGATCCAACTGGGCAATTCTGTCCGGATTTTCTGCATGCCCAAAAACCAGCACCCTGAGCATCAAGAGTGCCACCAATGACTGAAACTCTATCAACCTGAACAAACAAAATCCAATTCCCTGTTTTCCCAATTACATGATAATCTGTAGGAGCCACAATTGTTCCCTTTATCTGAATTGCAATTTTATTCTTGCATGGCCCTCTAAAAACTATATTCTTTATCAAGTATCTCCCTGTTGGCACATAAATTGTTGATGCTTTCACTGAGCTACACGCCGCGGCCCATGCCTTGAGAAAAGCTTGAGTTGAATCTGTTTCCCCATCTGATTTTGCACCCAAATCTATCACATTGTATGCTGCATTTGATGGTTTGAAAAAGAATGTGAGGAAGAGAGAAAGAATACAAGAAATGAGAAGCTTGGCCGCCATTTTTGCTTTCAGTTTGTTGGATGAACAAAGAAGAGTCTTGGGGACTATTTATGTTGAATAAAATTTGGTTGGTACAAATGTTCTTTTATTGTTCTAATTGTTGTTGTGATAAAATGGATTAACAAATTAAGTATTACGAAATCAAAGGTCAAAATTATGTATTTTAAGTTACATATTCTTATCATACATGCATGCATGTGATGATAATGATTGGTTAGGCTACACGAGTCAAGATGAACCGTGGGCTGCTTAGAATTATGTGCATTTGATAATTAATTAGGTAACAATAATGCCGTCTAATCATTGGTATAAATGGCCTAATCGTGGATAAGCTAAGGTACTGTTGTATTTTCGATAGTTTGATTATATAATTTTTGGCATCGTTAAGAAGCTTAATTTATACTCACACTGTTTCTTTTTCTTTTCGAGAAAAGGAAATAAAAATACATTGATTATGGGATAATAAACATTCTATAATAAGATTTATTGTCAAGGAAAAATAATTTGTACTCGAATTTTTTGAGGTAATTTTAAGAGTAGTGTTATATAAACTCTTTGGAGACTAGAGACTGCTATTTTTTTTTTAATAGAAAGTTATGTGAGGAATTTATTAATATAAATTACCTAGAAAAATCCTAATTTTTTCAACAGTAGGAAAACAATTTTTTATTAGTACTTTTATCAAATATCATAAATATAAAATTTTATAATTAATGTCATTAAAAACATTCTTAAAACATATTCTTAATGATTGGTGCTGTAGACAGATTGATTTCTAGAAATTAAAAAAATTGGTGTGGTGCATGATATAACTCTTGACATAGATGTAAATCACATTCTTTATGCCCCAATGGTAATGATAACACTTTAATTTTCTTTTAATTTATATTAAAGTAGACTTAAAGAATGATTTTTCAGCAAATGGCACAAAATTTCATATATATGCGATCGTTATAATTAATTACTATCACAATTAATGAACCAGGGTTTCTGACTTTTAATTAATTGAATATACATAGTATTGGAATTGTTTTTATCATTGCATGTGTAACACTCATACATTCCTTTTGTTCACGTGCCCCATGGAGCAAACCCGGAGCACTTTCAGGCGACAAAGTCGCCCGATCATGCAGCTCTAAACAGAAGTCAAGTCATCTAGAAAAGTAGTGCTATTGGCACCTCTCTAAAACTCTCTTGAAGCCCCAATTGTTTGTTTATAACTTTATAAATTTAATTAAAATCAAACATAATTTTTGTTTGTTATTAACTGTTCACACCCCATCAATTACTTTACTATAGTTTTTGTTATTTTTCTCTTAATTTTCGACATATTTTTCAACTGATAAGATAATTACAAATTTGCCAAAGAAAATTAAATAGATTTGATGAATTTTATTGGATTTTTAAAAAATTTTAAAAGATTTGATAGTCAATTACTTCCATATTTATTATTACTCAATGTTAAAATATCTGAATTGATAAATAATAATAGACATCCCAATTTTCATCTCAAATGATGCGATATGTAATGTGTCATTCTTCGAATAGTTGATAATTCTTTACAAGATTCAAATGAATTAATTATATTATCTCACAATCGAGTTGATAAATGCCACATTGTTCATTTATTGGTTTGTGAGATAATACAATTAATTCATATAAAAATTATCAATCACTTCATGAACGACACATCACATGCCACGTCTTTGAATGAAATTTAGGATTAAATTTTAAGATATATCTACCATTACTTTTTAATTTAACCTACCAATAACCTAAGAAGGCAAACTAAAATGTGCTACGCAATAAGATAGATAAGAGGTTTTGTTTATCTTTATACTGTTTTTTTTTTATGCATAAAGGACCTAGTTAAAACTAGGCAACAACCAAACGCGGTACGCAAACCTGGAGACATCATGTAACAAGCACCCTTCAGTTTCAGTTGGAGGAGTTGGAAAAACATGGATCCCAAGAGGCAAAAAGAGATTGGTTGGCGAGGTAATTAGCTGCGAAATTGGTTTCTCAATAGTTATGCAACCGAGTTATCTACCAATCTCTGTTGAGGAGTCTTTTAATTCTCTAAATAAGAGAGGAATAAGCATTGAGATTACTGTTATTTGTGGCTAGGATCTCAATGATGCCTCAAATGTCAACTTCAACTTGTAGCTGATTTAAAAGAAAAAAATCACGGTTAAATTCATCCGAGTCAAGTTCAGGTTCATTATTCTGCCTCTCCTCTTTGGAGATGACTATGTTCGGTTCGGTGGGTTGTTGAGTGTTAGAAAATGCATATTTATAAAGGAGAAAACCGTCATTTTACATTTCAAGTCTTACTAACAACCCTTACTTTTATGTATTTAACCTTCTTGTGATTTAATTACATGTGTTTTATTTTAATTAAGTATTTTATGTATTTTAGGGGCATCATAGTCATTTCACAATAAACGAGAAATCAGATGGCAAAACGGACATCACTTTTGAATTCAGGACGGTCGAAAACCTTAAGAGGAGCATAAAAGGAAAAATGACACTGTTTACATGTACGGTACTATTCACGTGTACGGTACTGTATACGTTACTGTTCACGACACTGTTCACATAGACGGACGATGACGTGGCATTGACCGATGATGTGGCATTGACTGATGAGGTGTCACGATCCTGTTGGGCTAAAATTCTTATGTACTGTTGATGGTGACGTGGCAGCATATCAGTGGACGAAAAATATCGCGTAAGGTACATGCATCACATAGGATTATTTTCAACCAAACCGCGTTACTGTTCATCCGGGTCAAACCACATTACTGTTCATTCGGGTCAAACTGCGTAACTGTTCATCCGGGTCAACCGTGTTACTGTTCATCCACGTGGTCAAACCGTTGACTGTTGACTGATGACGTGGCGAAATCCTGAGCGTCCAAACTGTTTTTAATCCGATGGCCATAATTTACTCCATGTATCTATAAAAAGGGGGCCTCCCCCCCTTAATTTGATATCTCTGAATTCATTTTTGGGATCCATTTTCTGTAATTCCTTCTCCATCTTGTATTTTCTTCGTATTTTAATAAATTTCCATTTTGCCCCTTGTTCAATTATGAGTAGCTAATTTCATTTCAAGCTTGGGTTGAAGGTGAAGTCTCAACATGTGTCATGGGCTTTATTTGGTAAATTTATTTTCTCTTCCCCTCTGGTTTTTGTGGATGTTTTGACTTCTCATCGACAAATAATACTAATCTTGTCTAGTACCGCCTTGGTTTCACCGGCCCTCTAGTACAAGGTTATTATTATTTGGCACGATAAGCCCTTAGCACCATATTGATTAGAGCGTGGTTCATGAGGTGTGGATTCCCCCCTCATGATTTAATTGGCATTAATACGGATTATTTAGCCCATGATGCATGTTGATACGGATCCAGATATCAAAGTACGTCATTTCAATAGAATTCTCTTCAATTTATTCTTGTCATTTCAAATCCAATTTTAGAATTTATTCTCGCCATTTTAATTTAAGTTTTAGCATATTCCAAATCATTTCCACCACGAATCCAACCACCCATTTACAAAACTAATTCTACACATAATTAAAATCCACTTCGTGGGATCGACACTCGTCACCATTAGTCTATACTACAATAGATTCGTGCGCTTGCGAGTACATTAAAATTTGCACAACAAGTTTTTGGCGCCGTTGCCAGGGAGATAAGTAATTTTAATTCATAGAATTAATTTTTGTGAATAATTTCATTTAATTGTTTTTTGTAATTTTGTTTTTATTAAAAAAAAAGTGAATCTACATTTAAAAGTTAGTATTTCTTTCCTTTTTCTCTTCTTTAAAATTCTGTAATTTAATTTTCAATTTATTTTTCTTTGTAATTTTTTTGTTTATTTTATTAATTTAATTTTTAGTTAATTTATTTCACGTATTTATTTTTGTGTATTTTTATAGAAAGGTTGTAATAGCGCAATAAGGTTAGTATCGTAATTTCTTACTCTTCTTTATTTTTATTTGTTTTGTTCCCATCTTTATTTTTATTTTATTTGTTTTGCATGCATGGTCATAGGTCATTATTACCAAATCTTGAACCTATAGACCTTGAACTTGAGAAAACACTTCGCACACAAAAGCACATTAAAAATAAATTTGAAATGGATTTGCAACCACAGGAGAGGCCATTTAAGGACTATTTCAGTCCCTTAGCTAATTTGAGCACATCATGCATAAGATACCCAAATGTAGCTGCTAGGAGTTTTGAATTAAAACCTAGTGTGCTAAATTGTCTCCCCACATTCTATGGCTTAGAAAATGAGGACCCATATAATCATCTGAATGATTTTCACGCTATTTGTCAAACATTTAAATATGAGAATTTTTCAGATGATGATGTTAAACTTAGATTATTTCCATTTTCTTTAAAGGATAGAGCTCGTTCATGGTTAAATACAATGCCTGCCAATAGCATTTCATTATGGGAACAAATGGTTACAAAATTTTTGAATAAATATTTCCCAGTGCATAAAACCAATGCTATTCGTAGGGAAATCTCGGAGTTTACCCAGAGAGAAGACGAACAGTTTTTCGAAACATGGGAGCGATTCAATGGGCTACTCTTGAAGTGTCCACATCATGGGTATGAGAAATGGCACCAATGCCAATACTTTTTGGAGGGATTACTACCGAATGTGCAAGAATGGCTAATGGCAACAAGTGGCGGAGAGCTAATGTCAAAAAGTGCATAAGAGATTTGGGAATTCTTCCAGCGACAAGCGGATAATTCCCAACAACGGAGTCGATCACTCAGGAATACTAGAAGAATTAAAGGAGTAAATGAGGTTCAAATTGGCGAGTCAACTTCGGGAATCAAAGAAGTCAAGGAGATGGTTGAAGGTCTTGCTCGACAAATAGCATCGTTATCGACTGCTAACTCAACAGAACCACATGACCATGACTCATACTCAGATCAAGCCAATGTCATAGGTGTAATGAGAAAGCCATCAAATTACAACCCATACTCCAACACATATAACCCTGGATGGAGAGATCACCCCAATTTTTCATGGTCCCAAGGACTCCAACAGAATGGACCAGCAGCTCCAGCTCCACCAATGCAACAAATTCCTCAAAATCCTCAAGCCTCTCAGCCACCATTTAGACCATACAATCAGAACCAGAATTTCTCTCAACCCAGACCATGGGAGGATTCATTCCAGAATCTCAAGAATCTTACTCACTCCACGATTGAGCAACAGAATCGCACCATTGATGGACTACGAAATGAGTTGAGAGCAGGCTTCAACTCACAAGCTCAATCAGTTTCAAGCCTCGAGAAGATGGTGGGACAACTTGCCTCTTCAGTTCAGACCTTGGCAATGACTGTTGAGAAAGGTAAGTTTCCAAGTCAACCAGTGCCTAATCCTAAAGGAGTACATGAAGCAAGTACCAGTTCACCACAACAGCATGGAGAGGTCAAAGCAGTAATGACCTTGCGAAAAGGAAAAGAAGTCGACAACAAAGTGGAGATGCCGGTGACAAAAGAAAATCAAATTGTACCTGTGAGTGTTGATGACTCATCACCGGAGGAGAAAGAAGAAACCAACCCACGAGAATACGTTCCCAAAGCTCCATTTCCTCAAAGGTTAGCTAAAGGAAAGAAGGGAAAATCCACAGGTGAGATTCTTGAAATCTTCAAACAGGTAAGTGTTAACATCCCTTTGCTTGATGCTATAAAACAAGTTCCATCTTATGCCAAGTTTCTTAAAGACCTTTGTACTAAAGAGAAACATGCATGTTCAAAAGAAGGCATTTTTAACAGAAAACGTTAGTTCTATACTCCAACATAAAATTCCTTTAAAATGCAAAGACCCAGGCTCCCCCACTATCTCATGTAGTATAGGGAACCACACAATTGAGAATGCTTTGTTGGATTTAGGAGCTAGTGTAAATTTGTTGCCTTATTCAGTATTCGTTAAACTTGGACTGGGAGAATTACACCCAACTCCAGTGGTGTTACAACTTGCAGATCGGTCTATAAAAATACCTCGTGGTATTGTGGAGGACGTGCTTATCCAGGTAGACAAGTTTTATTTTCCTGTTGATTTCATTGTAATTGACACTCAACCAATACAGGATTCAAGGAAGCACATCCCCATTATTCTAGGTCGACCTTTCTTGGCAATTGCGGATGCTCACATTCAATGCAGGACTGGAAATATGCAGTTGTCTTTCGGCAACATGACTATGGAGCTGAACATCTTCAACATTGCCAAACAACCTCAAAGTGTAGATGATGGAATTGTTGATGTGGATTTAATTGAAACAATAGTTGATAACACTTTTCTTTCAAACCTTAGTGATGATCCTTTACAAACATGTTTAACTCACTTTGGTTTGGATTTTGATATTGACAGATCGGTCGATGAGGTCAACGCCCTACTTGACTTAGAACCATCTATGGACACTAATAAATGGAAGTCAAGAGTTGAGCAACTAGCACCATTAGAGAAGAAACTCATCCCATCATCAGAATCACCACCGAAACTCGATCTCAAACCATTGCCCAACACTCTGGAATATGCATTTTTGGGAAAAGAAAGCACTCTGCCGGTAATCATCTCATCATCCCTCAATGACGAACAAAAAAGTAAGTTGTTGGATGTTTTAAAAGAGCACAAAGGGGCATTAGGATGGACCATAACAGACATAAAAGGTATAAACCCAGTAGACTGCATGCATTACATTCACCTTGATGAAAATGCTAAATCTACTAGGGAAATGCAACGTCGGTTAAATCTTAACATGAAAGAAGTTGTTAGAACTGAAGTCCTTAAGCTATTAGACGCAGGTATCATTTACCCCATTTCTGATAGTTCATGGGTCAGTCCTGTACAAGTTGTCCCCAAAAAGTCAGGAGTCACAATAGTTACGAATGCCGATAATGAATTGATACCAACTAGAGTAACTACAGGATGGCGTGTATGCATTGATTATAGAAAGTTGAATTCTGTCACGCGTAAAGACCATTTTCCTTTACCATTTATTGATCAAATGCTTGATAGATTGGCAGGCCATGAGTTTTATTGCTTTCTAGATGGCTACTCGGATACAATCAGATCCCCATAGCACCAAAAGATCAAGAGAAAACCACTTTCACTTGCCCTTTTGGCACATTTGCATATAGGAGAATGCCATTTGGATTATGTAATCCACCTGCTACATTTCAACGATGCATGTTAAACATTTTTTCTGATATGGTTGAACGATTCCTTGAAGTCTTTATGGATGACTTTTCTGTCTTTGGTGATTCGTTTGATCAATGTTTACATCATCTAACACTAGTTTTGCAGAGATGTATCGAGAAGAACTTGGTCTTAAATTGGGAGAAGTGCCATTTTATGGTAAAACAAGGTATTGTTCTCGGTCACATCATTTCGAGCAAAGGTATTGAGGTTGACAAAGCCAAGGTGGATCTCATTTCTAATATTCCTCCACCCAAAACAGTCAGAGAAGTAAGATCTTTCTTTGGGCATGCTGGTTTCTATAGACGTTTCATTAAAGATTTTAGCAAAGTTTCTAGACCCTTATGCAATTTACTTGCTAAGGATGTACCTTTTATCTTTAATGATTCATGTCTTATGGCGTTTGAAAAATTAAAACAGTTGTTGACATCATCACCCATCATTCAGGCCCCAAACTGGAGCTTACCATTTGAGCTAATGTGTGATGCATCTGATTATGCAGTAGGAGCAGTATTAGGACAAAGAGTTGATCGAATTCCCCACGTTATTTACTATGCTAGTATGACATTAAATGATGCATAGTTGAACTATTCAACTACTGAAAAAGAAATGCTAGCAGTAGTGTTTGCATTGGAAAAATTTCGATCATATCTCATTGGTTGTAAAATAATTATATTCACGGATCATGCTGCTCTTAAATATCTTCTCACAAAGAAAGATGCAAAAGCCAGACTAATTCGTTAGGTGTTACTTTTGCAGGAGTTTGACTTAGAATTCAAAGATAAGAAAGGCACAGAGAATGTTGTGGCGAACCACCTCTCTCGTCTCCATTTTGACACAATTACAGAATCATTACCATTGAATGAGTCATTTCCAGATGAACAATTAATGAATGTGGAAGTATTACCTTGGTATGCTGATATAGTTAATTATCTTGTTACAGGTAAACTTCCAGAGCATTGGACCAAGCAAGACAAGGCTAAATTCTTTGCAGAAATAAAGAATTTCTTTTGGGATGACCCATATTTGTTCAAGTATTGTGCAGACCAAATTGTTAGACGATGTGTCCCAAAAAATGAAATTCAGAATATTCTTTCATTCTGCCATGAACAAGCTTGTGGAGGCCATTTCAGTGCTAAGAAAACAGCAACTAAAGTTTTACAATGTGGTTTTTATTGGCCAACTATATTTCGAGATGCTTACACTTTTTTTTCTTCATGTGATAGGTGTCAACGAATGGGGAGCATTACACGAAGGAACATGATGCCACT
Organism: Citrus x clementina; assembly: GCF_000493195.1. Lineage (NCBI taxonomy): Eukaryota > Viridiplantae > Streptophyta > Magnoliopsida > Sapindales > Rutaceae > Citrus > Citrus x clementina. The sequence goes on from NW_006262339.1 coordinate 25,688,330, forward strand.
AAATCCAATTTTAGTGGTTGAGATTTTTGATGTATGGGGTATCGACTTCATGGGACCCTTTCCCCCTTCTTTTGGCCATTAATACATATTGGTTGGTGTTGACTACGTATCGAAATGGGTAGAAGCAATTCCATGTAGAACCAATGATCACAAGGTGGTGATAGGATTTTTGAAAAGCAACATTGTTTCACGCTTTGGATTCCCTCGAGCAATAATTAGTGATGGTGGTGCCCACTTTTGTAACAAAGCATTCAAAGCTCTTTTGACAACGTATTCAATCACACACAAAGTGGCGACTCCGTATCATCCGCAAACCAGTGGCCAAGTTGAGATCTCCAATCGAGAAATAAAGCACATATTAGAAAAGACAGTGAGGCCAGACAGAAAAGATTGGTCATTAAGACTTGATGATGCATTATGGGCATATAGAACGGCTTTCAAGACCCCGATTGGGATGTCACCCTACAGGCTAGTGTATGGAAAAGCTTACCACCTACCTGTGGAACTTGAGCATCGTGCGTATTGGGCCATTAAGAAATTCAACTTTGACATGCAGCAAGCTAGCTCAGAAAAAAGATTACAGCTAGTAGAACTTGAAGAAATTCGCAATGACGCATACGAAAATGCCAAGATTTACAAGCAACGAATGAAAGTCTTCCATGACAAGCAAATTATGAGAAAATCGTTCACTCCAGGTCAGAAAGTGCTTTTATTCAATTCTCGCTTGCACCTATTCCCAGGTAAGTTACGCTCTCGTTGGTCTGGCCCATTTATTATTCATACTGTTTTTCCACATGGGGCAATTGAAATTAAGGACCCAAAGAACGGTGTCATGTTTAAAGTTAATGGTCAAAGATTAAAGCCATATCTAGAGTACCAACCACATGGAGAAGACACCGAAATAAATTTGAGTGACCCACCAGATTTGAATTGATTTTTTTTTCTTTTCTTTTCGTTGATTTGATTTTTTTTCTCTTTATATTATTCTTCTGCTAATTGAAATTATTTTTTGCATAAGTGTGTTTGTTTAACTATTAAGTTTTCTCTTATCATTGTTAATCATGAGTCTCATACTTAGACCGTTCTTCCTGAACATTCTTAAACCACTTCAACGTGTCAAAACTCATCTCAAAAGGCAGATTCAATTTTGTAAAACACATCGCATTTGGGCTCTACAACCACCAGAGTTAGTAGCCTATGTTGAGGGTCTAGAAAGCCAACTCATAGATATTGAGAGAAGTGTCTACGACATCCAGTTGGAGCTTGAGGTAAATTCAATAAGAGGACGATTTTAATTTTCTTTGTGTGTTTTAATTTGTTTTTCTGTTTGTGTGCTTTAGTTTGTTACCCCGGTGAAGTGGCGGATAACGGTACTCCGTGAAAATCAAGTCGGTTACTTCAGTTTCCCATAATAACTGATATTCTGAGGCGAAGGTATGGACAGAAATGAGATTCTAGCGAAACTTCACAAGCGATTCCCTTCACTTCCTCAGAATGCCCTCCTTACGATCTATAAAGCTCGGTCCGAACGCATGCGATTACTCATGAGAAACAACATACCTGCTGACATCCGTTGGTTAATCGAGGCTAAAGTACGATCGGCAGGTGAGTTACTTCCAAAATTTATTGCATACATGCCTGGTTGTGGTAAAGGAAATTATGCAAGGAAACGACGAGCTCGACGAATTTCTGTTGCTTGTCATAAGTGTGCCAGAATGAGTTGCAATAAAAACCCATGTTCTTTAGGAATGATGTCTGATAATAGGGAAGATAAGATTCAATTCATTAGGGATAGCTTGAATAAGGAGTCATTGGATGATATCCTTTTGTCTCTTGAAACGCATCCCAGTGGATATGTGCAAGGAGCGATTCTCCAGTTATGGCCATTATTCCAGAAAGAGCATGCACGATATAGTCTCGGGAATCTGACTATAAACGACCCTGTTTGCCAGTTTATAAGAAAACTGGATAGGAAGCCTATCCTCGACCCATAGAGGGCGTTCAAGCCGTTTCTGGACGTAAAACCAGAGGAAGATGTGAGCCACAGTCGCAACTATCTGTAAATATCCTTTTACTTTACTGTTATTTTTGTTTTATTGTGTGCATTATTGTCTTTAATAATTTTATTACTGTTTGCTTTTTTCTTATTACTGTTTACTTTTTCCTTTTTACTATTTCCTTTTTGACTCGCGAGCCACGTGCTTTACGTGTTATTTGACACTGACATGTTACTGTTGTGCAAATTTTAATGTACTCGCAAGCGCACGAATCTATTGTAGTGTAGATCAATGGTGACGAGTGTCGATCCCACGAGGAGGTGGATTTTAATTATATATAGAATTAATTTTGTAAATGGGTGGTTGGAATTATGGTGGAAATGATTTGGAATATGCTAAAACTTAAATTAAAATGGCGAGAATAAATTCTAAAACTGGAATTAAAATGGCGAGAATGAATTGAAGAGAATTCTATTGAAATGACGTACTTGGGTATCTGGATCCGTATCAACATGCATCATGGGCTAAATATTCCTTATTAATACCAATTAAATCATGAGGGGGGAATCCACACCTCATGAACCACGCTCTAATCAATATGGTGCTAAGGGCTTATCGTGCCAAATAATAATAACCTTGTACTAGAGGGCCGGTGAAACCAAGGCGGTACTAGACAAGATTAGTATTATTTGTCGACGAGAAGTCAAAACATCCACAAAAACTAGAGGGGAAGAGAAAATAAATTTACCAAATTAAGCCCATGACACATGTTGAGACTTCACCTTCAACCCAAGCTTGAAAGAAAATTAGCCACTCATAATTGAACTAGGGGCAAAATGGGAATTTATTAAAATACAAAGAAAATACAAGATGGAGAAGGAATTACAGAAAATGGATCCCAAAAATGGATTCAGAGCTATCAAATTAGGGGGAGAGGCCCCCTTTTTATAGATACATGGTGTAAATCATGGCCATCGGATTAAAAACAGTTTGGACGCTCAGGATTGCGCCACGTCATCAGTCAATAGTCCACGGTTTGACCACGTGGATGAACAGTAACACGGTTTGGTTGAAAATAATCCTATGTGATGCATGTACCGTACGCGATATTTTTCGTCCACTGATATGCTGCCACGTCACCATCAATAGTACATAAGAATTTTAGCCCAACAGGATCGTGACACCTCATCAGTCAATGCCACATCATCGGTCAATGCCACGTCATCGTCCGTCTATGTGAACAATGTCGTGAACAGTAACGTATACAGTACCGTACACGTGAATAGTACCGTACATGTAAACAGTGCCTTTTTTTCTTTTATGCTCCTCTTAAAGTTTTCGACCGTCCTGAGTTTAAAAGTGATGTCTGTTTTGCCGTCTGATCTCTCCTTTATTGTGAAATGACTATAATGCCCCTAAAATACATAAAATACTTAATTAAAATAAAACACATGTAATTAAATCACAAGAAGGTTAAATACATAAAAGTAAGGGTTATTAGTAAGACTTGAAATGTAAAATGACGGTTTTCTCCTTTATAAATATGCATTTTCTAACACTCAACAGTTACCTCATACACAACTATGACCCACTGTCACCAAGACTCTTAAATGTGATTTTTTTTGTCAAGCACTCACAAATTGTTTCGTTCTGGTTGGGGGGAGGGAATAGTCGACAATTGTGGAATCTTGGTTAAGTTTTTACTGATTTTTTGTTGTAGAAACTAACTGTTGCTAACTTTTTGTGTTGAAGATGGCTGAATATGGAGTATAGTGACTTTAGAAACGCATCTTCATCGTTTAAAAAAAATTAAAAAAAAATTACTTAAAAAAATTTTTTAAAAAAATTCTTTTTCTTTATTAAGTTTTGATGTTCATTTTTTTCTTTTTAATTTCTCCTCTATAAATATACATTTTCCAACTTTTGAGTCGAAGATGGCTGAATATGGAGTGTAGTGCCTCTAGAAACGCATCTTCTTAAAAAAAAATCATTTTCTTTTTCTATCATTTTAAGTGTAACTTTTCTAATTAATTTTTCTACATCATTTTCACATTTCTGCATGCATAGTTTTCTTTTATGTTTAGAATAGGTTGGGGGTTAGAATGTTGTTTAAAAAAAAAAATTTGTGTGGTTTGTTTTAACATTGGATGACATGATTAATTTCAAATTTTAATATTTGTATTATCTTTGGTCTTAAGTGATGTTACATTATTTTTTCTACTCTACATGTTGATGTTGGAGACAAATGTGAGTTGCTTGAAGGAATGAACATGTCATAATAAGTACCAAGTGAGTTTTTGAACCTATTATTTTTCTTGGAGAATAACCCTTTTGCCCACTCTTTATACAGCTTAGCAGTTTATTATTTTACACACGATCTCTAAATTGCTTTTGAGTTAACCCTTAAAAAAAATTGTAAAATAAAAAAAAAAGAAAAAAAGAGAAAAAAATGTGTATTGCTACATTGGGAGGCCCATCTAACTAGTAGATATGAATGATTATTTAGAGCCCTAAAAGACGATGGAAAGGCCATCTTTGATCCGTTTGAGCCTTTCTAGCCATCCCTTTTATTAAATATCCATAGTTAACCCTTTTGAGCTTTTAAAACAAAAAAAAACATTTTCTTTGTCAACTTATCATCTTGACCCACTCCGATTTGGAGTATTACCCGATGTCTTATAAGTTCCATCACCTATTTATGTTTGAGAAAAATGTAAATAATTATTTTTTTCAGTGAAGTTATGCCAAAAAAAAAAAAAGAAAAAAAAACAAAAGTTGTTGTTTCAAAAGAATAAAAATAAAAATAATAGGTGAAATCCACCTTGCAACTTCCAAAAAAAAAAAATTCTCTGCATTTTTCTCAAACATACATTTTGTTTTCCTTATTTCCCTTCTTTGTTAGCCATGTCCCTAGCCTACGTTATGTCCTAATAAAAGTCCTTCTTGATTTTAGGGAAGTATAGTTTGAAGTAGAAGCTAGTTATATGGGCTAAAAAGATGTAGTGATGCATAATAATAATAATAATAAAAGATAAATAAAGTGGGTTGACTAGTATTTTTGTTTGACTTGAGATCATATTATTTCTAAGCTGAGGGCATATTTATTTCATCTTGGTGAGAGCATGTGATATCACTTCTTTATTATTTTCTCTCTCAATTACCATTCATTGGAGTGACTATTTTTATTGGGTTTAATTTATTTGTGAGAGTGTCACTACTTCCAGTGAGATTTTTGGGTTTGATATGTCATTCTTGAAAGTAACTATAACAAAGTCTACTGGGCTGATTCATGTGGATGGTTAATATGGGTGTGATATTTCTTTAGACTGGAGATAATGCTTATACTTTTATTTGATTGCTATCATTCATCTGATTGAATAAATACGAGTGTTTAAAAAAAAATCATTTTAAATTTGAATTTTGTTTTCGCTTTATTTGCTAGGGACTAGCAATAAGCTGGTTGGGAGGTGTGTTGAGTGTTAGAAAATGCATATTTATAAAGGAGAAAACCGTCATTTTATATTTCAAATCTTACTAACAACCCTTACTTTTATGTATTTAACCTTCTTGTGATTTAATTACATGTGTTTTATTTTAATTAAGTATTTTATGTATTTTAGGGGCATCATAGTCATTTCACAATAAACGAGAAATCAGATGGCAAAACGGACATCACTTTTGAACTCAGGACGGTCGAAAACCTTAGGAGGAGCATAAAAGGAAAAATGGCACTGTTCACATGTACGGTACTATTCACGTGTACGGTACTGTATACATTACTGTTCACGACACTGTTCACATAGACGGACGATGACGTGGCATTGACCGATGATGTGGCATTGACTGATGAGGTGTCACGATCCTGTTGGGCTAAAATTCTTATGTACTGTTGATGGTGACGTGGCAGCATATCAGTGGACGAAAAATATCGCGTACGGTACATGCATCACATAGGATTATTTTCAACCAAACCGCGTTACTGTTCATCCGGGTCAAACCGCGTTACTGTTCATCCACGTGGTCAAACCGTTGACTGTTGACTGATGACGTGGTGAAATCCTGAGCGTCCAAACTGTTTTTAATCCGATGTCCATAATTTACTCCATGTATCTATAAAAAGGGGGCCTCCCCCCCTTAATTTGATATCTCTGAATTCATTTTTGGGATCCATTTTCTGTAATTCCTTCTCCATCTTGTATTTTCTTCGTATTTTAATAAATTCCCATTTTGCCCCTAGTTCAATTATGAGTAGCTAATTTCATTTCAAGCTTGGGTTGAAGGTGAAGTCTCAACATGTGTCATGGGCTTTATTTGGTAAATTTATTTTCTCTTCCCCTCTGGTTTTTGTGGATGTTTTGACTTCTCGTCGACAAATAATACTAATCTTGTCTAGTACCGCCTTGGTTTCACCGGCCCTCTAGTACAAGGTTATTATTATTTGGCACGATAAGCCCTTAGCACCATATTGATTAGAGCGTGGTTCATGAGGTGTGGATTCCCCCCTCATGATTTAATTGGCATTAATACGGATTATTTAGCCCATGATGCATGTTGATACGGATCCAGATACCCAAGTACGTCATTTCAATAGAATTCTCTTCAATTTATTCTTGTCATTTCAAATCCAATTTTAGAATTTATTCTCGCCATTTTAATTTAAGTTTTAGCATATTCCAAATCATTTCCACCACGAATCCAACCACCCATTTACAAAACTAATTCTACACATAATTAAAATCCACCTCGTGGGATCGACACTCGTCACCATTAGTCTATACTATAATAGATTCATGCGCTTGCGAGTACATTAAAATTTGCACAACATGGGTTGCTGAACCTCATGTGCGCTGGCTGGTCGGTCGGGGAGAGTGTAGTTTTTGGTAAGATTGCTGGTTGGACTCTTGCCCATTGGCCTCCTACAAGCCTGCAGCGGCTTCTGGGGTACCAATTTCTTTTTATTGGCAGGGTACAACATGGGATCAGGGTAAGCTTCAAGATGTGTTACCATCTTCAATCATTGCACAAATTCTATTTGTTCCTATCTCTAGCACATAACCTGATATAATTCGGTGGGCTCACAGCTATGATGGTGTCTTTCATTTGCGGACAGCGTGGGAGTTTGTGCGTTGTTCTAGACCAAAAGATGAGGTTTTTTTGCTTATCGGGCAAAAAAAGTCCCATCTAGGGTTTCCTTTTTTCTCTTGCAGTTGTTACATGGTTATTTGGCTACTGATGATATCTTATGTTCGAGAGGTTTCTGTATGGTCTCCTGATGTATTTGTGGTAGGGCTGTTGAGACTGCTCGGCATTTGTTCCTTGATTGTCCTCAGGTTAGGCCAATTTGGGCTCATTTTTGGAAAAAATTAGGCATGCAACATGTGGTTTTTTTAACCCCGCATCTTTGCTTTGTTATTGGCGTCGGTGTGCTCCATCTCGAAGACATATTCGAGTCCTTCTGTCTTGACTTATTTTATTGCAAGTTTAGAAAGCTCGTAATTCTTCCAGGTTTTATTCGCAGACCTTTTCTGTGGATGCAATTATCCACCAGGTGGGATTAGACCTCAAGCTTGGTAGCTCTACTTTTGGATTTAAGCCCTCTTAGTTACGGGGGGTTTTGGGTTCTTGGATTACGGAGGATTTGCGTGTCATAATTCCACCCAAGAGGCCGATTCATTTAATTTCTTGGATGCGACCACCTCCTGGGGTTGCAAAATTAATAGTGGATGGTTGCTCTAGGGGTAGCCCTAGGATAGTTGCAGCGGGTGGTATTCTTCGTGATCATCAAGGTGACGTTTTGGCTGCTTTTAGATCTTTTCTTGGTTGCCAATCGATTATTTATGCTGAGCTTATGGGTATTTACGAGGGGTTGGAGCTCGCTACTCATCTTGGATACTCTACACTTGAGATAGAATCAGATTCAGCCACGGTGGTATCTTGGATTCATTCTCAGGCCCCTGTTCATTGGGATTATGCTTATTTGTTACGTCGGGTGTGTGCTTTGATATCCTCTTCTCATATTTTGATTAGACATGTGCTTCAAGATTCTACATGTGCTGCTGATTTCCTTGCCAACTGAGCTTGCACTCATCGGGTTAGTTGATGTTTCTTGTGTACTCAAGATCTACCTACGGGCTTATCTGACATTCTCCATTTAGGTGCACAAACTTTTCCTCATATAAGACGATAAGTTTTTTAGTTTATTTTTCAATTGATGATGTATTCTTTTTTTTTTGTTCTTATGTATTTACATTTATTTTAGGAGGTTTTAGGTTTTATCATCCTCCTTATGTAATTACTTCTATTTTAATTTATATGACAAGTAGGGGTCCTGCCTAACCCCCACTTTTTTGGTGGTTGTTTAATTAAAAAAAAAAACTTTACTAAAAAAAATTTCAACGGGATGAAAAGAGAGTAGAATTGGAAACATTGTCATTGTGCTTATTAATCGTTACAAGACATACACACCCCCAACTTCCATGAAAAAGATAAACAAACCCTTTATTTTTAGAAATGTCAAAACAAACCCTTTATTTTTAGAAATGTCAAAATGATTTTATGATCCTCATCCATTAATTAACTTTTATCATTAAAGCAACTGGCGATTACCTTTAGCATATACAATAACCTTTAAATCCTTAATTGACAATTATTTATTACGAATAAAGTAGAGTTTTTTTAATTAAAACAAACAGGAAAATTTTAACAAAATTTTATATCTTTGAATTTATCTCATTAGATTTGTTTTATTTTTTCTTAGCAATATATTAGGTTTGTTCTAATTTTATTTATAAAATATCGTGTACAGTTATAAAATATTATGTACAATGATAAATAATCTTTTATTTATTTATTTTAGATTTACACTAATTTATTTGATACAATATATGAAAAATAAATGATTAAATCTCACATACAATTATTGTGAAAAAAGGCAAACGAAAAATCAATTTTTAATGTCATTGGCAATTAATAATTAAGGGTATAAAGGTCATTGTACAAGTCAAAGCTAGTCAAAATTTGTTTAGTGGTAAAAGTTAACGAAGGGGTGCATAAGTCATTTTCCTTTTGCTTGCACTTCCGATTTTTTGCCACGCAAACATTCATAATAATACGAGATTAAAACTTAATTACTTATAATTTTTTATATCATAACTATTAATCACATCTTTTTAAAAGGTAAGTACAAAGCTTATCATCATCCCAAAACTTAGCCATTATGATGTGTTTTTATAAGCAGGCAGCCTTATAAAACTTCAAATTCACATTTATGGATTCAAAATGTAAAACTTGATTGAGAATGTAACCATGTGCAGCAATAGAGCAATGTCAAAGTATTTCATCAGCAAAGAAAAGTACATAATCAACGCATGTTATATAGGTTCATGTACCCAGTAGCGGCTCGATCGGGCACTACTCAGAATCAAGTTGTCTCATCAGACTTTGAAATTCAGTTGCAAACTAAAGATATTGATGGTGCTCTGTCCTCCAAAAGCTTGCATTCAATTGAATTTAATATGACTAGGCTATAAGTCATACACGTATATGCTCTTTTCAATTATACACTAATTAATTTTTGGTTTTTAATAAAACAAAGGGAAAAATAAAAACGAAATGACACTTTAATCTCTCTTAAAATTATTTTTACCACTTAACTCTTAAAATAATTTAACATCTCATTTATCTTTGATATTAAAACGTACAGTAATAGAAAATACACTATTAAAGGGTAAATGTAACTATTTAACAAATAAGTTGATACCTAATTAATTTTAAGGTGTCAAATAATTAATTTATTATGAAAAATGTCAAATAATTAATTAATTTTAAGGTCTCCTTCAACAATATATTTTTTTAATTACTGTTTTAACATCAAAGATGGAATAAGGTATTAAAAATTTATCACGAACCAAGTGGTAGAAACAATTCTAAGAAGACCAAAATGTTAATTTCTCCCTATCTAGTGAACAGTCACATTATAGCTACAAGTCGTATGATTAGGCATATAATAAGGCATCTATTGAAGCAGAGAGAATGAGGTATTGAGTGTCCATAGACATCACTCATTGCATTGCAGTTTCTTAAAGTAATTGATTTAGATGCCGTTGTATATTGTCAATGTAAAGTGAATACGAAATAGGTTCATACCTCTTATAGCATCCTAAAAGGTTATATTATCTTTCACTCAATATATGGATAAATAAATATTTTAAAATATATTATAATTTTCTATTCAAGTATAACATTACTAATTACACTACTAGAAAAATGGGCTACCATGACAGAGAATATCTGTCATCCGACCCTGTTTATGACAGAGTTTCTATCTGTCATTGTAGCCCCTCTCACAAACCTGTGACAGTAATTTATCTATCATAGGTGTATGTGACAGCTTATAGCTATCACAAATGTGTCACAACAAAAGCAACGTCGTTTTAATATTTTAGTGGTAAATTTGTTTTATTGTGAAAAATCTTTTGGCGGGTATTATTAATTCAATTTTAAATTATGGCGCGTAATTATGTGTCACAACTTTATGATTCTAATATGGTGTCACGATGTGAATTTTTTTTAAATAATAATATTATTAAAAAATTTTTTATTTTTTTTAAATCATAAATTTTTAATATTTTAAATAATATTAATATTATTATTTTATAATTTTATAAATTCCATTGAAATTTAAAAATCACAATATGTATAAAATCAATACATCCAAATCATCTCAACAATATTATCAAAACATCACTAAATCATCACTTGAAATAACCAAAACATTGTCAAAACATCATCTATTCAATTATCACAAATCTACATCCCAACACTACCCTCTGGATCATTACCAGCATACAAAAACATCACAACACTATATATCATCTGAAACACTACCAGGCTGATCAAGATTCACTACTATACTTAAGACTTTATCAAACAATATAGCATACAAATTTCATTACCACTTAGACTTTATCAAGATTCACTATCATCTGGAACAATACCAGCATACAAAATTCACTGCCACTTAGACTTTATCAAACAATATCATCATCAACTCCACTGCTCATACTATCAGCTCTGACACAAAGGAAGCATACTCGAGACGCACTTCATCAAGCTCACTTTGAGTGTATTGACATTTCCCTTTAAACTGTGAAATGATGATCACATGTCAGACTAAAGTAAACTATATATAGTTAAAAGTATTAAGTGAAGTAATCCGACAATGCATCTGAAAGAATGTGTACTTACATCATGGAGAAGTAAACTCGGGTCTGCAATTATGTCTTTCATAAACCTCAGCACATAGTATCCACACTCAGTACTCCCTGGTTGATTTGGGGACTATATCATCAACAGAATAATCATTAATACATATGCATATGAATTCTTTCAAGTGATTAAATATTAACAAGTCATGCGCTGCCAAAAAAAAAAGAAGAAAAAAGAAAGTCATGATTGCTTACCAAAACTTTTGTGATCTGTGGTTTCACCATTTTTTTACCAGTCACCGCAACATGAATTTATATCCCACTACATTATAATACATGCAGTAAGTAAATAAACATGATACATAAAATTATATTAGAAATACAATATCACCATACTTGGTAACTATGTCCTTCAGGTCACTGTCGTCACCCAAATCGTTGTTCGTAGAATCCAGATAAAACGCTTGCTTTGTCGTCATATCATTTACAATCAACACCCAATGGAAACTATTACACAAGAAATTGAAATTATGAATCATTTTAGTAAATGATCATCAATATAAAGTAAATAGAATTGTACCCAGGGTTATATGGCATGAAAATCATTTGCCCTTTGTTTGCTTTGTTCAACCGTTCGGCAATAAATTGTGCCCTTTTTACCCTTGTAGCAAAGGCATCCTTATCATGGGCTGATGATACGAGTCCTGTGTGTATGAACCCAAATGGTCTACCCACTATATCATTCGCCATGTGTGCATGCAACATCCTGATGCAATTAAGATGATGAAATAGTGAGAATGTTGCCAATAAAAAATATCACTAAAAAAAAGAAACTAGAGAAAGGAAGCAATAAACTAAAAATTGAAAATAAGCTAGTAATTATGATTTTGTAAACTTACGCGATGTATAGATGCATATGATTTGCTCCTAGCTCTTTCATTGAAATCAATGATTGACATTCATCGAGACCAATATGTGCTTTAGTTGGATGCTTGTCTACCTATTCATCCAACTGATAAGGTACGTAATAACCCATTTGAGCCAACTTCTTTTCACAAAGATTTGCAAATATTACAAGCCCAGGCACCCGGTTCATATGCACAATATAATAATTCCTTGTTCTTCTTCTTGCCAGTTGCTTCTCTTGAGGCTTTTTTGGTGATGTCTTCTTCTTTGGACTGCATGGTTTGTCTCTTGGACAATCAAGAGTCATTCTTGGTTTCTTGTGAGGCTTCATTGGTGATTCCTTCTTCTTTCTTGGTGATTGCCTTTTCTTAATCACTTGCTGCTTTGGTGATTCCTTTTTCTTCCTTGGTGATTGTCTTTTCGTTGGAGTTTCTGGTTTGTCTCCAGGACAATCAGCAGTCACTTGCTTCTTTGGTGACTCATTCCTCTTCCTTGGTGATTGCCTTTTCTTTATCAACGTTTCATGCTTCTTCTTTGCAGGTGATCCATTCCTTGTCATGCCGATTGACTGACAAGCAAAAAAAAAAAAAAACAGGTTTGTTATTACGGTTTTGACTACGGCTAAAATTGTCTAAAATCCAATGTTTAAGTCATTTTTTAACTTGACTGTGCACAACAATCTGTATCATACCTTGTCCTCATTATGACCAGTCATTTCTTCAGCTTCATCTTTAATTGTTTGCTCATCTAATGGAAAGTTTGAGCTTCCAACATCTGAATGTCGAGGTTGCTTTTTAATCTTCTTCTTTAGATCACTCAACTCTGCTTCTTGCTTATCTAACCTCTCTAGTATGTTTAGTCGCTCTTGTCGCATTTGAAATGAATTGTTTGGGGTGTCAAAGTACATCTTAGGTGATATAAATTTCCCAACACCCTGCATATGTCCAGAAGTGGCAGGCCTTCCAATTGAACGTGCAAGAATATCATTTCTTGCATCAGCTTTAAATTCTCCTTTTTTAGCTTTCTCTTCCAGTGCATCCTAATTGCATAATAATCATATTGATGAATATCAATTTTTTTCCAACAGAACTTACTTAAAAAAAAAAACCTTGCTATTACTTACAATCTTCTTCACAACTGAATCAACATCAGGATCGTATTCACCGTTTTTCATCTTCCTAGCACGCTTCCATGCTACACTCCTGTCAACTTCAGTTTCGACAAGTCCAGTTTCTGAGCATTGTAGTTTAAAAAAATAATAATATCACAGCTGGTATGCATCCTTAACTAACCATGAATTGCAAGCAGTAAATTAAAACATAAGGTTTGCCAATTTCTCATCATCAAACCAACTATCTTTATACCAATAGCTATACAAGAATGGTCAAGTTAGTATCATAGTACTTACAATTTCATCAAGCAATCCAGCATATCCTTTTCTACTTAAACGATGGTTCCACTTGTTGTTAGCTCTCTTATTTTGCTGTTGACGCCTAATTCTCTACATAAAACAATCCATAATTAGATTTAAAGATGATTTTATGAAATGTCTAAATGTTTAACATTTAAAAGTATTCACCTCAAACTCAGTGGACAATCTAGAATTCACAAATTTATCCCAAACATTTTGAGGAATATGACTGTACTGAAAAGGTGGCCGCTTCAGCCTTTTACGATTGTGCTTGTGTGGCAAGATATACTTTGTGGTGAGCAAGTACTTGAAGTTTTTGAATGCACTACCAAGTGCTTGGAAAACTTGCTTCTTACTATTTGGATGAACAATAAAACGTTCCTGAGAAAAATACATAGCATAATGATCAAATAGTTTAACATATACATTATTCAATTCTGATATATAAATATAAATAATCATTTTACCTTAATAAACTCCCACAAACGACTTTTTAAATCTGGAGTAACCTTTCTCCATTCTTGGTTAATATCTGGAATAGAAGTACGGCCCAACAACCCAATAAAGCTTGCTAATTCAGTAGCTTCAGGGCCAACAGGTACACCAAGCCCATTGTACCTCACTACAAGCTTCCCGCCACTTATCCTCATCCTGCTAGAGTTTTTAGTTGGTCCTCTCACAGTGGAACTGCTCTTCGGAACATCATTTTCATCCTCTGAATTAGGAAACTCATCAGGAACCTCCTCATCCCTTGAATTATCTTCATCAGGAACCTCTTCATTACCCAAATAATCAATACTTACCTCGTTAGAGAGTTCATCATCAAGTCCTTTTCCTTTATCCATAAGGTTGCTCCTGCAATAAATGCACATTTAGTATTAGAACATTATATAACATATAAATAATGTCAAAAAAGGTAATCTAAAGTCAATACAAGGAAAATATAATAATAAAAGATAACGTAACACAAAACTATTATAAGACATACAAGCAGTAAATGCCATCAGCTTTTTCAAGCATCAATCCAGATGCCATGCTTGCCATCTCTTGCATATCTGTCCGCATCATTTAAATTTTCAATATTTGGTAACCCATTGGTCAGAGGGTTGTGTTCCATCATGATATCTATATCCTCAGCACTTGTCTTCTTTGGAACACATCTACGATGCATATGACTTACAACTGACCATATTTTATCAAGTTGATCAGTGACATAAAAGACTTGTGTTGCTTGTGAAGCCAATATAAATGGGTTTGATTTATGACCCAAGCGATTTAAGTCCACTAAAGTGAAGCCAAATTCATCAATTTTAATACCCCCATTATTTTGAACCCAATCACACTTGAACAAAGGGATTCTAAACATATGGTAGTCAAGGTCCCATATTTCGTTAATAACTCCATAGTAAGACATGTCTCCAAGAATAGGGTTTTTGTCTTTGGCACTTGCTACTTATAAAGTTGCTGCAATAAGGCTAACTCCACTATTTTGATGAACTCGTTGTTCGTCTCGTTCCCGAGTATGGAAACGATACCCATTGATGTCATATCCTGGGTGCTTAACTACAAAAGGACGGGGTCCTTGAGATAACCACCTCAAGATGTTCGAGACATCTTCATCATCATCTATCATCTCATATACCTATATAATAATAATCGTAATGAATGAATTATTGTATAAACATGACAATAACTTTACTAAAAAGAACATATAATGGAACATATATTATTAACCTTCTTATTAAGCCAAGTTGAAAAGGTGCGGTTGTGCTCATTGCTCAACCATCTCTCATTCTTGGCTTTTTGTGAATGATGACCCTTTAGCCATTGAATGTGCTCACTACATATTTGACATTTACATATTAAGCTACTGTTCAAATTCTTTAAAAATAATTCAGTAAAGGAACAAATTAAATGTTAAACATTAACAAACCTAATAAATGGCTGAACTTCTTCTGTGTTTTACAATACATATAGGTGCGCTTGATGAACTAAGGAATGATCAACATGCTCAAATTTTCCACTAGGCAAAGGCTTATCAATTGAAGAGGTTTCAACATGTCCAGGAGGAAGCCCAATTGTACTCATGTTTGAAACATATTCTGCATAAAATTCCAGAGCCTCTTCGACAATGTAACTCTCAGCTATGCATCCCTCAGGGTTATTACGGTTTCGAACATAAGCCTTTAGGCCTTTCATGTTCCTCTCAAATGGGTACATCCATCTTAAGTATACCGGCCCACATAGTCTAACTTCATTAACTAAATGGATGGTTAAATGGATCATTATGTCAAAAAAGGATGGCGGAAAGCATTTTTCGAGCAAGCATAAGGTCAGCGCAATGTCTTCTTCCATTTGGTCAAGTTTGGTCACATCAACAACCGTTACGCATAAGGAATTAAAGAAGAAGCACAATCTAATAATGGCATATTTAACATGATCTGGTAAGATAGACCTTAAAGCAATAGGTAAAAGTTGTTGCATGAGAACATGACAGTTATGAGACTTTAAACCTTGCAGTTTTAAGTCTTTCATTGACACTAGGTTCTGAATGTTTGAAGAATAACCTACAGGAACCTTTATGCTTTTTAATACTTCACAAAACCTTTTCTTTTCTTCTTTGGTCAAGGTGTAACAAGCTGGAGGCAAAAAAGTACGATTATTTTCTTTAACATCAAGTGCCAATTTCTGCCTAATCATTAAAACTTTTAGATCCCACCTCGACTTAATGCCATCTTTGGTCTTTCCCGGAATATTTAGTAATGTTCCGTAGATGCTTTCACAAACATTTTTTTCAATGTGCATAACATCTAACTGGTGACGAATAAGCAAGTACTTCCAATACTCTAACTTAAAGAATATTGATTTTTTCTTCCACCAAACACGATCGTCATCATCATCCTTTTTCTCGCCTCTTTTTTTGCGCTTTTTATCTTTCACTTTACCCCATTTGTTTTCAATACTCTCCACCTTTCGAAAAATGGCCTCACTATTCAATGGTTTCGGAGGAGGCTCTCTTTCATATTTATTATTAAAAGGTTGCTTTTGAGTTTGAAAGGGATGATCATGAGGAAGCCAACGGCGATGGCCAATATAAGCATTTTTTTTACTGTGTTTAAGTCTACATTTTGGCATATCTTCACCGCAATAAGGACAAGCATAATAACCCTTAACCGTACAACCCGCCAAATTCCCATAAGCGGGAAAGTCATTTATAGTCCACAATAGTACAGCCCGTAAATTGAAGAACTCTTTTTTGTAGGCATCATAAGCTTCCACACCAACATCCCATAGAGTTTGTAAGTCCTCTATTAGTGGTGCCAAGTACACATCAATATCATTACCGGGCTGTTGTGGACCAGAAATTAATAAGGATAACATCATAAATTTTCATTTCATACACAACCAGGGTGGAAGATTGTATGTTACAAGAAGAATGGGCCAGCAACTATACGTACTACTAAGAGAGCTATGAGGATTAATGCCATCAGCTGATAGGGCAAGACGCAGATTTCTAGGCTCTAAAGCAAAGGTAGGCCATTTTTCATCAACTAACTTTCATGCCGGTGAGTCAGCTGGATGTCGAAGCTTACCATCTATTTCCCTCTCATTTATATGCCAAGTCAAGTCTTTGGCAGTTTGTGAGGACTGAAACAAACGCCTAAATCTAGGTATAGGAGGGCAATACCATAACACTTTTGCAGGAACCCCCTTCCTATAAGCAGCAACACTACCATCTCTTTTCTTCCACCTAGATTCACCGCATGTAGGACAATTAGAAAGGCTTTCATACTCCTTTCTATAGAGTATACAATCATTTGGACAAACATGAATTTTGATATACTCTAAGCCTAAAGCACTCATTGTCTTTTTGGCTTCATACATTGATACAGGCAAGTCATTTCCTTCCGGTAACATGTCAGAAAGAGCACTCAACAAATCTGAAAAGCTACTATCAGACCACCCATACCTGCCCTTTATATTGTACAATTTAACTAAATCTGATAACTTGGTAAATTTGTTTGATCCAGGGTACAAAGGCTTCTCAGAATCTTCTAATAGTTTTTTGAATGCTTTAGGATCACTATCACAATCCTTAAAAGCATCTTCAACCATTTCAACAGTATTACCACCATCATAATCCATATATCCACTGTCATTTTGGCAACCTATATTGTCAGGAGATTTGTTGCGGATATCTTCCCCATGCCAAACCCATGTTTTGTATGACATATCAAGACCCCATATAATTAAATGATCTTTCACTTCTTTAGGCCTATGAAATGCTAAATTCCGACATTTATCACATGGACACCTAACAACACTAATTTCTTGATTACTTTCAACTGCAGTCTTAATAAATTTTTCCACACCAGCCTCATACTCATCAGACAATCTATCATATTTAAGCCAAGATTTATCCATTTTTTGTCTAGTACCTGACATATAATTGAGATAAATTTCAACATAATGTACTAATGGGCAGCAATGATAAACGGTTTCCATTATCAATAAATTAAGCAACAAAACATTATTAATATTCAATTTATAAATTCAATGAAATAAATAAGTTTAAAAAAAAACTTGTCATCATGTGCAACAAATATAACTTTACTAACATGCTATCATCATTGACCAAAACCACCGACTAACCATAGCCAACTAATAATATCCTATATAACTTGGCCCACATACATTTAACATTTATTTAAAAAAAATTCTAGCAATCCAGCATTTCATGGACCATAAGACTATATATATATAACCAACTAAACATTACTTGGTCCACATGACCAAACTTGCCCCCACATGGTACCATTTCCTTCAAACATAAAAAAGACAATTGAAAAGGGGGCCTTACTTTTTAACTCAATAAATTACACAAAATCTAGCTCACAATCATTAAAGAAAATGTCAACACCATTGGACCACAGTTTCAGATTCATCCCAACAAAAGACACTAGTAAATGAAAAGTACTATATCATCAACCAAAATCACTTCACACACATGCAAGCTCTGACTAAAAATTTACAGAATATAACAATATTCATTCAAACCATTGGCAGCAAACATTTTTCAAACACTGAACGGAAAGGCAAGTAAAAAATTGAACAAACCTGATGTTAGAAATCGAGTTTGAAAGGGAACAGGGCAGTGAAATCCTACGATTCAGAACAAATTTTTTTTAAATAAAAGATGAGGACATGCTAAATTAAATGATTGAGCAATTTCTAGATTTAACAGAAGGACAAATTATAAGCTTCTTGAATTAAAAAATAAACAAAAAATATAACAACAGAAACAAACGAGAATTAAAAAGTAATAATAAAGATAAACCTAGGGCATAAATTATGAACAAATAAGGGAAATAACAACAAAACTAACAATTAATTTTATAATGACCAATTAATTTATTCTGAATAAAAATTAAAAAAGTTAATTGATGACAAACCTAGGGATTCAGCGATTACAGGATGGCTTCTCCAACGCCGATTGAACAATAGAAAGAAGTAGTGACACCGACGGCTTCAATAATGGACGCGAAGGCGCAACAATAAGCATATGTGGTGATTTTGTTCCTAAAAACAATGGGTTCGAAATAATGGGGGGTTAAAGATAATGGGGGTTCAAAATAAGGACAGGAAGGCTCCTTCAATAGCATAAACTATGATTTCAGTTTCCATGCAACAGATTTCAAAACGAATTTGCAGATTAAAATATGTTAATAAACGGATTTTGAGGGGTTTCACTGCTTTGGTTTCTCAGCCCTTGCTGATGGAGTGATGGGTCAAAGGTGCCAACACTTAGAATTTTTTTTGTGTTTGTGGTTTACAATATACTGAAACGATAGCGTTTAAATGTTAAATAAATATTTTTATTTTAAAAATGTTTTAAATCTGTTAAACAGTGTCGTTTTATGTCCAAATTAATTCCACTCGAAACCCACGGTTTGATTAAATATTAATACGCTATCATGTTTATCTGATATATAAAAAATCTATCAGAAATCTGTCATGAATTTATGATGTACAAAAATTGTATCATATGTCTATCATATTCTTATGATAAATGACTACTTTTCTAATATCTATCACAAAAATTCTATCATGGTAGCCCATTTTTCTAGTAGTGTTACTAGTTAAATCAATTAGCACCCACAAATAAAACACCTTAGCAGATATTATGCATGGTGCAATTAATTGTGTAAAAGTGGAATAAAGAGAAAATTCATAAGGAAAATTAAAACAATAGAGGATTCAATGAATGATCTTTCAAACGTGAAAATTAGATATAAAATCATCACTTTCTAGCCAAAATTCTTCAAAAACTTCTAAAAAAATTTTCTGTGGACAAAATAACAGCTATGACTTCCGCATATATAAACGTTGTATGTTCTTTTGTGAGATCATTTAATATATGGAATAAGTAATCATTATGAATCTGTCAATGTACTTAGGGGCACAGATGATTACATTATTCTGCTTTGGTCAGCTGGTAACATCACAAAATCAAGTACACATAAACTCATATTCTACTGGGATTTATCGCGACACTCAATCATGAAAGCTCTCTACTAAATGCTTCCATTGCGGTGTGCACACCCAATAATTCAAAACATTTTTCTGCTTTGGTGGAAGAAACTATTTTTGATTTTTCAGAGACAACTCCTGGGCATTATTACTCCACTGGTTGTTCCGCCAATGTTCTTACACGAAGATGTTGCTGCTTTATTCATATAAGTAAGTTTGATATCTTGCAATTTGATTCCTCTGCATGGATTGCTCGGGCTGCAATCAAATGCGACAGCTTTTGGTGTAGCAGAAGTTCCTTGAATGTTCCTGTAAGTCACTTGACTAATCTTCACGCCTGAGTTCTGTTAATTTCAAACAAAATAAATTAACGAATCGATAAAATTTACTTAATCAATCAAGACTATTAAGATATGCAAATATGGCAAGAACTAACGTCATCATTTAATTTTATTGATAATTTCGGAAGAAAAAATTTACCTTGTTGGGGCATCCTTGATTGTTGGGGCAATAATTTTGATCAATTAAAATTGGGTTTTTAACATTCCTCATGATGATGTTTTGGAAGAAAACATTCCTTACAAAGCTTCTGCTAGGTCTAGCCCATGACTTGATTCTCACACCATTATCTGATCCTGTGAATACTGAATTTGTTAACGTAACGTTTTCGACACCATCTTCGTTGAGCTCCTTTCCAAGACTACCAATGCTGTGAATTTTAAATAAAAATTGTTAGACATAATTTCTATCAAGCTGCTAAGTATATGATATATGCATTGATGTATCATTTTTTTATGTGATAAATCGATTAATTAATTGATTACCTAACACCGTGCCCAGGGCCACACTTAATGTTGCTCATGTGCAAGTTTCTGGTTCCTCGACCGACTGAGATACAATCATCACCGGTCTGAATGGTACCGCCGGTGATTGTGACGCCGGTAGAGGATTCAACGTGGATGCCATCGGTGTTAGGGCTTTCGGCTGGAGCAATGAACTTCACATTTCGGACTATTACATTGTTGCAACTGCTGATTACTAGGTGACTGAGCTGACTGTTGATTGATGTCAAGCCGCTAACAATAACATTGTTGGCCGAATTGATTGTTATCGACTGCAATGAGAAAACGATGAGATGTTAAATATCAATACTGGTTTGAATTATAGCCGCTTCACCATTTTATAAAATTTGTTCAATATGTAAAATTCAAAGCCTTTTTCTTGCTTATAATTAGAAGGCATGGAATTAAAACCATAACATTAGCAAGTAATGCCATTTATAATTTTATATTTATGGTATGTGTATATAATATAGGAAGGAAATTCAAGGGTTCCGTTATATATAATGTGTATATTATTCCTAACTAAGCTTACATTAAGAGAATAAGAGAGAATGTGTGATTTCAAAAGTTTGACAATTCTAATATTAAAAAATGCGTTTATATAAATGAGCTTTTATAATTAGCAAATAGAATATGGTGCTTATAAAAAAAATTATAAAAAAAGGCTCTTGACCGTATATAAATAAAATATATACACGAGTAAAAGGATTTTTAAGAGTTTAGGTAAGCTCAAATTATAAAAGAATTTTAATTACTTTTTAAAATCTTCAATACCACATTTTTATTATATAACACAAGTGATCCTATAATAGAGTGACTGTACCATAAAAATGCCTCAGTTTTCTCGTTATAAATCTTAAAATTTCATTACATAATACATAATACATAATTAATCAAAATTTAGAATATGGAATGAAAATTAAGAATGCCCTCTATAACAACTGCGAAGAAAAATTTTAAAAATTTGAACTTCGTGTAATTTTCAGAATTACTTACCCTAGTTCCAACTGGGCAATTCCTTCCAGATTTCCTGCATGCCCAGAAGCCAGCACCTTTACCATCAAGAGTGCCACCAATTATTGAAAGTCTATCGACCTTAATGAACAGAATCCAACGATCCGATTTTCCAAGTGCACGATAATCATTAGGAGCCACAATCGTTCCCGATATCTGAACTGTAATCCTGCTCTTGCATGGCCCTCTAAAAACTGCATTCTTTATCAAGTACCTTCCCATTGGAACAACAATAGTGGAAGCCTGAGCTGACCTACACGCCACTGCCCATGCCCTAAGAAAAGATTGTGTTGAATCTGTTCTCCCATCTGGTTTGGCACCAAAAGTTATCACGTTGTAACTAGCTGCATTTGATGATTTGATGAAAAAGATGAGAAAGACAGAAACAACACAAGAAATTGTAATAAGCTTGGCTGCTGCCATTTTTATTTAGAGACAAGAAAGCAATCAAGCTAATTGCTTAATGGTAAGTAGTTGGATGAATCAAAGAGAAGAGTTAAGGGTATTTATATTGAAAAAGGATGGATGGTACGTATATATGTTCTTTTATTTTTACTAACGGTTTTTTTCTAGCAATGAATAAATTGATTAAACTATATAATAGATTAAACTATATAATAATATTATAAAATTAAAGTCAAAATTAAGTACTTGGAATGGCATTTTTTTCCCCTTTATATGCATGTGATAAGGATACGTACGGCAGCACAGTCCTCTATTAACTAACTAATAACAAATAGGGCGTCGTGGGTTAGTTAGAATGCAAACGTTGTTATTAACTTGATTGCCAATAATATTCTCTAATCATCGACATGGAAAGATAATTTTTGACATATTAAATTTGTCTTTAATCACTATTATTAGGTCATTATCCATTAGCTTAGACTTTTTGTTAAGGAATAGTAGAGCTAATATTTTGTATTCAAACTTCCATGTGCTCACTTTATTTCAGTTATTTCAATAATTCATCAATTTCAAGTTCCGCTCGAGTCAACATTTATACTAGCTTTGCTTGGTTTTTATTGGATTCACATTTCACATGAAATAGTTTGTTGTGAAGAAATATTAAAGTCACAAATTTTTTATACAAATTATATGACATGAAAACAATGCTTAGAAAAGAAAAATCAATACTGTCATGTCACATGAATTTGTATAATATATTTTATACAATGAAAAGAAAAGGCTATGGCATTACTCTTTGTGTATATGTATGAACTCCCCCCCCCCCCCCTTTTGCAATAAACCTTAATTACCACAAATGATTTTGTTTAAGGTTGAAACTTTTTTTTTTTTTTGAAAAGGGAGGTTGAAACTTATTTTATCTATTTGATTATATATTATAAAATAAATATCTGATAATTGTATTAAAACATTCTTTAAACAGTTATGCCCTTATGATATGTGGTGTAGTCCGCAAACAGCTTGATTTCAAAAAATTGAAGTACGGTGTGGATGCAAGATAATACTTTACATAAACACCGCCCATTCTATATGCTCCAATAATGTAACTCTCTCTAATTTTAGTTTATTTTATTTTATTAAAAAAGCTCCTCATGTGAGATTACATAAAAAATTTCTGCAAATAATAATCCAATTTCTTTTTCAAGTAATGGATTAAATATCTCCTCACGGATAGCCCATAGCTTACGTATTGAATGACTTATGATTATTGCATGTGGTAACGCTCACACATTCCTTTGGCTTTGTTCACGTGACACGTGGAGCAAACCCGGAGCACTTTCAGGCGACAAAGTCTCTAGATCATGAGGCTCTAAACACAAGTCAATTGACCAAAGCCGTCAAACCCAAAGTAATTAGCAAATGATAATCTGCCATGTAATGCTACAATGCCACCGTCAATATCCTTCGTTTCAAAATAGATAGGAATCCCACGAGCTTAGACAAATTAACTATTTTACTCTAATGTTTCTAAAATACTCAATCAAACCCTCCCGTATTCTGTCTCTAGCTATTGCTTGGCTACTGAAACGAGTTAAATCTTACAATTTTGTAGGTAAATTTGTTTTCACTTTAGATTTTTTTTTAAAAAAAGAAAAACTCAATAACTAAATGTGACAAACTATGGGGTAGTATTGTAATGCTATAGGAATAGTCAACAGTGAAGAAAATTAATTAAACGCTTGCTAAAATTTATTTAAAAATATTGTAAATTTTAAAAGCAATGACATGTTTTTGGTAAGTTTACTCTTAAACTACTGTGAGAATGTAAATGATTGAATTAGATATAATACTCAATAAAATTTATTTACACATTTATAAACATATATAAAAACTATTTTTATTGTGTATATATAATAATTGATAACTAAAATAAATATTTTTATATTATTAATTTTATATTTTTGTTTTATACTACATATGATGATATACATGGAATTATATAAAGTGTACACACACACACACACACACACACACACACACATATATATATATTATCAACTTAAATAAGTTACATACCGCCACCTCTAACTATAATTGTTCAAGTTAAATTTGAATAATATTTAAAATCTTCTAGCCTATTCCTTTGTTAAGCTTTTTTGTATGATGGGTAATTCATAGGCAAAGATGATCTTGGTTAGGTTAAGGACTCTTAGTATTTATAATCAACTTTATTCACTTCCTTCCATCAACAAAGTGAGTTAATTATTCTTATCTTTATTTTTAGAAAATTTGGATAGTTATTCTCATCATTATCTCATCAAAAAGCATGAGTAATTTTAATTTATCTCAATTTATGAATGTGAGTTACGTGAAGTACATGCATGTAACACTTATTTTGAGATTAGCACATGTATTAGTTTAATGATAATGCATGTAACATATTTATAAACTATATTAAGAATATGCATGTAACATTCTCCCACTTGGCTCACATAATTTTATCCTTATGAGATAAATTAAATCTTATTATTATGGCCACAGTAGCTACTCAACCTAAATGATAATGATACTTTATTTATTCAAGTAGAAATTTAAATATACATGAATCATGGTGGTTATGCTTATTTTAACAAACGTTTCCTTCTATGTATCACAAGTATAAGGATTTACGTACTTGAATATGTCAATACTGCATGAATGAATTTCATATAAGTCATTAAGGGTCCAAACAAGAGTAGTTTCAATAAGTAAACACGACAAACTTTTTATGCACAAACTTAATTTTATGACAAACTTTATATGAACAAACTTAATTTTAGTAAAAGTCGTATATATATGATTAGAGATGAATCTAGCAAGCAAACATTAATTTATTTAAGAAGCCCCGTATGTTCAACATGACTATTATATAATTTGGTCCACAATCCTTTAGTCATGGAGTCTACTAGCATAAGCTCAATATCTACATACTCAATAGTTACTTCACGCTTCTTGATATGATCTCTGACAACTAAAACTTTATATCAATATGTGGCTCCAACTCTTATTATTCTTTGAAAAGAATATTGCAGCAGAATTATCACAAAAGATTTTCAATGGTCTTTCTATAGAATCAACAATTTTTAGGCTTGTGATAAAATTTTTAAACCATAGTGCCTGTGTTGTAGCTTCATAGCATCTAATAAATTCTGCCTCCACAGTAGACAAAGTAATTATAGATTGCTTACCACTTTTCCAAGATATAGCCCCTTATGCAAGAACGAAAATATATCTTGAAGTGGACTTTTTAGTATGCACACATCTAGTAAAATTTGAGTTCGAATATCCAATTACCTCAAGATTATTAGAATGCCTATATGTGAGTTTATAGTCCTTAGTTCCTTGTAGATGCTGCTTTACTGTTGGGAAAATATGCTCTTTAAAAGCATATGTGTTTATTTAATTGTAATAAACAATTTTCTGATTAATAAAATAAATGAGGTATTTTATTCAAATATCTTAATTGCATTAATATTTGTATTAAAGTCCATTTAATCATATTATATGTATTTATGTGATCACCATGTGGATTCACAGAAGACATAAATACAAGTTATCTTATGATTAAATAAATTTAGTTCGCAGTTGATAAATAAAGTTGGGCACTTTATTTAGGTATAGACTGTAATAAATTCATTGAATGATTTGTCTTAATCATGTATGAATTTATTGATGTAGTACGACTACATTGAATAGGATCACATATGAGATTTAATTAACTTTGTAATAACTGTCAGACTTATTAAATCTCATAGGCGTTGATTTTACTGTAATCTTAATCTTGAGTTAATTATGATTTCATGATTGTAATTGTTATTCCATTTGAGTTACCAATGGGCACGACACAGCCTTGTGGTCAAGATTACCCGGTATCTTGGTGGGAGCAATTATGAGTATTGGAGTTATGGATTAACAATATAGAATTTGTACAACACATCTCTTGATAGGTTTTCGGTACTTGATCATAGAATTCTCTGGCCAGAGTGTGTCAACATATTTAGTATGTTGAAAATGATCATTAGAGAAAACCAGTAAGGATCAAGGAATAAGATGTTATTAAATTGATTGGACAGTTGAGATATCAATTTAATTAACGATGTGGTACAAAGGATTGTGCAGTAAAGAAATCAATGTGGCTTGGGGCGAATTATTATTCGAGCATACAATTATGGAAGTCAGTTCCAATCTTTTAGTGGAGTAGATTTGGAATTAAATAATTGGGCTAGTTTAATTAAAGGCCTAATTATTGTAGCCACTATTGTATGTTCCCAAATGATCCCCGGGTTAGCTCATTTAATTGACTGCACCACTACTGGACTAATAAGTAAGATAACTAGCTATTTGGGTCAAAAGCCTAAATATATCATTTAGTGGGAGGCTCCATTTAATTAGCTTTTGTATAAGGGGCCTTATGTTATTTTACAAGGTGGGTCCCCTATTGAAAAAGAAAATAACGTGAGTTTTATTTATGGCATTTTTTGGAGCCTAGGGTTTTCACTAAAGGGTGATATAAAAGGCTTATTTTTCCCTAAAGAAAAAAGAGAAGCCACTTTATACAAATTAGAGAATAAGATTTTTCTCTCCATTGTTGAGAGAAAAATTTTCTCGTGCTAGTTGCTTTGGTAGTGATAAAGGCGCCCACACGTCAAGTGCAGATCGAACCTGAGTCATAACCTGGAAGATCATTGGAGACAGTTCATGATCTAACAAGCGTGGTGGTGACGGATCGTGATCTAACAGGAGTGGTGGTGGCGGATCGTGATCTAGGAGCCTAAATCACTTCAGTGGAAAAAGCCAATTCAGATTTTCAAGGTACGATTTCTAGAATACAAATTCCTATATATTATATGAGAGCGATCTTCAAAAGGTTTTATAAAAATTCAAAAGATAATTTTTCCCAACAATTGGTATCAGAGCCATCTCATATTAATATATAAGAATTTCGTATGAAATCATTCTTGAAATTTATGTATTAGAGTGGCACAATTTATTCAGATATATATTATTTGTTTAATATATGAATAAAGCATGTTATGGTTTGTCTTAATTCATGGTTAGATTTTCTACTGTATTTTTCGTTTGGATCTGTAACAAGAGGGGTGGTTTTTACTCACCATGTTTCCCTCTTGATTTAATTTACTGTTATAGAATTTTGTAAGCCAAAATTGGCCTAAGAAATTTGTAAATTAATTACTGGAAAATTGCGGAAACTTGCTGGAAACTGCGGCAACGAACCAGAGTAGCAGCACACGGCCAGCAGCACTCGCTGCCAGCAGCGCGCGCTGCGAGCGCAGCCCAGCAGCACGCGCTGCCAGGCGCTGCACACACAGCAGCTGCAGCGCGCGAGCAGCAGCTGCAGCGCCCAAGCAGCAGCGCGAACGTGGGCTGGAGGCGCGCGAGTGAAGGCAGCTGGCGGAGCGTTCTGGTTGGCGTCTTTCCGGCGTCGATGACGGCTGTCCGGTGTGGAAACAGTAAACAACGGCTGGGTTTTTGTGCTGGTGGCGGCTGGGGAAGAAGAGGAAAAGAAAAATGTGATTTTAGGGTTCCATGGTTTTTATTGTGGAGGTCCCTATAGCTTCATATTTTTCAGTTGGGCAGAAACGTTTTTAATTTTTTGCATTTAAGTCCAAAAACCGTTTTGGGCTTAAAGAATCCTAGTTTTAGGCCCAATTTCAATTTGGGCTTAATGGATTAAAATGCATAGATAAAATTGAACACATTAAATTTATTTTTTGGTCCAAAAGTTTTATTTTAATAAAAAAAAATTTAATTATTTATTTATTTTTTTTAAAAAATTAAAATTGGACCAATTATAAATTTAAAAGTCCAATTTCTCCTAGTCCATTAACAAAGACAAGCTTATGGAAGATGGACATTGACAAGAAGCCCAATGAAGATTAGGCTTAGGGTTAATGTATTTTTCATTATTAGGAAAGCCATGAATTAAGATTATTTAATTGTTTTTCTATATATTATGTTTTGGATGATCACATGCCATGATAACATGTCATATAGAATAGGTAGTGCCACTCTATGCATAATGATACATGTCATTCATTAATAATGAATTTCATTATATTGTTTGAAATTTGCGTATGCTTAATAATATTTGATATCATCTAGATAATATTATAGGAAGCATGCAATTAACAATATGTATGTTTTAAAAAGGAAAAACCAATTTTAAAATATTGAGTGGGAGAGGGAAAATTCAAGATAATTTTCCCACGGGCTCCATTGTTAGTTCAATAATAAAATTATATATATACCTCGACTTCATGATACGGTGATGCTCCCTTCGGAGGGTATATATATTAGATATTTTATTTGATGAACTTCTTCAAAGATAAAATTGAAATATTTTTCAATCGATTGTTCACCCCAACGGTGACTATTGATATGAAAAATACGTAGATTGAAACAATGGTTATACACTCAACTAAAATTTGTTATTAACCTTCCCAACGAAGCTCTGTTAACAAATTTAGGTCCAAAGGGATAACGATAATTATTTATCATGTCTCTACATGAAAGTAAATAATCCAATGGATAATTGGGTCTAGTAAGTGTAGACATGACTTCCCCAACGGATAGCTTGTCAAAGCGGTACTAGATTATCGTTACAATAAATTAAAATGCATTTATGGTTTTTTGCATTTTTGTCATTTATTGTGAATATTGTTTCAAAGTATTTATGCATGTGTATTTTGTTTTTTCAGAAAATGTCTTCCATCAACCCATTATTATTTATCCTTGTTAAAAATGAACTCACTGGCGAAAATTATTTAGATTGGAAACGCAATCTATTTAATATTCTCACTGCTAAGGGAAGCAAATATGTGTTGACCCAGCCTTGCCCTCCTGAACCATCGTTATACGATTATAGAAATCAGAGGGAGCCTTATGAGAAATGGTGCGAAGCTAACAAAATGGCTAAGCGCTATATATTGGCTTCGATTTCTGTGGAACTGCATAAGAAACATCGGAGCATGGAAACAACCACTGAAATAATGGCTAGTCTTCATCAGATGTTTGGGCAAAATACCCATTTTGCCAGAGAAGCAGCATTAAAACGTATTACGGATACTCAGATGGAAGAGGGCACAAAAGTTCGTGATCATGTCCTCAAAATGATGGACTATTTGAATGAGGTAGAGATTCATGGTGTTCAAATCAATGATAAATCAAAGATTAACATGGTGATTGAATCTTTACCTGATACATTCAAAGAGTTTAAGGTCAGTTATATCTTAAACAATAAAGATATGACCTTAATTGAATTAATGCACGAACTACATGCTATAGAAGAATTCTATCATAGCAGAAAACTTCCTGAAAAAGGATTCTCTTCAAGGCTTAAGTCGAAAGACAAGAATGAGCAAGCAAGAGTTGGGATCGGCAAACTGTCCACTAAAAGAAGTGGCAAGCCAAAAGGCAAGTGTTACAAATGTGGACAGAAGGGTCACTGGAAGAAAGATTGTCCTAAGATTATTAAAATCAGGTATAGGAAATCTTTAAGCTTCCTAATTAGTTCAGATTTCTATTGCATCATACAATAATGAATTCTGAGATAACTAATTTTATTTGTAATTCATTTATTTGGTTTTCAGGAAACCAAGAGATTAAGTGAAGAAAACATCAAACAGCAGTTGAGGACATGCTAGTTTATATCAATTGAAAGACTAGATCAATTTTACAAGACTTTAGTTTTGATATTTGTCTTTATATTAAAGGAATTTAATTTCGGTGGCTTGTTTTAATAAACAGGAGTACACTGTTATTTTTTGGATCCTCTATTTATTATTTATTTTGGTTATTTATAAAGACAATTTATATCATAGAAGTCCATTGATCTATTCAAAGTAAGATATAATGATAAAAAGTATATGCATTTATCTAAGAAAAGAAATGTTTCTTCTAACCAAAAATCACCTCTGATATTTATGCCTAAGTCATATAAACTATAATAAGATTTTAAGAAAATGATTAATGATAGACTTGTTGGCCTATTAAGATTGATCATTGTAACTCTATAAATCTTATTTAGAAAAGTAATATGACAAGGATGCTCTTTTTGAGCTAAAAGCATAACATTGTATTTGATGATTTAGCGCATACAAATGTATACGGACTAATCAGTTTACATGTTATAAGAGGTTATGAGTATTCTATCAATCTTGTTGATGAATATTCATTTTATTTATGTTTGAATGAGTCATGATTCCATTGCTTTTGAAATTCAAAAGAGTACGTGAATAAGACAGAAGCAATTAGACAGGAACATAAAAGAATTTCGATATGATCGAAACAAAGAATATCTCTATGGAGAATTCAAGCACTATTTGGTTGTCAATGAACACTATGATACAATAGTGTAATTAAATGGAGAAACAAGATTCTTTTGGATAAGACAAGATATATACTAAGTGGTTTATCATTTACCTTTTTGATTCCAGATACTAGTATTTAAAACTACAAAGTTTATTGAACTTAGTTTCATCTATCTCGGTGTCTACTACTCCAAGAAATTATGAAAAAGTCACAAACATGGTTTGAGACACATTCGTATTTGGAGTTTACTAGTATTTCTACTAGAATCAGAGATAGACAAGATGGATTCGTGTTCAGAAGCTTGCATGTTTTAGGTATCTTAAAGGAATAAGGGAAAGTCTGAATTATAGGCCTCAAG
>NW_006262339.1:25720786-25748469 GCF_000493195.1 Citrus x clementina
AGATAAGGATTTTAGAAAATCAACTTCCGGCTATGTGTTTACATTGGGAAGTGGAGCTACTAGTTGGATGAGTGTGAAACAATCTTGTATCACAGACTCAACAACTAAAGCTGAATATGTGGCTACATCTGAAGCTGCAAAAGAAGCTATATGGCTCTGCAAGTTCCTACGAAATCTTGAGGTGGTACCTGTTGTAACTGCACCCCTTAAACTATTTTGTGATAATGGTGGTGCGGTAGCTCAATCTAAGGAACCAAGGAACCACAAGAAACAAAACATATTGAAAGGAAGTATCATCTTATAAGGGAATAGTGTAGAAAGGTTATATGACAGTACCCCAAATGGCATTAGATGCTAAATGGCAGATCTTATTACAATGGCCATTAGTGGGAAACCTTTATAACCTGCACTTAGAGCCCTAGAGCATGTGCAATATGCCAGATATGCTTTGAGAGCTAGTGGGAGATTGTTGGGAAAATATGCTCTTTAAAAGCATATGTGTTTATTTAATTGTAATAAACAATTTTTCTGATTAATAAAATAAATGAGGTATTTTATTCAAATATCTTAATTGCATTAATATTTGTATTAAAGTCCATTTAATCATATTATATGTATTTATGTGATCACCATGTGGATTCACAGAAGACATAAATACAAGTTATCTTATGATTAAATAAATTTAGTTCGCAGTTGATAAATAAAGTTGGGCACTTTATTTAGGTATAGACTGTAATAAATTCATTGAATGATTTGTCTTAATCATGTATGAATTTATTGATGTAGTACGACTACATTGAATAGGATCACATATGAGATTTAATTAACTTTGTAATAACTGTCAGACTTATTAAATCTCATAGGCATTGATTTTACTGTAATCTTAATCTTGAGTTAATTATGATTTCATGATTGTAATTGTTATTCCATTTGAGTTACCAATGGGCATGACACATACTTGTAGTCTAGATTACCCGGTATCTTGGTGGGAACAATTATGAGTATTGGAGTTATGGATTAACAATATAGAATTTGTACAACACATCTCTTGATGGGTTTTCGGTACTTGATCATAGAATTCTCTGGCCAGAGTGTGTCAACATATTTAGTATGTTGAAAATGATCATTAGAGAAAACCAGTAAGGATCAAGGAATAAGATGTTATTAAATTGATTGGACAGTTGAGATATCAATTTAATTAACGATGTGGTACAAAGGATTGTGCAGTAAAGAAATCAATGTGGCTTGGGACGAATTATTATTCGAGCATACAATTATGGAAGTCAGTTCCAATCTTTTAGTGGAGTAGATTTGGAATTAAATAATTGGGCTAGTTTAATTACAGGCCTAATTATTGTAGCCACTATTGTATGTTCCCAAATGATCCCCGGGTTAGCTCATTTAATTGATTGCACCACTGCTGGACTAATAAGCAAGATAACTAGCTATTTGGGTCAAAAGCCTAAATATATCATTTAGTGGGAGGCTCCATTTAATAAGCTTATGTGTAAGGGGCCTTATGTTATTTTACATGGTGGGTCCCCTATTAAATGAAAAGTAACGTGAGTTTTATTTTGGGGGAATCCTTGGAGCCTAGGGTTTTCACTAAAGGGAGATATATAAGGCTTATTTTCCCAAAAAGGAGAGGGAGAAGCCACTTTATACAAATCAGAGAATAAGATTTTTCTCTCCATTATTGAGAGAAAAATTTTCTCGTGCTAGTTGCTTTGGTAGTGATAAAGGCGCCCACACGTCAAGTGCAGATCGAACCTGAGTCATAACCTGGAAGATCATTGGAGACAGTTCGTGATCTAACAAGCGTGGTGGTGACGGATCGTGATCTAACAGGAGTGGTGGTGGCGGATCGTGATCTAGGAGCCTAAATCACTTCAGCGGAAAAAGCAAACTCAGATTTACAAGGTACGATTTCTAGAATACGAATTCTTATATATTATATGAGAGCGATCTTCAAAAGGTTTTATAAAAATTTAAAAACCTGATTTTTCCCCAACAATTGGTATCAGAGCCATCTCATATTAATATATAAGAATTTCGTATGAAATCATTCTTGAAATTTATGTATTAGAGTGGCACAATTTATTCAGATATATATTAATTGTTTAATATATGAATAAAGCATGTTTTGGTTTGTCTTAATTCATGGTTAGATTTTCCGTTGTATTTTTCGTTTGGATCTGTAACAAGATGGGTGGTTTTTTATCACCATAATTCCCTCTTGATTTATTTTACTGTAATTGAAATTTTGTAAGCCAAAATTTGCGTTGAAAATTTGTAAATCACCGAAGCATCATCACTGGAAAACGAGCGCAAACAATGGAGGACGGAAATTTCAGCAACGGCCAGCAGCACACGCTGCTGCGCGAGCAGCGCGCGGCCCGCGTGGGCAGCAGCGCGCGCTGCACGCCCAGCAGTTGCCGCGTGCGCGCTGCAAGCCCGCAGAGCACGCTGTGACCAGCAGCTGCAGCGTGCAACCAGCAGCGTGAGCAAGGGCTTCCAGTTGCACGCGCGGGTTTGATGCGTTTCCGGCGAGGCGGCAGCGGTTGGAGATGTGTCGGAGATCGGCGGCTGTCCGGTGTGAAACAGTGAACAGTGGCTGGAGGCCTTTGTGATGATGGCGGCTGGGGAAAGAAAAATATGGATTTAGGGTTGCATGGCTTTTGTCATGGAGGTCCCTATGGTTCCATAATTTTTTATTTGGGCAGTCAAGTTTTAATTTTTTGCGTTTAAATCCAAAAATAGTTTTGGATTTAATGAATCCTAGTTTTAGGCCTAATTTCAATTGGGCTTAATGGATTAAAAATGCATAGACAAAATTAAATATATTAAATTTATTTTTGGTCCAAAAGTTTTATTTCAATAAAAAAATAATAATAATAATAAAATAAAATAATTTATTTATTTATTTTATTTCAAAATTAAAATTGGACCAATTATAAATTTAAAAGCCCAATTTCCCCTAGTCCATTAACAAAGACAAGATTATGGAAGATGGACATTGACAAGAAGCCCAATGAAGATTAGGCTTAGGGTTAATGTATTTTTCATTATTAGGAAAGCCATGAATTAAGATTATTTAATTGTTTTTCTATATGTTATGTTTTGGATGATAACATGCCATGATAACATGTCATATAGAATAGGTAGTGCCACTCTATGCATAATGATACATGTCATTCATTAATAATGAATTTCATTATATTGTTTGAAATTTGTATATGCTTAATAATATTTGATATCATCTAGATAATATTATAGGAAGCATGCAATTAACAATATGTATGTTTTAAAAAGGAAAAACCAATTTTAAAATATTGAGTGGGAGAGGGAAAATTCAAGATAATTTTCCCACGGGCTCCATTGTTAGTTCAATAATAAAATTATATATATACCTCGACTTCATGATACGGTGATGCTCCCTTCGGAGGGTATATATATTAGATATTTTATTTGATGAACTTCTTCAAAGATAAAATTGAAATATTTTTCAATCGATTGTTCACCCCAACGGTGACTATTGATATGAAAAATACGTAGATTGAAACAATGGTTATACACTCAACTAAAGTTTGTTATTAACCTTCCCAACGAAGCTCTGTTAACAAATTTAGGTCCAAAGGGATAACGATAATTATTTATCATGTCTCTACATGAAAGTAAATAATCCAATGGATAATTGGGTCTAGTAAGTGTAGACATGACTTCCCCAACGGATAGCTTGTCGAAGCGGTACTAGATTATCGTTACAATAAATTAAAATGCATTTATGGTTTTTTGCATTTTTGTCATTTATTGTGAATATTGTTTCAAAGTATTTATGCATGTGTATTTTATTTTTTTCAGAAAATGTCTTCCATCAACCCATTATTATTTATCCTTGTTAAAAATGAACTCATTGGCGAAAATTATTTAGATTGGAAACGCAATCTATTTAATATTCTCACTGCTAAGGGAAGCAAATATGTGTTGACCCAGCCTTGCCCTCCTGAACCATCGTTATACGATTATAGAAATCAGAGGGAGCCTTATGAGAAATGGTGCGAAGCTAACAAAATGGCTAAGCGCTATATATTGGCTTCGATTTCTGTGGAACTGCATAAGAAACATCGGAGCATGGAAACAGCCACTGAAATAATGGCTTGTCTTCATCAGATATTTGGGCAAAATACCCATTTTGCCAGAGAAGCAGCATTAAAACGTATTACGGATACTAAGATGGAAGAGGGCACAAAAGTTCGTGATCATGTCCTCAAAATGATGGACTATTTGAATGAGGTAGAGATTCATGGTGTTCAAATCAATGATAAATCAAAGATTAACATGGTGATTGAATCTTTACCTGATACATTCAAAGAGTTTAAGGTCAGTTATATCTTAAACAATAAAGATATGACCTTAATTGAATTAATGCACGAACTACATGCTATAGAAGAATTCTATCATAGCAGAAAACTTCCTGAAAAAGGATTCTCTTCAAGGCTTAAGTCGAAAGACAAGAATGAGCAAGCAAGAGTTGGGATCGGCAAACTGTCCATTAAAAGAAGTGGCAAGCCAAAAGGCAAGTGTTACAAATGTGGACAGAAGGGTCACTGGAAGAAAGATTGTCCTAAGATTATTAAAATCAGGTATAGGAAATCTTTAAGCTTCCTAATTAGTTCAGATTTCTATTGATTCATACAATAATGAATTCTGAGATAACTAATCTTATTTGTAATTCATTTATTTGGTTTTCAGGAAACCAAGAGATTAAGTGAAGAAAGCTTTAAATAGCAGTTGAGGACGTGCTAGTTTATATCAATTGAAAGACTAGATCAATTTTACAAGACTTTAGTTTTGATATTTGTCTTTATATTAAAGGAATTTAATTTCGGTGGCTTGTTTTAATAAACAGGAGTACACTGTTATTTATGGATCCTCTGTTTATTACTTATTTTGGTTATTTATAAAGACAATTTATATCATAGAAGTACATTGATCTGTTCAAAGTAAGATATAATGATAAAAAGTATATGCATTTATCTAAGAAAAGAAATGTTTCTTCTAACCAAAAATCACCTCTGATATTTATGCCTAAGTCATATAAGCTATAATAAGATTTTAAGAAAATGATTAATGATAGACTTGTTGGCCTATTAAGATTGATCATTGTAACTCTATAAATCTTATTTAGAAAAGTAATATGACAAGGATGCTCTTTTTGAGCTAAAAGCATAATATTGTATTTGATGATTTAGCGCATACAAATGTATACGGACTAATCAGTTTACATGTTATAAGAGGTTATGAGTATTCTATCAATCTTGTTGATGAATATTCATTTTATTTATGTTTGTCTAAAGTGCGTCATGATTCCATTGCTTTTGAAATTCAAAAGAGTACGTGGATAAGACAGAAGCAATTAGACAGGAACATAAAAGAACTTCGATATGATCGAAACAAAGAATATCTCTATGGAGAATTCAAGCACTATTTGGTTGTCAATGAACACTATGATACAATAGTGTAATTAAATGGAGAAACAAGATTCTTTTGGATAAGACAAGATATATACTAAGTGGTTTATCATTTACCTTTTTGATTCCAGATACTAGTATTTAAAACTACAAAGTTTATTGAACTTAGTTTCATCTATCTCGGTGTCTACTACTCCAAGAAATTATGAAAAAGTCACAAACATGGTTTGAGACACATTCGTATTTGGAGTTTACTAGTATTTCTACTAGAATCAGAGATAAACAAGATGGATTCGTGTTCAGAAGCTTGCATGTTTTAGGTATCTTAAAGGAATAAGGGAAAGTCTGAATTATAGTCCTCAAGATAGGAATGTATTTATAGAAATATTCTTTACTTTCTTTGAGGAAGACTCTATAATGACTTATAACCTAAGAGTAAGGTAAAACTAGAGAAATAAAAGAGATCAGGTTGATGCTCAGCTTTCAACACCTGTTATAGAACAGGAAGAACAGCAACAACCAGCTGATCAGCACAGGATTATCCTTGAACAACCATCACTTTTAGAACCTCGTCGTAGTGGGAGGGTAACTAGGTTACCTGCAAGATACATGTTTTTGGGAGAAATCTATAAGGCTATCTCAGATGAACATGTACAAGATCCCACTAGTTACAACGAAGCTCTAATAGATAGAGATGATGAATTTTGAAAAAGGCCATGAATCAAGAAATGGAATCTATGTATTCCAATAAAGTTTGGGAACTTGTAGAGGCACCAAATGGGGTAAAACCTATAGGGTGCAAGTGGATCTACAAGAGAAAAAGAGGAGTAGACGGAAGGGTGGAAACATTTAAAGCAAGATTAGTAGCCGAAGGGTTTACTCAGAAAGAAGGAATCAATTATGAGGAAACCTTTTCTCCGGTTGCTATGCTTAAATCCATCAGGATTCTGCTCTCCATTGCTGCAGTGCTAGATTATGAAATTTGGCAAATGGATGTCAAGACTGCCTTTCTTAACAGACATCTTGAAGAAAACATCTACATGCAGCAACCAGATGGATTTATACAAAAAAGGCCAAGAACACATGGTATGTAAGTTGCAGAGATCTATTTATGGATTGAAGCAAGCATCCCAGTCATGGAACATCAGATTTGATCAAGCGATTAAATCACTTGGATTCATTCAGAACATTGATGAACCATGTGTGTACAAGAAAATTCAGGGAAAATTTGTAGCCTTCCTAGTTCTTTGTGTAGACAATATTCTCCTGATTGGAAACGATATAGGAGTATTGACTACAATAAAGATTTGGTTAGTAAAACAATTTGATATGAAAGACCTGGGAGAGACAAGTTATATTCTTGGTATCAAGTTACTATGAGACCGGAAGAATAAAACTTTAGCCTTGTCTCAAGCGGTCTATATCGATAAGATATTGGCTAGATTTAGTATGGAAAATTTCAAGACTGGTTTATTACCATTCAGACATGGAATTACATTCTCTAAGGATCAATCACCTAAAACATCTGAAGAGATAGAGAGAATGAGACGAGTTCCCTATGCAGAAGCTGTGGGAAGTCTCATGAATGCCATGCTTTGCACTAGGCCAGACATCTGTTTTGCGGTAGGGATGGTTAGTAGATATCAATCTAATCCTGGACCTGAACACTGGACTGCGGTCAAGCATATAATGAAGTATCTGAAAAGAACTTAAAATTATATGCTTGTGTATTCTGGTGATGAACTTATTTTAGTGGGTTATACTAATTCTGATTTTTTGTCAGATAAGGATTTTAGAAAATCAACTTCCGGCTATGTGTTTACATTGGGAAGTGGAGCTACTAGTTGGATGAGTGTGAAACAATCTTGTATCACAGACTCAACAACTAAAGCTGAATATGTGGCTACATCTGAAGCTGCAAAAGAAGCTATATGGCTCTGCAAGTTCCTACGAAATCTTGAGGTGGTACTTGTTGTAACTGCACCCCTTAAACTATTTTGTGATAATGGTGGTGCGGTAGCTCAATCTAAGGAACCAAGGAACCACAAGAAACAAAACATATTGAAATGAAGTATCATCTTATAAGGGAATAGTGTATAAAGGTTATATGACAGTACCCAAATGGCATTAGATGCTAAATGGCAGATCTTATTACAATGGCCATTAGTGGGAAACCTTTATAACCTGCACTTAGAGCCCTAGAGCATGTGCAATATGCCAGATATGCTTTGAGAGCTAGTGGGAGATTGTTGGGAAAATATGCTCTTTAAAAGCATATGTGTTTATTTAATTGTAATAAACAATTTTTCTGATTAATAAAATAAATGAGGTATTTTATTCAAATATCTTAATTGCATTAATATTTGTATTAAAGTCCATTTAATCATATTATATGTATTTATGTGATCACCATGTGGATTCACAGAAGACATAAATACAAGTTATCTTATGATTAAATAAATTTAGTTCGCAGTTGATAAATAAAGTTGGGCACTTTATTTAGGTATAGACTGTAATAAATTCATTGAATGATTTGTCTTAATCATGTATGAATTTATTGATGTAGTACGACTACATTGAATAGGATCACATATGAGATTTAATTAACTTTGTAATAACTGTCAGACTTATTAAATCTCATAGGCGTTGATTTTACTGTAATCTTAATCTTGAGTTAATTATGATTTCATGATTGTAATTGTTATTCCATTTGAGTTACCAATGGGCACGACACATCCTTGTGGTCAAGATTACCCGGTATCTTGGTGGGAGCAATTATGAGTATTGGAGTTATGGATTAACAATATAGAATTTGTACAACACATCTCTTGATAGGTTTTCGGTACTTGATCATAGAATTCTCTGGCCAGAGTGTGTCAACATATTTAGTATGTTGAAAATGATCATTAGAGAAAACCAGTAAGGATCAAGGAATAAGATGTTATTAAATTGATTGGACAGTTGAGATATCAATTTAATTAACGATGTGGTACAAAGGATTGTGCAGTAAAGAAATCAATGTGGCTTGGGACGAATTATTATTCGAGCATACAATTATGGAAGTCAGTTCCAATCTTTTAGTGGAGTAGATTTGGAATTAAATAATTGGGCTAGTTTAATTACAGGCCTAATTATTGTAGCCACTATTGTATGTTCCCAAATGATCCCCGGGTTAGCTCATTTAATTGACTGCACCACTATTGGACTAATAAGTAAGATAACTAGCTATTTGGGTCAAAAGCCTAAATATATCATTTAGTGGGAGGCTCCATTTAATTAGCTTTTGTATAAGGGGCCTTATGTTATTTTACAAGGTGGGTCCCCTATTGAAAAAGTAAATAAACGTGAGTTTTATTTAGGGCATTATTTGGAGCCTAGGGTTTTCACTAAAGGGAGATATATAAGGCTTATTTTTCCCTAAAGAAAAAAAAGAGAAGCCACTTTATACAGATCAGAGAATAAGATTTTTCTCTCCATTGTTGAGAGAAAAATTTTCTCGTGCTAGTTGCTTTGGTAGTGATAAAGGCGCCCACACGTCAAGTGCAGATCGAACCTGAGTCATAACCTGGAAGATCATTGGAGACAGTTCATGATCTAACAAGCGTGGTGGTGACGGATCGTGATCTAACAGGAGTGGTGGTGGCGGATCGTGATCTAGGAGCCTAAATCACTTCAGTGGAAAAAGCCAATTCAGATTTTCAAGGTACGATTTCTAGAATACAAATTCCTATATATTATATGAGAGCGGTCCTTAAAAGGTTTAATAAAAATTTAAAAACCTGATTTTTCCCCAACAGCATCACCTTTTTAGTAGCTTTCTAGTGTTCCAATCCTGGATTAATTTGATATCTATTTAATACACCTACAATATAGGCAAGGTCAGACCTACTACACACTTGTGCATATGTTAGGCTACCAACAACAAAAGCATACGGAATATTTTTCATTTGTTCTTTCTTCAAATTATTTTGTGGATATTGTTTTTGACGGAATTTGTCCCCTTTAATAATAGGTGCTACAGTAGGAGAATAGTCCTTCTTTTTAAATTTTTCCAAAACTTTTTCAATAAAGGCCTTTTGAGACAATCTTAATGCCCTTTTAATCCTATCTCTGTAGATTTCTATGTCGGGGACATACAAGAATTCATTCATATCCTTCATGTCAAAGTTTTTGCCAAGAAATTGTTTAGTCTCATGCAGCAAACTTGCGTCATTACAAGCAAGCAAGATATCATCTACATATAAGGTAAAAGATAAATTTGTTCTCAGTGACTTTAAGGCATATACATTGATTAACAATGTTTTCTATGAAACCATATGAAGTAACAATAATGTGAAACTTCAAATACCATTGGCGAGAAGTTTGTTTTAGTCCATATATAGATTTATTTAATTTGCAAACCAAATGACTGTCTTTGTCAGTGTAAAAACCTTCAGGCTACTTCATGTATACTTCTTCTTTAGGATCCCAATGAAAGAAAGCGGTTTTCATGTCCATTTGATGTAGTTCTAAATCAAAATGAGCTACCAAAGCCATGATAATTCTAAATGAATCCTTTTTCAAAATTGGAGAAAATGTTTCTTGATAATATATGCCTTCTATTTTAGTGAATCCCTTAACCACAAGTCTAACTTTATATCATTCTATATTACCAGTTGCATTTCTTTTGGTTTTGAAAATCCATTTACAACCTATAGTTGAATGGCCAGAAGGTAATTGAATGAGATTCCAGACTTTATTTGTAGCCATAGATTCTATTTCTTCCATCATTGCATCATGCTATAGTTTAGAATTTTCTCCATTCGTGGCTTGTCAAAAGGAATTTGGATCTTGATTAATTTCATAATTAAACTCAAACTCTTGAAGATATACCTCAAAATCACTAGAAGTTGCAGATTTGTTTACTCTTACAGACTTTCTTAATCTTATTATTTCACTTTTATTTTGTCAATTTTGAGTGATAACATCTTTATGAAGTAGTTGAACTTCAATTGGTTGTTCTTCAATTATTTTTGTAGGAAATACACCAACAAATTTGTTTATTTCCTGAAATTCAATATTTCTAGGAAAGTCATTTCAGCTTGGGCCAAGATCTTCAAATATTTTTGCATTCTATCTCCGACGATCCTTATAATGAGTGAAGGTCAATAAAACTTATAGCCTTTAGAGTTTGCTAGATAGTCTGTAAAATAACAACTAACTGTTCTTGGGTCCAATTTCTTTAATTGAGGATTCTAGATCCTTACTTCAATAGGACAACCCCAAATGTGTACATGTCTCAAACTAGGTTTCCATCCATTCCAAATTTCAAAAGGTGTTTTAAGAACAGCCTTTGATGGAACTTTGTTCAAACTATACACAACCGTTTTTAAGGCTTCACTCCAAAATTTTAAAGGAAGACTGGACTTGCTGATCATATTTCTCTTTTCTACAACATCATTCTATTAACTAACTATTAACTATTCAAAGGAAGACTGGACTTCCTATTTCTCTTTTCTACAACACCATTCTATTGTGGTGTGCTAGGCATTGTATATTATGCAATAAAGCCTTCTTCTTCAAGAAATTTTGTAAATAGACTTGGCATTTGTCTGTTTTCTATGTATGTTCCACAATATTCTCCACCTTTATCAGATCTTACAATTTTTATTTTTCCCCTTTTTTCTCTCTCCTTATGCTTTATAATTCTTAAAAGCATCAACTGCTTCTTCTTTATAATTCAAAAAATAAAGATACATATATCTTGAATGATCATCTATAAATGAGGTAAAACATCTCTGACCATTTAGACAAGGAGTAGAAAAAGGTCTACAAATTTCAATATATATAATCTCAAGATTTTTATTACTCCTCTTGGCTCCTTTGGTAGTCTTGTTAGTTTGTTTTCCCTTAATGCAGTCTATATAAGTATTAAAATCAGTAAAATCAAGAGTTTGTAAAACTCCATCATTTACTAATCTTTAATTCTCTCTATGGAGATATGTCCTATCTCCTATGCCAAAGTTTAGAGGAATTCTCATTAATAATACAGTGCTTAGTGCTAATAGTTTCATCATGTAAAGGAAAAAGATTAGATTCAAATATGGGATCTAAATTTAATTTATATAAACCATTAAATAAAACTCAACTGCCAATAAAATTATTGTTCTTATATATATTACAAGCTTTGTGTTAAAAAACAAATTTAAATCCTAATGAAACAAGATGAGCAATAGAAATTAAATTTATGGAAAATGTGGGTACATAAAATGTGTTGTCAAGGTCTAAATAGAAAACCCGATTTTAAAAATAATCTAAAAGTTCTCACAACCTCAACACTTGATTGCATTCTATTTCTTGAATAGATACCTTGCATATTTGCCTTTAGCTTCCTTAGGTTGAGAAAACATGCTTGATATTAGTAATGTGAGTTGTAGTACTGGAATCAATCCACCAAGTATTATTAGGGATATCAATGATATGAGATTCATGACATACATGAGAGATAGATCTACCTTTCTTTTCTTGCCATTTTTTTTATATTTTTGGCAATTCTTCTTTATGTATCCCTTTTTCTTACAAAAGAAGCACATATCCTTCTTACCAAATTTCTTCATTGGCATTGGCTTCTCCTTATCCTTGGGAACACTTTTACTTTTGGTTATTTCTTTTCACATGAGTAGTTAAATGGGCACTTTCTAACTTCTCATATTTCAATCTCTCTTCTTCTTAAGTACATATGGTCAAAAGTTCATTAACAGACCAATTTTCTTTGTGTCTTATGTGATATTTTGAATGGAACATATTTGTTAGGAAGAGAGTGAGTATGAAATTAACAAAAAATTACTCAAACATCTTTATCTCAAGTGGCTTAAGTTGAGCAGCATTATCCCTCATTTTCATTATATGCTCTCATACATCTTTGTATTATCAAGCTTCATGCCTGAAATTTTTTACATTAAAATGCTTGCCAATGCCTTATC
This sequence comes from Citrus x clementina, assembly GCF_000493195.1. Classification (NCBI taxonomy): domain Eukaryota; kingdom Viridiplantae; phylum Streptophyta; class Magnoliopsida; order Sapindales; family Rutaceae; genus Citrus; species Citrus x clementina. The sequence continues at coordinate 25,733,220 of NW_006262339.1, forward strand.
ATGACTTACAAATTGTTCTTTAACAACTTTTATAAACTCCTTAGCTTTAGTGCATTGTGGGATGGAACCCCTAATACTTTTACTGATATGAGATTGCATGAATATCAAAAGTGATTAGATCTCTCCCACTTTTCATATACATCTTTCTGACTTTGCATACTCGATTCCATAGGGATAGGTAGTTCATCCTCACAAAGCGCCAAGATAATATCCATGCACCCTAAATTTAAGAGAACTCTCTCTTTTCAGTTAGAAAAGTTATCACCCCCACAACATTGGAACGCGAGTAGAATAATTGAAACAATTAGGAACCACTGTATACGAAACAAAAAACACATTAATGCTATGAAAATTTTAATCTCAGTATTGAATTTACCAATGTCAAAATTCAGTTGTAAATTCAAACTTTCTTATGGGCAAAGGTTAAATAATTTATTGAATTTACATCAATCTTTAATAATAAGACTAGCAAATATAAATACCAAAACAAAAAAATTCCATACCTATGAGCATAGAAAATTCTAATTTTGATACTCAAATCACCATTTTATTCCAATTAAATTCGTTTAATAATTATTTCCCTTTGGGCCAAATAATTATAAATTAATTGCAATATGTTCAATGCCTTTCATATCTTTAAAATAAAATCCTTTCTAACCTATGAGCATATGCTATGCAAATATCATCATATATTTGAAATGTCGTGGCTTCTTTCAAAACTGTGATGATATTACAAAGAAAAGACATTAACATAACATGATTCCATAACTTCATGATGATCGTATAAATAGCCTTTGGTTAATCTATCGTATTTCAAGTATTAGGCTAAACAATACATAACGTATTGCAATCATAAATATGATAGTTTCCATAAGATATACATCATTAACACCATAGCATATAAGGTCGTGGCTATATATGATCAAAAACTATAAACTGAGTGCAAAAATACTATATAACTGAACAACAAGATCTGAAGGGTGGCTCTGATATCACATATTAACTTAATAATAATATATACATATTGAAATATATTATAGATTATCAACTTAAATAAGTTACATACCTCCACCTCTAGCTTCCAGGTAAGGAGAAATAAATGAACCCAAATTTGGCGGAGGAAGAAAAAAGGAATTGAATATAACAATGCCAAGCAAGACCAAGTTATATTTTATTCAAGTTAAATTTGACAAATACTTAGAATCTTCTAACATGTTCCTCTATATAGCCTTTTTGTATGATGGGTAATTCATAGGCAAAGATGATATTGGCTAGGCTACGGACCCTTAGTTTTTATAATGGACTTTATTCACTTTCTTCTATTAAGAAAGTGAGTAAATTATTCTTATCTTAATTTTTAGAAATTTGGAATAACTATTCTAATCATTATCTCATCATAAAAACATCAGTAATCTCAACTTACCTTAATTTATGGATGTGAGCCATATTAAGTACATGCATGTAACCCCTGTTTTAAGATTAGCACATGTATTAATTTAATGATAATGCATGTAACATATTTATAATCCATATTAATAATATGCATGTAATAGTATACAGTTGATTTTCAAAACTAGATTTTGAAAAGCTACTTTTTCCTAACTTTACAAAATATACTGTAAGATAGGGTAATTTTTCCAAAAGTAATTTCTAATAAAAATTACCAAATACCAAAATTAATTTTTACCTTTTCAAATATACTTTTGAGTCCCCAAACGATTCTTATATATTATTGGGCATTCTGTTACATGGATGGTATCAATGATGTAATAAAGTGATAAAAATAAATAATGAAAGGGATCTAATTGGGTAGTTTCACATACTAAAGGTGAAGTTCGTAAATTACTCAAAATTTTCGTACCCATGAGTCACACACACACACACATTATTAGAAACGAGCTTCGTTATATATATATATATAGTTTATTAGAAGCGAGTTTCATTATAAAATTTAAAAATTGATTAAGCAATGATAAAATACTCTCTTTTAATTTTAAAATTGACAAATGAATCTAAGTCGTCATGCTTGAGCTTGAATTTAACTGGAAACAACTTGAGTTTCGAACCAGTTTCGTTATCTCAATACACAAAATTTAGAGAAGGGTATTGAATAAAGGCATGACTTAATTGATTAATTATTATGTTATAAAGGGTAGGTTCATGAATCATTAACGGTTGTCATGTGTCTCCATAAGCAAGTTGCCTTATCAAATTTGAATTTAAACTATTATGACTTTTAGGGTCGATATTCCCTTCATTCGCGGAAATTTTGAGTAATTTACAGTTTCGCCAATAATATATATATCAATCATCGAAGACTCGAAGTCGTTGCTCATCATCGATTATTTTCATACTTATTGGTATCTTTTTCTTTTTTCTTTTTTTATTCCCTGTTTTACCGGCAGTGGGGACTTAATTGCCAAGCAAAGAATTAATGGTGTTAATATAAGAGCATATTTTATGGGGTCCTTCTATGATATTATATTTTTTTTTACAGAATCAAGAATGTAAAAAACATATACCATTAGATTTCATCAATGGTACATATTATTTTTATTAATTAAAAACTTTAATTATTTTTAATATAATATAACCGAATAACAAACTGGTTAAAAAGATTATTTTAAATTTAAAAAAAAAATAAAAGAGACATGATGAAATACAATATCTGAAATTCTTTTATTTAAAATTGGATTCTTCACAAGTATTGTTATTCTATAACATTTCTTGGCTAATCTAAATTGTTGCTGTTATTCTAATCGAATTGACTGTGAATCCCTGTAAATCCTAATTATTAATACTAATAATAATAATTGAAGTGAAAAACATAATTTGGTTGCAGCTATTCAGTAATGGCGGACGAAGAGTTATCAAAAGTCAATCTTCCACTTCCTCTCCCTGTAATTTCCTCTATATCTTTGTCTATTTATTTTGTCAAAAAAAATATTAAATTTTCTATATCAACGGAATGAACCTTTGATACACGCAACTAGCTCTTGAACCACTTTACCAAGAACAGTCAATCAAGCCCGCTTCTGCAGAACTCTTGGGACTAAGATTCCGTACCTAGTACAGTAAATCAGAGGATTAGACTATGATTTCCCCCCCCACCCACACAGAAATCCGTCTCTTGATCCGTCATTCCACTAATCCGTTGTTACCGAAGGGTCGACCATATGTACTTCGGGAGACCCGTCCCATTCAAATCAAAATCCGCCCTTCCTTCACCTTTGCTTTAAGCTATCAAAGCCGGGAAATAGGGAACTGGCTTATATTTATTACATATGGGTCCATATTGTTTAGATGAATGTTCAAGGACAAGGAAATAATTATCCAATGTACATTTACTAGCAATATGAATATAGCATGATCATGTTAATTTATTATTTGATCCAGTTTCTGAAGGTTACATGCAAAAGTTCTGGGGGAAAAACCCGGTGTGGCAGGAACAAAAGCGAGTTTTGCAGCGAATTTGATCAACAGGAAGTTGGATATTAGGAGTTAGCCCTGCTGCTTTGCATATTGAAGCAATCAAAGAAGGTGAGGAGCCGGTCAATTTTGGCCCTCATGCGGTTCTTATTATATACTAACAACCGTAAAAAAGCATTTATTGCAGACCCTTTCAAGAACATGAAATTTGGGAAGAAATTGGCTTGAACGGAAACGATGTATCCCAAGCGTAATTGAAGTTTAGTGCTGTAAATCCATGGGAAGGATTTTATTTAAAATTAAAAAACTAATATCAACCTGCAACTTGTAAGTTACCTACTATCTTTTAATTAATTAATGATTTATCTATTATATTAAATCAATGATTAAGATTAAAACACACAAATGCAAGGGGTCTATCATAACCCCAATATCAATGCTGTAAAAACACATGCAACATTATAGAAAAATCCTATTTTACGAGCGTAGTGCCAGAACTGTTAGAACAAGCTAATAGTTAATTATAAAATGAATCTTGTTTCATCGTGCCTCAATTAAGAACTTAGAAATTATATTGAGAGGCAAAAATAATAGATCATAATGCTATGCATGTATACGTAGTTTCTTAATTTATATTTCAATTGACGTCTCACCAATTGAATTTCACCACTTGAAATTGACATTACAAGATTTAATAATTAACTATTATTTGAGCTTATTAATTAATACCATATCATTTGCTACATCTGTTAGGATACTAAACTCAATAAATCAGCATAGCATTATTGAAAATAATAATGTAATTACAAAAACAAAACTAGTGGCATCAATTCACGTCGTCGAGCCTAACCGCTATGATTTTATTTTTCAATTTGGGCAAGCTCATATGTATCTATATTCATAATATTGGCGGATGAGATGTATCTCATTTACCTTTTGTAAGCGGTAGTTGTTAATCACACACGCTCTGACAATTTTGAACATAAATCAGAGTTTTATTCAAGTTCTACAATATAATAATCAATCTTGAAATGTTTATATCATTAAATGATCAAGATATGCAGACATGAAGAATTTGAAATTAGAGGCAACTCCTTGGCATCACTACGCCACTGCTGCTTCCATGGACATGCTCGCAATATGCAATGGAGGATTTTTCATAATATGTAAGCTTTATGTCCTATAATCTGATTCCTTTGCAAGGATTGCTAGCACTGCATTCCAAAGTCATTGCTCCCTTTATTGCTGAATTTCCCGTCATGTTCTGGTATATCACTCCACTTATCTTGTAATATCCCACCCCCACCGCTTTGACCACTTTTGACCTGCCCCTTGGGGGGAAAAAAGGAGAAAGGAAAGAAACAGAACGAGAGAAAGAAAGAGAGAGCTGGTGAACTAAACCCAACCGTTATTTGAAAAACCGACCTGACCGTTTCTCCAATTTCTAGCCATCCCACCTGCGACAGCCACCAGGAGCTGCAGATTTGACCCTGTGCAGCCGTTGGAGTTCTCAGGGCTGTCGAGGCTGATCTGTCGCCGTGGCCGCGCGTGGGAGCACACCGCTGCCTTCGTTGGATTGAGCAAGGCACGAAGCTTCTATTCCGACCTTCCCAGTTACCATCACATGAATTCCAGTCATCGTTGGTCGGCGAGGGTATTTTGGTAATTTCTCAAAATTTGAGGGCAATTTTGTAATTTTAAACTTTATGGGTGATTTTAGTAATTGTTGAAATTGAGAATGATTTGGTAATTTATGATTTCGTAATTTTGAGGTTATTTATGTAAATCATGATTTTGAGGGCATCTCGATAATTTATGATTTTGAGGATATTTTGGTAATTTAAAATTTAAATTGAGATTATTTGAGGTTAAGTTTAGAAGGTCTTATATTGAGGAATTTGAGAAAATTTGAGTTTATGATTATGATATGATTTTATCTTCTGGGAGTATTTTTATTGATTTTAAGCTGATGATATCGATACGTATTTGTTACTTAAGGATGTCAAGGGGTAAGTAAACTAAATTTCTAAATGAATCACAGTAAACAATAAGGATATGTTTGACATGTTTGAAAAGCCTATTTTGATATGTACGGATATAGATTTGTATGTTTGCCCATGTGTTTATGTGATGTGTTAACATGATGTGCTTTTATGTATCATGTGTGTTTATGGACATGGGCATATGTATGTGTGGAATTTCATTGGCATTAGCACAAAAATGCATTATGTTTTCTGTGAATTGAGAAAGTGGATTATAGCCAAAGAGAATTTGAAGAAAGAAAGTGAATTTTAAAGTTTTAGCTAGGATTCTTGAATTCATTACTCACTGGAGGGGGACACTGTGGACGTCATACTATGGTTAAGAGATAAATGGGTGAGGAACGCGTTGACGTGAAAACCAAAGTGTGTCTAAGTTAAGTGTGTGTCCTACTAAGCGGTAATTGAATGAACGTAGCTCAAGTAAGTGATTTAAAAAAAATACGAAAGTTTAAAAATGATATAATGAGATTTGATAATTTGTTGTACAATATTTTTTAATACCATGGCACGTCATCCGTTTGCATTATATATATGTATGTATATATTTTGATATATGAAAGCTTATTGAGTTTTGTACTAATTATAGTTTATTGTGATTCCCATAAATTAGGATTGTTTCACATGAGTGATGAGGAGGACTTGAATTGAAGATTATAGATGGTTTGACATAAATTTTAAATTCTTTCGCTGCAATTTGTGTAATATATTTGTATGTGAGGTTAGAATATTTATGGATTGTAAAGGATTATTTTCTTTTTAGGTATATATATTTGAGTTGCAATTGGACTCACCCTGTGGAGTGCGGGGAGGATCGTTTCATATCTTCACCCCAGAACTCTAGTAACACATTTAACAAAAATGATATTTGATTATGGTAAGGCATTATTTGATTTTTAATTTTGGTATAGTTCGTTTTTTAAAAGATAAGCTATATGTTGAACCGCACACTTAACTCAAAAGCTCAAGCACAAATGTTTAAAAGGGCTAAGATCATCCAAAGACAAAACAACATATGATGGTTCGAATTTGATACCATTTTAAAAAATAACTTGTATGGATAAATAATTACCATTATCATTGTTTGTTACCTGATGAGGACAACCTTGGTTATCAGGGCAATAATTCCAATCAATGATGATGGGATTTTGAATATCATTCATGATGATGTTCCTAAAAGCAATGTTCCTTGCATACCCATTGCTTGGTCTAGCCCATGATTTGATTCTCACCCCATTCTGAGTGTTGGTGAAACTGGAACTTGTTACCGTAACATTTAATAGCTTAACGTGATCTCCACATTACTGTCATGCCTTAGTTGGCAGTATTGTACTATGTTTAGAAGTGTATTATTTGTAGTTATTTATAGTTATCTCTTTCGTTATTTACGCTAGCCCTTTCCTTGTACAGCGCTAGCTGTAACGTGTATATACTGTAACATTCTATAGCAATACTTTATTGTTTCCATAAAAATCTCATATGGTATCAGAGTCATGGTAAGGACTATGAGTGCTCAAATTTCGGAGATCTCCTGTAACATGATGTGAGGCGGCGCTGTCGACTAACCAATTAGGGTTGGATGTGCCTGTGGTTACTGTGTGGTTCATAGTTGGACTGTTTTTGTGGGAGGTGAAATCCTGACAATCCCGTGCTGTATGGCCCTTAGTATCGCAAAGTTGACAGTAGCCCTAGTACCCGGTGGGCTGCTTATTTTGATATCCTCCATTGTTGGGATATTGGCCTTGTCGGTTGCAATTCTGAGACTGATAGTTTCTGTTGTTGCCATTTTGATTCTGATACCCACGGTTAGGGCCATTATTAAATCCTAGATTGCCGTCTCTTCTGGTTTGGATAAGGGCCACAGTTTGTCTGTTGTTTGACTACGGTATTGACAGTGATAGCCGTGTCTGTGGATTTCTCATCTTGCTTCAACATATCTTCATAATCTACAAGCTTCTCATACAGCTTGTCAAAACAAAGTGGTGTCTCGCGGATCTGAACACCAGCAATGATTTCTTTGAAATCTTTTCCTACGCCATTAATAATTTGCACTACGAGATCGTCATCTGTAGCAGGAACATCAATTAAAGTGATTTCATTTTAAATAGAGCATAAGTCATTTAAATATTCGGCAACGGGTTGTCCATCACGACGAGGTCGTGCAAGTTGTTCTCTAAGAGAGATAACACGATTGCGGCTACGATTGGAGTATAGTCATGCGAGCTTATCCCATGCTTGCTTTGATGTTGTGGAACCGACTATGAGTGGGGCAACTCTTTCGGTATAGAAGGCTAGGATGGAGTGAAAGATCAACTGATCTTAGCATTTCCATAAGGTATAGGCTATGTTGATGGTATGCAAACCATTATTGCTGCCGGTTTGATATTGGGAAGGGCACTCAGACGTGTCATCAATGTAACTTGTCAGATTGTAGCCAAAGGCTAAAGAGAGGAATTGCGCTCTCCATGTAAAATAATATTCGGATGTAAGCCGTATAGGCAATTTGGCAGCGGCAATGATTGAAACACAATCATTGGCTTGGTTGTTTGATGAGTGGGGACTTTGGCTGGCTGGTGAGGTAGAGGAGATGGCTGAGGATTTGGTGGCCGTGGTGAGAAAAAAAAAAGAAGATCGACTTGCTCTTGTTAGAGAGAGAGCTTTGATACCATATTTGATGACCACCCTTATTATGCCGAGCTACGCGTATTTGGGTGTCTCTGTTTCCCGTGGTTACGCCTATATACGCGCAACAAACTAGAGCCCAGGTCCAAGCCTTGTGTGTTTCTCGGTTATTGCCTACAACAAAGTGCATACAAGTGTTTAGATGTTCAGTCTGGTAAGATTTATGTTTCCCGTGATGTTCAATTTATTGAGTCTCAGTTTCCCTACTAATCCTTTACACCCACTGCCTCTCCCTCCTCTGTTTCGCTCACATCTTGGTTTCCATCCATTTTTTTAGTCTCGGTTCTGTCGGACTCCTCTCCTCCTGGTGGTTCCTGTCTTGCAGCTTTAGATTCGCTTCCTACTAGCTCTGATTCTTCACCGGCCTCTGCTTCAGGTATTATTCTTAATCCTAATACTTATGGTTCTTCACCTCCCCATGCCTATGCACTGGTACCAACCCTCTCTTCTCCCATTTCCAATCTCTCTTCACCGGTCCCGTCTCCTTCCCTGTCGCCACCAACACCCTCGTCACCGTCGCCACCAACACCACCAACTCCGCCGCCGACCCAAACCCATCAAATGATAACCCGGTCCCGTAATTACATTTATAAACCAAAACGGCTTGACCACACTACCTTCGCTCCTATTATTTCCAAGCATCCGCTGCCCTCCACTGTTGAACCGGTTAGTATTAAGGCTGCCCTTGCCGACCCGCAATGGCTTCAGGCCATGTGTACTGAATATGATGCTCTTATTTCTAATCATACTTGGGATCTTGTTCCTCATGTACCTTCTCACAATTTAGTTAGTTGTAAGTGGGTGTTTCGTGTCAAAAGCCACCCCGATGGTTCTGTTGACAGGTATAAAGCACGGCCGGTTTCTAAGGGCTTTACTCAGCGTCTTGGTCTCGACTATCATGATACCTTCAACCTTGTTGTCAAGACCTCTACCGTTCGAGTTATTCTCTGCTTAGCCTTGCAGTTTGGTTGGCCGGTTCGTCAGTTGGATATCAATAACACCTTCCTGAATGGTTCTCTTGACGAGGAGGTTTACATGAAGCAGCCGCCTGGTTTTATTGATTCTAACCGGCCTTCCTTTGTCTGCAGGTTACGCAAATCTCTGTATGGCCTTAAGCAGGCGCCTCGTGCATGGTTTACTACCCTATACAAGTTTTTGTTGTCCTATGGGTTCCGCCAAAGCAAGATTGTTGCTTCTCTTTTTCTCTATCACCGTGATGGTCATCACATTTATTTCCTTGTCTATGTGGATGACTTAATTATTACTAGTTCTCATGGCCGGGTTATTCAGCACTTCATTCATAGTCTTGCTTTTGCTTTTGCTCTCAAGGACCTTGGCTCCCTGTATCATTTTCTCGGGCTTGAGTTGTTTTGCACTCCGTCTGGCGTATTTCTCTCTCAGTATCACTATGTTCGTTCTCTCTTGGATCGGTTTGGCATGACTGATGCTAAACCTATTGCCACTCCTCTGTCTGCCACTGTCGATCTTCAACAAACCGATGGTTCTGTCTTTGCCGATGTTACGTCATATCTCCAGCTTCTTGGTGCCTTGTAATATCTCACTCTCACTCGCGCTGACATCTGCTTTGCGGTCAACAATTTATCTCAGTTCATGCAATGTCCCTCTCAGTTGCACTAGCAAGCCGCCAAGCGCATTCTCCGCTACTTGAAAGCTACAATTTTTCATGGCCTTTATCTTCGTTAGTCCTCATCATCTACACTTGCTGTTTACAGTGATTCTGACTGGGGGGCAATCTTGATGATCGTAGCTCTACGAGTGCTTGCACTATCTTCTTTGGCGGCAACCCCATTACCTGGTCTTCAAAGAAGCAAAAATCTATGGCGTGTTCCTCTACTGAAGCCGAGTTTCGTGCCATTGCTTCTACTGTTTCTGAGCTTTGTTGGCTTCGACACTTGTTCTCTGAACTTGGTATTCGGATTCCTATGCCCAAGCTGTTCTGTGACAATCTTGGTGCCACTCATGTTTGCACAAATCCTAGGTATCACTCTCGTATGAAGCATGTGGAAATTGACTTTTATTTTGTTTGTGATAAGATTGCACAAGGTTTGCTGTTAGTTGCTCATGTTCCCTCTACGCATCAGCTCGCAGATGTCTTAACCAACCTGCTTCCCCGGCTTCCCTTTGAGCATGCACGGTCCAAGCTCGGTGTTCTCGACGGTACACCTTTCTTGCGGGGGCGTAATGGCCTAATGTGATCTCCACGTTACTGTTATGCCTTAGTTGGCAGTATTGTGCTATGTTTAGAAGTGTATTATTTGTAGTTATTTATAGTTATCTCTTTCGTTATTTACGCTAGCCCTTTCCTTGTACAACGCTAGCTGTAATGTGTATATATTGTAATATTCTATAGCAATACTTTATTGCTTCATACAAATCTCATAACATTTTGGACACCTTCTTCGTTAAGGTGATCGCCAAGACTCCCAATAACACATGAAGAAGAGGCCCGTATATTATTAATAATCACTTCAATAAAAACTTTGCCATTTAGAATGAATTTCTTGATTTCGAATGAATCATGGCCAGGACCACAATTAATGCGTTCAATCCACAAATAGGTGGCGCCTTGACCGATTGACATATAGTTCTCCAGTCATTATGCTACTGCTAGTGATTGTAACGCCAGTTGATCGCATTTGAGTGTCATCGGTGCTGGGGCTGTTTGTGGGAGCTATAATCTTCACATTTCGAATCAAAATATCGCTGCAATGGTATATTGCCATATGAATTGTTTTGACTGTTTATCGATTTGAAGCCAGTCACCACAATTTTTCTTGACCAACGAAATTATATCGACTGCATCAAAAATTAACAAAACCTCCATCATATATTTCTCGTGCTTGAAAATAAATAGTGACAGTTGTTTTTTCCTTTTTTTTTTTCACAAGGGTGATGTGGTAATCGAGAATTTTGAAGCCGTATAGGCTATTCAATTAATAACTTAATTAACAGCCGAAATTTAATCTTGTAATAGATTTTTTTTCCTTTTTGAGTATTATTTAAAATACAATTAAATAGAGAGCGCCCATATGAAATCTGCAAAAAAGTCTAACATAAAGGCCATACTTAAATCACAATAAAGCCCAATATAAAAGTCCAATATATAGGATCGGATGGCAAAATCTGAGTAAGGGTCTGGGTTGGGCCTTCGTGATTTTGGACCCGGATAATAATTTTTAATACCGGACCCGAATGTAAACTCAGATATTTCTTCTTCGAGTTCGGTATGGGTTAAACTCTGAAAAATCCGACTTTCCGGATTTCGGGTTTAGAACCCGGATGATTGCTAAGAAGACGGAAGTTTCCATCTCTTCTTCTAATGAATTTCTTCTCAGATCTCTAAATCTATTAACAACAATAATGAAAAATAATTCAAAATCAAATAATTAGAAATAAAGCCCAAGATAACAGCTCATACAAATTCAATTTTCAAATAGATTTGGCGATAATAATGACAAGTTGAGCTTTGTGGGGTTAAGTCAAGAAAAGGGGAAAGGATAAATGGCTGTTGATTTCTTTTCTTTTTTTTTTTTAATGGCAAATGAACATCTCACAGTAAAACACAGCCAAAAATTTCAGGTTGGTGGAAGTGTAGGCACTCCCGCCTTGACCTTCCCGTAGTCCTTGCAATTCATGCATACTTCCCGCAAAATTCGCAGAAAAAATTGATATGCTGACTAACCTCCATCTTCTTAACTTGCTTCCTCAAACAGACACTACACACACACACATACATATATATACATATATTCCTTCTCTAATGTAGGCATCTTCATTTTTGTTTTATATGAATATGCTCTTAAGTCATGAAGTTTAATAGAGCCAATTTTTATTGTTATTATATCGTACGCTTTATAGTGCATTAAAAAATAACTCTAATTAACCACACAACGTAAGAACATGTCCTCATTAAAGAAAAATTAGAGTATCTGCACTTGAAAATGGGTATATATCTATATATGTAATCATTTAAGTTGTGGGGACGCCTTCATATTTTAATCGAGTCAGTTTTTAAGTCTATTAAATTGCACGGCTTCATAGTTTATTGAAAATTAACTCTGTTAAACTGCACGGCTTAAAAACGTGTTTGCATTAAAAAAAAAAAAAGAGGGCGTCCACCCTTGAAATGACCAATGGGTGATAGAGAAACAAGAATTTAAATTTAATTACTAATTAAAATTCCTACATCCAGTTGGGGAAATTTAAACGTTCGATCCAAGGATAAAGATTAGGAGATGTCGAGTGCCGACCAATCCAACCAAGGGATTATTTGTTGTATTAAAAATATTTATTAATAACTAGACTAGAATTTCTCTTACATTTTTTTAAATAGCCAAAAAGTTAAAGAATTTTATTAACTCTTTTACCTTGCAAGAGAAAGGAAAGAGAAAGATTAGACTAGTAGTTATAAATATCTCATGATAACATTCCTTTCCAATAAGGGCTATTTAATAATACCCTTATTGTATACAGTAATTAGTGACAATTATTTTTGAAAGAAACTTCTTCACATAATCAAGATTTGCAAAAGAATAAAAACAATAATAAATTGTCACCAACAAAAATAATTGACTGAGCTTTTGCAGACCACTTTATTATTGCTATTATTCTTTGGTTGTTTCAATTGCCATGTTTAAATGATTTCTTAATTCTTCAAACCTGTATGCGTGCATGCGGATAATTCACCAACCGAAGCTGTGAAGTAAATTTGTAACAAATAACAACACTATTTATAAGACATCTATAAATGGAAGCAATAAAAGTGTAACTATACATATGAATAATATCTTGAGGTACTCCTGCACCAACAGGGCAGCTCTTTCCAGTTCTGCGGCAAGCCCAAAACCCAGCTCTTCTTGCATCAATAGTCCCATAATAAATTGAAACCCTAACAACCTAACTGAACAAAATAACCAGAACTTCCAAGGTTCCAATAATTTGATGGACCCAAAAGAGTTCCATCAACCCTGAACACTATTCTGCTTTTGCATGGACCTCCAAAAACCACAGCTTTAATCGGAAAATTCCCTCGGGAAACGTAAATAATAGCCGCCCTTGTAGAGCTGCATGCCACTAACCATGCCCGGAGAAACGGCAAGGTTGAGTCCGTCTTGCCATCGGGTTTTTCTCCAAAAGTGACAACAGTGTATGCTGCATTTGATGAGTAGAAGGAAATGGTAATAGTTATGATGAAGAATAGAATTGAAGAAGTAGACGAAGAAGAAGAAAATGATATCAATCTAGCAATAATATTTTGACAGCAATAAGAATATTAATTGATGAATGAAACAAAGGGAAGTGGAGATTATTTATAGAATCATGTACGGAGATATTTGGATAGACAATTTGTTTAAATAAAGTTCGAGTGCAAAACAAAAATAAGCAAATTATTTGTTACTCTTTTTTTTTTTTAAAAAAAAGGGTAAGGGGTGGGTCAAACCCAAATAATTTTTATTTTCCCACCCTGATCAGGTGCTACAAATTTCATGTTGTTACCAACCCGACCACGTCCTTAGAGGCAAATTATTTGTTAATCTTACTAATGTTATGATAAATGTACGGTGGCATGTACAAAGTTTAATAGAATACGACATATCCTTAATTTCGAAGCTTAGATTGTTTGTATGGAAACCTCGTTTACCCACTGAATTTTGGAGCTATTCCCATTTTCTCCCTTAATTTTTCCAAAATATACCTAAAGTATCCTCCTCTTGTTAGACATACTCCTGTGAAAGTATCCTTTCCTGCTTCAAATGGTTAGTGTGTGTTAGTTTTTTTTTTTTTATAAATAATATACCTAATATAAGAATTATTTTTACTTATCAAAAATAAAATTTAGACCGGCTGAGAGATCTTGAGATAATTTAGAAAAAAATGGGTAAAAGTGGAAACAGGCCCAAAATTTGGGAGAGTAAATGAAAGTTTCCGTTTTTTGAATTACGGATTGACATTTTTTTTCCAAGATTAATAAACTATTTTACAGGAAGTCAAATTAATATATATGTCATTCAATATTTATTTGTATTGCAGCTGGGTATCAAAGTCTAGCTTAAGTTCGTGTTATAAAATGCAGACGTTTGCAGTGATAAGGACTGAATTAGGTTGTGCTCAATGATAGGATTATGGATTTTGGTTCGACAAGGGCCATAGTGGAAAAAACATAAATTAAAATAGGCTTAAACATTATGCTACTAAATTTGAGAAGGCCAATAGAATAGAGGAGGCTATAGTGGAAACAATGCAAAATATATTAGGCTATAACAACAATATCGCCTAAGACTCAGGAGGCCAAAGGTAAAATTCACAAAACAAGGTAAAATTTCAATTCGAACCTTTATTTTTTTAAGAAAAGTTTTCAGCCTGTGGGTGGTCCTGGTGTCCAGTTCCAGTGTTCCACCCTTACTTTTGCTTCTTTTGTACGTCGAATCAGATTTAATTTTAATAAAATGTATTGATTTTGAATCGCTCCTAAGTAGAACATAATCATGCAATTATTGATTAAGCTGAATGCTAGTTAATTGCAACATTTGAGTCTCTTGAACAACAGGTAAGAATATTCTTGAGTGTATAACACTCACAGCGTTGTCTTGAATCACATGAAACATGGAGAATTTGCGGAGAAGAAGATGGTGCCAACATGGTACGCGGCCGTACAAGTGTCCGGATTATTGAAGACATAACAATTAATTGACATGTTTTTGTGAACTTGCTCAAAATAAAAACTCATAATGACTTTGTATTAGAATTTAACGGAAGATAAAGTTTGTTATTTCCCTCTCGTGATCCAAAATAAACCTTTTTCGTTTCTTTCTGATTGAGATCTGTGGCTCCATTGATGCCTAGCTGTGGAGGACTTGTTGGCATGCATGTTCAGAGTTTGCCTAGTGAATTAATATTTAAATACTTTTCTTCAAATTCTCATTAAAAATTTATATTCTTTGAAGCATGACCTCAGTAAGATGAGTAATTTATTGTGTTTTTTGTGAAGGGTGGGCAAACCTAAATTTAATTTTTAGTTCCTTGTCTCTTTAACTCTTTTAAGATTGAAACAAGGGTGGTCAGCCAAATAAGGTTATTTA
>NW_006262339.1:25748569-25773564 GCF_000493195.1 Citrus x clementina
GCACCATATTTATATCCACAAGCGTACATATATTTTGAACTAATATTTATTTAAAATTTGTCCATTTTAGCCAATGGCCATGTACATTGTCACAGTTTGCAAAGTCCAAAATATTGTTTTAAAACTCACAATAATTTTCCAAAAAAAAAAATAAACACTTAATTACTTTTCATTATAGCTAATGCACAATTGATGCACAGGTAACAGAGCTTTTTATAATCAAAATTACCAAATACATAATTAATATTGTTCTTCAGTTGATGCATAACTAATAGTACTTTTGATAATAAATTTACCAAAACCTTAATTTGTTCTTTTCACAACTGGTGTACAGTCGATGCTTAGATGGTGCACAACTCATTGTACTTTTCATAATCAAATTGACCTAAATTTCTTCTCTTCACAGCTGAAGCACACTTAAAAATATAAGAACTTAAAAAAAATTGCGAAATATCTAATTAAAAAAAAAATTGTGAAATATCTAATTGCTTCTCATATTAAGCATGCTTTTATTCAATATGGATGGTATTCCACGATAAGTCGGAAAATCTTGTGTATATTCTGAAAGTTAACAAGAACGGGAATAAAACATACAAGTTCGGTTTGAATGAATTTCCAGCCAACGTAGTAATTAGCTATTCATACCATGTTCTAAAGAATAATGTTATTTCACAATAGGCAGGTTTTTGTTTTGTCTAACAAATTTAATCTTTTCATTTATATGATTATGATAAGATTTAAGCTTATGTTTGAAAAATTCTGTTTCAATTATAAGTAAAAAATTTTGGTTCTCCTTATATATAACATGATCTCAGTAAGGGAATTGGAAAGAATATACCTATTCGTATCTTTGCATCTTTCACTAGAGCTTTGTCTCTCTTCTCTCCTTTTTTTATTCCTTTTTTTTTGTCATTTTGTTTATTGTATTTATGAATTGGAGCGGCTACATAATTAGTACAAAGTCCTTAATAACTATTATTCTTTTTGCTACCTTTCAGGGCCACACAATAGTGATGTTAGCAAAGTTAAACTCATAAATAAAAAATAGTTTATATAATCAAAGATTCTTTAAGGACATAACATTTTTACCACTAATTGTTAATTACGAAGCAAATTAATCACAATTAACAAACACTGGAACAAATTAAGTAATATTTAGCTATCCCAAACAACTCCCCGGTACCACCACTCCACTGCTGCTACCCCTTGCATTCTTACAATATGCAGTCGCTGCTTTATTGAAATAAGTAAGCCTTATGCCCTGTAATTTGATTCCTGTGCACGGCTTGCTTGAACTGCAACCAAAATTTACTGCCACTGGTGTTGCTGATGTTCCTTTTATATTTCTGTATGTCACTCCACTGATTGTCACGCCAGAGCTCTGCAACAAATTAAGATTTAAACTTCGTTATTATGAATTTTTCTTAGAATACCACTGGTTAACGTAATCTTTTGTTATTTCTTTTTCTTTTTTACCTGATGAGGACAATGATTGTCAGGGCAATAATTTTGATCGATGATGATAGGATTAAAGACCTTTGTCATAATAATATTTCGAAATCTAATGTTTCTTGCAAATCCATTGCTGGGTCTCGCCCATGTTTTGATCCGTACACCATTTTGAGTTCCAGTGAAAATTGAATCTGTTACCGTCACATTTTTTACACCATCTTCAGCAGCATAGGCCCCAAGGCTGCCAATGCTGCAAGAGAAACAAATATGATCAATTAAATTAGGCTACCAAAATTATACATATTAGATGGGCAAATGAGACTTTCATCCATTTGAGAATTTATTTTACCAGTTCTATCCTTGATAATTTCTAATACCTTTTTTCATCCTTGGTGTTATAACAATAGTAGAAAAAATATACCGTTGAAGGGTAAATATGATATTTTAGATAAGTAGTTACTTGCAATTTTCACCTGATTCCGTGGCCAGGGCCACAGGCAATGCGTTCAACCCATAAGTTTTTAGTGCCAGGACCGACTGAGATGCAATCATCTCCAGTCGTAATGGCACTGTTGCTAATTGTAATGCCTGAGGATGATTGGATGTGGATGCCATCAGTGTTTGGACTCCAGCTTGGGGCATTAATTTTCAACTTTCGAAGCATAATATTAACGCATTCGTCAATAGCTATATGAAAAAATCTGCTGTTGATGGATGTTAATCCGCTGACAACAATATTACTAGCCCCCACAAATGATATTGACTGCAATCAGCATAAAATTTTGTGATGTTACATGAAGGATATAAAATGATAAACTCGGTCTAAAAGTGGATTATGATTCTCTTTTGAAAATATAAATGTTTCATTATTTAAATACGTATGGACATCTATCAGGTGCGGATGTATGCACTTTGTAAATTATGGTTTACTAGCTTGTAGCAAGTAGCTACAATTTAATAAATCACAAGTTACTATGAAATAGTATTAAGTAAATCTAGTTTCCGCGGTCCAACTGAAATCTGTATTTTATACAGTGTGAACATCTATACTAAAAATAAGTACGGTATTTATATAATTTCATAACATACCCTTGTTGGAGGAGGGCAACTTTTTCCAGATTTCCTGCAAGCCCAATAGCCAGCTCCTGTTGCATCAATGGTTCCTCCATGTATACTCAATCTATTGACCTTGTAAAACAAAATCCAAAATCCCGAATTGCCTAGAGACCAATAACTTGATGGAGCGATAATTGTTCCATCAATCTGAAACACAATCCTGTGCCTACATGGTCCATTAAAGGATATCGATTTTACCAAGAAAAGTCCCCGAGGAACATGCAGCGTGGCCGGACTATTGGAGTAGCATGCCGATGACCACGACCGAAGGAACGCCTGTGTGGCGTCAGATTTTCCGTCTGGTTTTGCACCAAAATTGATCACATTATAGGCTGCACTTCCTGATTGGAAGAGGGTATTAATGAAGAAGATGAAGAGTATGCATGAAACTGCTAGCTTGGCCATATTGGGTTTTATCAAGAGAGTAGTTAATTTATTAATTGATGAATTAAGATAAGGGAATTGGAGAAAATTTATAGCACTGGTTTGGACCGACATGCATGTTATTAAATTAAATATGTTTGAAGTCCTTTGTAAGTTAATTAAATGTTACTCTCACGCTAATCATGATATTTATTGTCCGGTGGAATTTCGTTGTATTGTATTCATACTACTGTTCAAATGATTAATTAATTAATTTGGGTGATACATATAAGGTCCTGTAGTATAATTTTGCTTAGTTACTTATAATATATTAAAATTATATTTCAGTCGCCTTCCCCTTGTGGGTGAAACCGTTAATTTCATACTATTAATTTGTTTACTTTGATATTAATTCAACCAAAATTTACTTAAATCAGCAAATTAAGAGTAATTATAATATTAAAAATAATTATAATAATTAATTCTTCGGTATAGTCTATTTCTTGAATTTAATTATTAGATTTTTTTTCCTTCTACCTCAGATGCTGTTAGAAAAATAGCATAAAATAGCTATTTTGAGTAAAAAATATGTTCATGGATGATTTGGAATCTCCTCTATGAGCTTTTCGCAACGAATTATAATATGCTCAAATTAGTACTTGGGTAAATGGAAAATTGGATCGCAAAGAGCACCCATTGATGTGGGAAAATGAGAAAAAATCCCATATGGAACTTTTAGTCAACTGATGCCCCCCTGAAGCCTAGATATATTGGCCTCCATGTCAATATTATAAAAGTAGTTAATTAACTTTTAAGTAGTTAATTATTCATAAGTTATTATAAGATCCATGTTCGATCTGAAAATGAGAGAATGATAATTCCCCCTACTGTTTTTCAAAATTAATCACTTTTTCCTCATAACCCATCATCACTTTTTTTTGGTCATGTCTACTGGAAGGGCGGAGCCATGATGGGATTAAAATTTTCGAGAGACTATTTAATTATTGAGTTAAACTATTAAAATATTAAACTGGGGGGGGGGGGGGGGGGGGGAGGGGTTACAATATATATTTTATATGTACTCATGTAATTTACCTTTTAAGACATGGCACTTGCTAGTCTCAATGGAGCACTGCCTCTGGTCTACTACTATTTAATTTACACCTAGAAATTTGCATTGATCAATGTTGGATTTTATCTATATCATATTAGGGATAAAAGAATAAAACACATTAAAAAAACGTTAAAAGTTTATAACTTTTTTTACAGCATGAGTATTTTGACGGGCTATGAGAAATGAGGGAGGAAATAGAAATAAATTTCCGTAAACAATGGTGGGTTTCGATCATTTTCCCTTTTGTTAAAAGAGAATCAAATATTGTAGAAGATTTATGTCCATTTTTAATTAGATAGGACAGCTTGTTGATACTTACAATTAGAGTTTCTTGATCATTTTGATGATGTTGCGAGGTTGGATTACAACGGGGCAGAAAATATTTTTTGAGAGTGTAAGACGTACTCACGTGTTTAATTGGACCATGTGAGATTAAGCAGCTAGGCATGGCTCACGCACAATTCAAACAAGCATATTTCTACTTCTAAGAAAAAAAAAGATGATTAAGAAAAGAAACGAAAAAAAATAAAAAAATAAATACTAATGCATTAATATTCCAAAGATGGAGATAGTAAATAGTTAGTTAAAGAGAGATTCAAATTCTGATTTTGGTGCTAATTAAAGTTTTGTTTTCAAGATAATTAATAAATTCGGAGTTTTCATGTTTGTTAATTGATGCTCTATGTTTGCTTTCTGTTCTTTCGATTCATTTGTTAGCGATTTTGATTAGGATTGACATATTGGTTAATAATTAAATTTATCTTGGGATTTGATCGAATCAATATGGTCCTGATTCCTTCACAAATACAAACAGGATTGTCTAGGATCCTTTATAATCATTTTGAACTTACCTAAGTTAATTATGAAGAAAAATTATATATTTGTACAATTTAATTTATTTGTTTTTTCAATATGGTACAATTCTACTTATATATTTACAATCGGAATTCTACTGGAATTCACCTATATCAATTCTCATCCATTCTCACGAAAATACATCCCAGAATTCATTTGAAACCGTAGAAAGGATTATAGCTCTGAAGGTAAGTTCAAAATCATTTTTTTTTTTTTGGGGGCAAATGCTTTATGTTTGCTTTCTGTTCTTGCTCTTTTATTCATAAAAGTCAAAAGGTTACATCTGGTCAAGGCGAATTGCAAGCCTTACCCCCTCACGATCTTGTAAAATCTTGGAAACAATTTAAATGGACTCAACCAATTACATAGAAAAATACACCAATCAGAAGCCTGGCTAAAACAATAACAAATCGGGAAACCATAATACATATTAGCATCAATTTACGTACAAAACATTGCAGTTCATAACTAGGCAAGCCACTTAAACCTCACTGATGTAGAGAAAAATAGATTGAAAACAAAGTTGCCCGGCGGATTCATTTGCATAATAGTTGACACACTGTCTGCATTGTCGGTCTTGATTCTGGACTCTCTTCCAAGCATAAAAGGGCAACCTCCAAGATTGATATCAGCTTATCTTGAATGTTTCGTGATGGTAATGGAAGCCGGGGGTCCAAAATTTCATTAAGTGATAGGTTCATGTTGGAAGATGAAGATGAAAGTGAGGAAATAAAATCACTCGGATGTTTCCCTTTGATCACTTCCAATGCTAATACTCCAAAGCTGTACACATCGCATTTTTCAGTAACTTTCATCGTGTAAGCAAGCTCTGCAAGGTGAACGATAAAAATAATCATGTAGATATAAGGCTGATTTATTAATTAATATAACAAAGGATCAATTTATTACTTTAAGAATGCAAACCTGGAGCAACATATCCAAATGTGCCTGCAAATTCAGTCCAATTGGACGAGCCTGGCTTTAGAAATTTTGCGATTCCGAAATCTGAAACACGAGCTTCATATTCTGAACTCAGCAACACATTCTTGCTTGATATGTCTCGATGGACAATTGGTGGGAAGCAATCATGATGCATGTAAGATAGAGCATTAGCTACACTTTTTATCACATTCATTCTTACAATCCAGCTGAATTCTTTTATTGATCCGTCATTGCTCAGAATCTCCGCCAAACTGCCCCTTTCAAGACATTCGTAAACTAAAAATGAGTGTCGGGGATGTGAACAGAAGCCATAAAATTTCACAATATTTCGATGCCGTATCTCTGTTGATGCCTTGATTTCGTTCAAGAATTCTCGTTGGACTGAAATTTCACTTAGAAGTAGTGAGTGAAATTTCTTGACTGCTACAACCTCCCCAGATGGTAGCTCACCTCTGTAAACACTTGCTTGTCCACCTATTCCAATGCATTGCTCAGCATCAAAATTTTTCGTCGCTCTGATGATTTCTTCATACACAATTTTGCCTTCAAAAGTTAATATTGAAAGCAGTCCTCGATGGTTCACACAACTTCCTTTGTTTTCTTTCGAAGTCCTCTTCGTTCTTCCAAAAATTATTCCAATTACAAAGAACAAAAGAGCAAATACTCCCAAAATAGGAATTATAATTAAAAACCATTTGTTTTCGAAGACATGTTTTTGAGATACAAAGGCTTTGCAGGACTGAAAGCCTTCAACATCGCCGCACAATCCTCGGTTCCCTCGTAATGCCTGTATGGGATCATATTGGAATCCTGTACTGTTAGGAATTAGACCTAGTAACTCATTGTATGAGATGTCAATGCATGACAAGCCATGCATTCCTTCAAAGCAACTTGGAATTAAACCTGAGAGGTTATTGTGCGAGACATTAAGCTTCTCCAAGCTTTCCAGATTACAGATTTGGGGCGGTATCTCTCCTCCAAGGAAGTTATGACTCAAATCTAGCTCTGAAAGTTGAACCAACTTCTCCAATTCAACTGGAAATTCTTTTCGAAGCTGATTGTTGCTCAAGTTCAAGTAGTGCACTTTCAACAAGTTTCCAAGAGTTTCTGGGATAGAGCCGCTCAACTT
The DNA here is from genome assembly GCF_000493195.1 of Citrus x clementina. Classification (NCBI taxonomy): domain Eukaryota; kingdom Viridiplantae; phylum Streptophyta; class Magnoliopsida; order Sapindales; family Rutaceae; genus Citrus; species Citrus x clementina. Next base: position 25,755,541 of record NW_006262339.1, read on the forward strand.
ATTTGTAGACAAGTCAAGATACTCTAGTTCGCTGAGTGAGCCAAGTACTCGAGGTAAGTTTCCAGAAAGTTTATTTCCATTTAAAACAAGATAGTTTAGGGACCTTAAATTGCCAAGTTCAATTGGAATCTCTCCAACTATTTGATTCAAAGAAAAATCAAGTTTATGCAGTTGGTATAACTTCCCAATCTCAGGAGGTATGCTCCCAGTGATGTTATTCATTGAAAAGTTTAAAGTCCCTAGTTGTTGACATTTACCCCAGCTAGACCAGATCTCGCCATAAAAATTGTTATGGCTCATATCTAAAAAGGTCAGGTTCGGATATATGCCAAAAACTTCAGATATGTTTCCAGTGAGATGGTTTTGTTCAAGATGTACTCTGTTTAAGCTTGTTAAATTTCTGAGGCTTCTGGGAATTTGACCAAAAAGCTGATTGTTATCTATCTCTAGGTTAGTTAATTGCATGAGATTTCCTATTTCTCCGGGAACAGAACCAGAAAGACTGTTGGAGTACAGGTATAAGCCTTTTAAATTGGTGAAATTGCCAACTGAAGGAGGGATAGCACCGCTAAGATGATTCATGCAAAATCCTAAATTCAAGAGAGATTTGACATTTCCTTGAAATGGAGGGATAGAACCTGAAAGTGAATTTTTAGAAAGGTACAATTCAGCTAAATTGCTCAAGTTACACAAAGAAAGAGGGATTGAACCACTGAATTGATTGTTGAAGAAATGCAGATAGAGAAGAGACTTCAAGTTTCCTAAAGCTGGAGGAATAGAACCGGAGAGTGAGTTGGCAAAAAGATATAACAGAGCCAAGTTGCTTAAGTTACCCAAAGAAATGGGAATTGAGCCACTAAGTTTATTGTGAGCCAAGTTTATCTCTGAGATAGATTTTAAATTTCCTATAGTTGATGGAATAGAGCCACTAAGTTTATTGTGAGCCAAGTTTATCTCTGAGATAGATTTTAAATTTCCTATAGTTGATGGAATAGAGCCACAAAGTGAATTTTTATAAAGAATCAAGAGAGCCAAGTTGCTTAAGTTACCCAAAGAAGAAGGGATCCAACCAGACAAATTGTTTTGGCACAAAACAAGTTCTCTAAGATTGCTTAACTGTCCTACTTCACGTGGAACTGAGCCATGTAGCTGATTCGTATCAACGTAGAAGATCTTCAGCTGAGTTACGAGGCCGATTTCTGGTGGTATTACACCAGACAATTGATTACCTCCTAAATCAAGAATCTCAAGCTTAGAGAGGTTACCGATTTGAGGTGGGATGATGCCAGAGAATGTATTATTGAATAAATCAAGATACTCCAGCTTGTAGAGGCTACCGATTTCAGGTGGGATGATACCAAAAAATGCATTGCGCATTAGATTAAGATACTTAAGTTGAGGAAACGATGAGAATGAGAATTCATGGAGCGTACCTTTTAAACCAAGAGTGCTCAGGTTAATACTGATGACTCTTTTTGCAGGATTGCAATCAATTCCAAACCAAGCACACGGGATTTTTTTGATTTCTGAATAGGAAGAAACATTGGTTGCATCAACAGGATAAAGTGTCCATGAGGACAACAAAGAGTAGTTCTGATTTTGAAGGCTTGTTTTCCATTTGAGAAGAGCATATGCTTCTTTAGTATAACCAGAAGCAGCATTTTCTGAAAATTTTAGCAGAAGAAATAGGATCAGTATAATCAGGGTTGATGATGCCATTGTTTTATGTTTACGTGTTGGATTTTTTAATGCAGATCATAAACTGGAACTTGGCATTTATATATACAAGACCTCAAGACGTCAAAGTTTTCTGCTTGAGAATAATGGGGAAAAAGGTAATTTAATCCTCATTGGTGTGTTTCACGCTCATCTTATAATTCAGTCCATCGGCCCCACAATTAACTTTTAGTTGTATTACTAACTACTATTAAGGAGATCATATAAAAAAAAAAAAGAAAAAAAGAAAAAAAGAAAGAAAACCTACTGCTGAGGAGATAATCCCACATATGATTGAGAAAAAGTGATAAAATAATTATACAAGTTTGATGCACTATTAATATTGGTCTTTTCTGGATTTTAGCCACAGTCATCAAGATAGCACAGAGTCATTTGTGAGAGGGGAAAGGTGTTCTTGCTTTAAATATAAAAAGTAAATCGTGGGTCCTTAATTGGTTTGATGGGACTTTTAACATAATATGTTATTGCTTGATCGAGCATTTAGGTTTATTCTTTTTGAGAATATGCTAACATTGCATACTCTTACGTACCCCCATTTCACGTTCATATATCATCAATAAATTAAAATGCGTTGCTTTTTTCAATCGATATCATATAACTTTTGACTTAGTGTTACTTTGTTAGTGGGTGTGAAAGCTGTATTAAGTGCGGCATTGAGCTTAGTCTCTGTAGTAATGGCGGCTCAACGTGTTTTGGGCCTTAGGGAAAAACATTTTCCTTAAGCCTATTTAAATTTAAAGTATTATTATTATTTTTTTTGGATAGAAAATTTAAAGTATTATGAAATGCAGTTCTTGTTGAGCCAATTTAATTTTTTCTAATAAGTATTATAAAAATTTTCCTTGATCCTCTATTATAATGCTATTTCATGGAGTAATGATAACCATTCTAATTTTTTTATCCTAAATTTCATTCTAAATGATGTATTGTTCATTAAGTAATTGATAGTTTTTTATAAGATCTAAATGAATTAATTGTATTATCGTATTAATCAACAGATAAATGTCACGTGATTTATGATAATTTATTGGGACAAAAAATTTGAGATGTGTAGGACTATTCATTTTAATGACCCTTCAGAATTCAACAATCGATAAAAAAAATTGATAAAATTGATTAAGCTGACTTGTTTTTTCCATTGATATATAAAATAAAATTGATGGCCCTTAATTGATTTGGTTGGTATTTTAACATATATATACTGAGAATTTGTACACTATGCTGTCATAAGATGTCCTTATGAATGACTTGCTTTTTCCAGTCAAGTTAATTTAATTGAGTCAAATCTTGTAAGTGCTTGCAAGTGGCGATTATATTATTTCGTTATAAGTACAATTTTTACCATATACGTATGGAGTGGTGTTTGATAAATTGTACAAAATGATATAATTCAATTTTTTTTTTGGTTTGAAACAGAAAAAATTTCATTTATTTCAATTATTCAAACTTATTAAGGTAAAGCTATCAAATTATTAAAACAAAAATGAGATTGGGGATATATTGAGACATTTTGCAAATTATGGGGGTGTAATAGACTATTAAACCAAATTATAAGGATGTGAAGGACGTTTACCTATTATTGGTGACGCAGCATAAAAACATTTGGAAAAACTTCTACTCCGACGGCTATCTACCTTCCCAAACCTATTATAAATAGAAATAACAAAATATTAATTTTATCATCATCCTTTTTCATCAAATATTCCTTTATTCAAATAATTTCCTTTTGCATAAGAAAATGGGCTCTAAGCTTTTCCTGCTTTTCGCTCTTGTAGCGTCTATTGTTCTTGTTTCTTCTTCGGAGGTGGCAGCTAGAAACCTAGCTAAGACTTTCACCAACATGCGAAAAGGTGAGCTTCTTGGTCAATTTGTATCCATTTTTTATTGCTGTCTTCATAACAAAACAATTAATTAAACTAATTTATTTTCCGCATAAATGATTTGTTTGGAAAAATCCGTCAATAGTACATAATGCCTTGTGAATAATATGCTGACGAAATATTAACCATACGATGGGATGTTGTTTTTTGTTTGGGTTATTTTTATATACCTCCCCTGAGGTTTCACATAATAACAGTTTAATACAAAATATGACAGTATTTTTACATTCCTCTCCTGTTGTTAATATAAAATTATGTATAATATCAGTATACAAGGTTAAAATCGTAAAAATTCATTTAAAATTAAAAAAAAACTTAAAAAGTTAACCGTACTACTACTGGTAAGCGCGAAAAACCTGCTGCATCACTCCATTACCCAGTCCAATTCATTATTAAAAAAAAAATGCCTTCACAAGAAAACCTGCTACGAAGAGGTTAGTTTTTTTTTTTTAAAAGAAAACTATTGTAGTAAATCATAGCTTTGGTTTTCTTCGTTTTGGATGTATAAATTGGAAAAATCGGTGCTGCCTTGTTGTGGATGTTTGTTGTAAAGGATTATGGGTTTTGCTTTATGTTGAACTAGCAGAAAAATCGCGTTAGTTTGATTACTATTCTGTGATATATCGAGGGGTTGACCCGAACCGAACCAAACCCGAAATTATATTCGGTTTTCGGTTTTGTTCCGGTTAACCCTGAAACCCAAACGGATAACAGTCAGCAACTTGAAGACAACAATTTCACAAAACAAAGCCCTCAAATCGATCAGCCTATCCATAACCCCAAATTCAAACCCTAACAGCCACGTCCTCTCTCATCTGATCACCCCTCCCGGTGATTCCTTCATGCCGGCCGCACCACGTCCCTCCGTTGCAGCCCACGATTTCGATCCCCTAATTCCTAATTTCACAAAACAAAACAAGCCTGAAGAGCCACATCCTTTCTCATCTAGTCATTCCTCTCGATTCGGCGATTCCCCTAACTTTCCGCTCTCACCACCACCACGTGCCTCGGCCTTGCCGTAACTACACCCGTCGCCATTGGCGATTTGTTGAAACGGAATCCAGGCATAGCCACTGAACAACTCATCACAATCGACGCCATTGAAACGCACTGATTGATACGCCCTGAAAAGATATGTGTTTGATAAGGCGGAGAGAAAAGCTGAGTGCATAGAATCAACCTGTGGCCAACACACGCTTGGCTGTTGGCTCGCTTGCAGTGTGAACTGATTATAGCCACACTTGGGTGGACACTGCCTCTGACACGTCGTCCGTGTTATTAGAACACATTTGGAGGGGGTGAAAAAAAGAAAATTTTGGGCTTGACACAAAGCCCAATAGTATTAAGGTTACGTTTGGAAGTTTAAAAACACAGAATTGTGATAAATTATTGGGTTAATAACTGGGCAGTTGTACCTGTCAGCCTTGAAAGGGTATTTTTGTTATAATCATAGAACATAATTAAAGATTTTTGTTATAATCATAGAACATAATTAAAGAAATAAATTTTTATAATCATAGAACATGTTGCCATACGTACATGGGCAGCTAAGGTGGACACAACAGTCAAGGGTCTCAATGCAAGGCTTTAACGTTATAGATCGTTTGTTAATTGATTTTTCTTCATTTAAATAGCGCATGTATCGATGAAATTATGATCATTAAATTAAATTATGTGCCAAAAATGAGGATGATCCAATATTATTAGTTGTTTATGCTGTGACTATAGACACTGGTTAATTTGCAATGAAAGTTAATTCAGTACTTAACACCTTTCGAGAATGAAGTGACAAAGAATTTCTTAAAAAAATCAATCATGTTTCTAGTAGCGATCAAGGAGCAAAGGTGCTTAGCAAGCCTCTAGCTTTTGATCAATTCAATTATCTAAGGACCAAGCTCAATGTACTTTCTAGACCTTGTTAAGGAAGCTCATAACGTGTACAAGCAGTCAGCTCAAGGTTAGCACGTGGGACAATTTGCTGAGCTGAAGTTAGTTAAGTAAGCAATGTCAGCTCAGCAAATTAAGTCAAGGTTTACTGAGATTTTATTCCTATTGTTTTCTTTTCTGTTAACGATGTATAAAGGTGTGCTTTGTACTCATTTGATCATTAAGAAAAGAAGAAATAAAATCCAGAATATTCTCTGAAGTTTTCTCAGTAAAACAGAATAAATTTTCTTAGTAACCAAACAATACAGATCAGTGGAATTTATGTTTTCAAACATGGTATCAGAGCCAAACATAATCAGCTCGAGTAACCAGCAAACAATGATGAGAAATCCAGCAATCAACAACACAAATCAACACACTCAAATCAATTTCTCTTTCACGAATCCAATTAAACTAGATCGATCAAACTACCTACTCTGGCGTTCACAAGTTCTGGCTTCGATTAAAGGTAATCGACTAGAAGACTTCATAACTGGAATCAAATTAGCACCTGAAGAAAATATTTTGTTAGCTGGAGTTGATGGATCTACACAACAAATTGAGAATCCTAAGTATCAGATCTGGAGATCACAAGATCAAATTCTTCTTGGTTGGCTGCTGTCAACATTAAGTGAAGGTATCCTTAGTCTTGTTATTAACTGTGAAAGCTCATTTGGTGTATGGAAAACTTTAGAAAAGAAGTTTGGAGTTCAATCTGAAGCTCGAGTTCTTCAGCTCATATATGAACTGAACACTCTTAAAAAGGAATCTCTTAGTATTGAAGATTATTGTGTTAAAATAAAAGCAATAGCTGATAAGCTTGCTAGTGCTGGTAACTCGATAACAGAAAATGATCTAATGCTAACCATACTCAATGGATTAGGATCAGGATACTGTGATATTGCTACTTTCATAATAGGTTCACGTATAGAATTTGATGATGCTTATGCATTATTGCTCACTCATGAAACTAGGTTGGAACAAGATCAGGATGATAAGAGTATGTTCAATGCTAACTATGCATATACTAATGCATTTCATCCTAAGGTTTATTATGCACAGCCTAGAGGAAATTTTAAGAGAGGAGGTCATTATGGTGGTAGGAATGTTTTCTCTGGTATAGGGAATATGAATTTTTCCAAGAATTTTTAATGGAGGTTTTAGAAGTGGTTTTGGTAGAGGATATTATGTTGGTAATCCTTTTAATGGCAACAATTCTTTAGCACCCAAAGAATTCATCTGTTATCAAGAATGGATCACAAAGAGCTTTCAATAACAATCCAGGGGACTCAGTATGTCAGATTTGTCTCAAACCTGGTCATACTGCTGATATTTGTTGGCATAGATTTTTTTAAGATTATGTGCCAATGCCAAGAGGTTTTGGAAAAGGAAAAGCACCCATATCAAATTTTGATGGTTCTGTTTCAAATCCAAATTTTGAAGATTATGAGAACTTCAACTATATGTCTTCAGCTTGCAATCCTATGTCTGGCAGTAGCTATTATTCTGGTTTTGATGCTTGTACTCCTGGAGCAGCATTTATGGCTAACTTTGAAGGGGTTGCTGATGATGGATGGTACTTGGATAGTGGGGCAACTCACCATCTGACCAACAACATAGAGAACTTGCAGATCAGTGAGGAGTTTAAAGGTACTAATCAGCTCATAATTGGTAATGGTCAAGGTTTGTCTATCACTCATGTTGGATTTGCATTTCTGTCACAAAGAGCATCAAATTACTTATCTGCACATTTTAGAATAGCACTTAAGGATATATTACTTGTTCCATCAATTACCAAAAATCTACTAAGCATTTCCAAACTGACATCTGATAACCCTATAACTGTTGAATTTTGTGGGAATGTTTTTTTTGTGAAGGACATGAAGGGACAAGTTCTACTGCAGGGACTTGCTAAAAAAGGTCTATGCAAGCTACTGCTGAGTTCTAATTCCTCTTCTTCATTTTCTTCATCTCATCTTTGTCATACTCAACTAAATAAACCTGTCTCAATGTTGTCTAGCTTTCAAAGCTTTGATAGTCCTTCTAAAGCTTGTTATCATTCTGTTTCCAATAAATGCAAAAACAAATCTGATGTAATGACATTATTACATAGAAAAATTTGGTCATCCAAGCTCAATGATTCTGATGCATTTAGCTAATTTTGCAAGCAATTAAAGATCTCTCAAAAAGATATTGTGTCTGGTACAAATTCTTTGTGTGAGGCATGTCAGTTAGGCAAAGTTCACAGGCAAAGTTTTCCACCACCTGAAACAAAAACAAAAGGAGTATTAGAACTGATTCATCCCGATATCTGGGGACCTTCACCCACTGTATTTAGAAATGGATACAAGTACTACATTAGTTTTGTGGATGATTACACTATATACACCTGGATCTATCCACTTAAGCTTAAATCACAAGCATTTGAAGTTTTCAAACTGTTCAAGGCACAAGTTGAAAATCAGTTTAATACCAAGATTAAGGAATTGCAATCTTATCTGGGGGGGGGGGAGTTTAGAGTATTAAGTGATTTTCTAAGTCAAAATGGAATCAAGTTTAGACATTCATGCCCTTATACTCATCACCAGAATGGTCTTGTTGAGAGAAAACACAGACACATAATTGAATTAGCATTAACACTTTTAGCTCAAGCTAATCTCCCTTTTCAGTTTTGGTGGAAGCTGTTCACACAGTAGCATATCATATTAATAGGTTACCAACACCTGTTCTTAAGCTTTTATCTCCTTATAAAAAGCTCTTTAAGCACAAACCAAATTATTCATTTCTTAAGTGCTTTAGTTGCCTGTGTTATCCATATATGAGAGATTTTAATAAACACAAATTTGATTTTCACACCACCAAATGCATCTTCATTGGCTATAGTCCTTCTTACAAGGGTTACAAATGTTTAATAAGCTCAGGAAAAATTCATATCCTAAGGCATGTTATCTTTGATGAAAATAAATTCCCTTACTCAACAAACAAAGTCTTTCATTTATTCGAGAACAGTTCAAATTCTGAAATATCAATGTCAAACTTTTCCAACAACAAATTTATCATCTCTCCACATTATCCTTAACTGACAGCGGCTTGGAAGATCTTCAATCAGCAAGTTCATAAAGCAATGAACAAGTACCTTCTGTTTCTGCACACACAAATAATCTGCATCAACAAGAGCATTCTCAAACTATAATATCAGAACATTCCTCATCAACCATACCATTATCACCAACACAACAACAAACAGAATCACAACCATAAAATGAACCACAACTATCTACTTCCCAGCACATAAATCAAACTCAAACCAGAAACCTTCATTCACAACCATCCCATTCAATGGTAACAAATCGAAATTTGGAATCTTCAAGCCAAAAGTTTACATAACCACCTTAACCAACAAAGAACCCAGTACTGTTCAAGAAGCTCTAAGTGATCAGAATTGAGATCAAGCTATGAGAGATGAATATGAAGCTTTGCGCAGGAATGAAACATGGTCACTGGTACCATTTTCAGAGGCATACAAGGTTGTTGACAGTAAATGAGTGTTCAGAATTAAACAAAACACAGATGGGAGTGTAGCTAAATACAAAGCCAGGTTAGTTGCAAAGGGTTTCCAGCAAACTGAGGGTGTTGACTACTTTGAGACTTTTAGTCTTGTGGTGAAGGCCTGCACAGTAAGAATTATTTTTAGTTTGGCTGTGATGAACAAGTGGAAAATAAGGCAAGTGGATGTAAATAATGTCTTCTTAAATGGAGAATTGACAGAAGATGTTTACATGTATCAGCCAGAAGGTTTCATTGATGAGAAAAAGTCTAGTTATGTATGCAAGCTGAAGAAAGCCTTGTATGGCTTAAAACAAGCTCCTAGAGCTTGGTATGACAAGCTGAAAAACTGTCTGATAAGTAATTAGGGTCTTCAAAATTCCAGAGTTGATACTTCTCTCTTATTCAAAGAGATTCAAGGATCAATAATACTTGTGCTTATATATGTGGATGATATACTTATTACAGGACTTGACAGTGGAGAATTAGAGAAGTTTTGATGGTTGTCGAAACCAGCAAAAATAAATACCTACTCTAAATAAATTGTGTATAGTGATTGAGCAGGGTCGTGTCCACAGAGATCGGTAATTATTTAAATCCTTTTAAAACGTAAAACATAAAATGGGGGTTTTGTTGACAATAATAAAAATCAAATTAAAATAACAAGAATGCAAATTAAAGTTATGATTCAAATTAGAGAAAGCTCTGGTTGAAGGAATTAACTCAGCTTGATTCGACTACTGATCATTGATTCAAATATAGATTATTATTACTTATGAATAGACCAGTTATAGCTATCGAGACCCTCTAATAGCCAATCTCTCCTTAACTAGTCGATAACCAAGGTACGACCGTTGGATATTTCCCTAATCAATAGACAACCCTAGATACGATCATAGGATTTAATTAATTGACAGCCTGAAAAACCAGAGAGACCCAAATCCTAATCAACACATATGATGATTCATTTAAATTAGATTGTTTATTCTCACAACACAACTCTCTGCTATGTTATTTGTCACAAACATTAAATTCTTCATACGATGAATCCTTTAATTGATAATAGATTAAGTTGATAATTAAATAGTGGCCAATTACCTAATTAACAAACATAATCATGAAAATAATTCAGAGAATAAACAAATACCCAAAAAGTAATAAAACAATTAAAGCACAAGAAAGATCTCACAGTAGTGATGAATCAAAGCTTCATTATCCTTTAACCAGAAAAATAGGTTTAGTTCTTCATAGAGAGAAGAGAAAAGTTTAGATCTAGGGTTTCTTTATTTGCTCCCATCTCCAATCCCCCTTTTTCACAATAGATTACTCCCCTCAATCCTCTCTCTCTCTTCTCTTTTAGAGTTTTATTTAAAATAAAATACTAATATCTGAAATATTAAATTCGTAATTACAAAAATAGCTAAAAATACAAAACACGTTAAACTAAAAACTACAGGTCCGCAGTTGACAGCACGCGCCCACGCCTTATCAATAAAGTTCTTCTGACGCTCTAAATTTCTCCAAGAGAACAATCACTTTAAACATCATCTTATAGCTCAATTTTATCACAAATCAATAGAATTGCACCTACAAAAGTAAAACAGAAGTAAATCATTATTATTAAGTGCAAAACATCGATATTAAGGGAAGTAAACAATGCAAAACTAGTGCATAAATTACACTCTAACAAGTTTATCTTAGAATTCAGTAAGACATTTGCTTTAAAGGATCTAGGAATACTATCATACTTTCTTGGGATAGAAGTCTCTTATGCTGATGGTTGTATGTACCTATCTCAGAGAAAGTATATTAATGATCTCTTGTCTAAAGCTGATATGTTGAACTGTAAAGGGTGTGATACTCCCATAGTGACTGGACTGAAACTTCAAAAGGAGGTTAAAGGTTATTTAGGTCAGTATGTTGAGGATGCAACCAGTTACAGAAGTTTGGTTGGAGGCTTGCAATATTTGGTGTTAACCAGACCAGAGATAGCCTTTGCTGTGCATAAACTCAGTCAATATGTGACAGTTCCAACATTGTAGCACATAATGGCTTGTAAACGAGTTCTAAGATACTTAAAGGAAACCATGGATTATGGTCTAAAGTTTTCAGCTGGTGGAGAAATGGAAATCACAAGTTTTACAGATGCAGATTGGGCATGCGATATTGATGACAGAAAATCTATAGGTGCATATTGTATCTATTTTGGAAATAATTTAGTGTCATGGTCATCCAAGAAGCAGTCTGTGGTGACAAGGTCTAGCGCAGAAAGTGAATACAGAGCTTTGGCTTCTGCAAGTGCAGAAATAGCATGGATTCAATCTTTGTTCAGTGAGCTAAATATAATATGTATCTCAGTACCTATCATCTGGTGTGACAACATGAGTGCACAAAGTTAGCTAAAAATCCAGTCGATCATTCACGTCCCAAACACATTGAACTGGATATGCATTTTGTCAGAGATAAGGTTTTAGCAGAGGAGCTGGAAATTAACTTCATTCCAAGTGAAGAACAAATAGCTGATGTTCTAACAAAACCTCTCACATTCATTCATTTTAATTACTTCAGAAACAAACTCAATGTGCAGCCATGCCCCTTGAGTTTGAGGGGGCTGTTAAGGAAGTTCATAACATGTACAAGCAGTCAACTCAAGGTTAGCACGTGGGAGAATTTACTGAGCTGAAGTTAGTTAAGTAAGTAATGCCAGCTCAACAAATTAAGTCAAGGTTTACTGAAATTTTATTGCTATTGTTTTCTTTTCTGTTAACGATGTATAAAGGTGTGCTTTGTACTCATTTGATCATTAAGAAAAGAAGTAATAAAATCCATTCTCTGAAGTTTTCTCAATAAAATAGAATAAATTTTCTTAGTAACCAAACAGTACTGATAAGTGGAATTTATGTTTTCAAACAGACCTTAAGCTTGAAGGGGGCTGTTAAGATAATTAAAATTATTCAACTTGTTAGCAAAATTGGTTAATGGTGATGACATGTCAGCTGAGCTGACAAAGTTAGTTACATTGCTAGCAGTCTGTTAGAATGTATTGCTTAGCTTAACAAACACTTTAGCTTGCACATATAGAATCTAGAATGTTCAAGATCTCTAGAATGTCCAAGACCATTGTATATAAGCCTCTGTAATTAGCAAAAGTGATGAGATTTAGATTTCATTCATAAAACTTAGCTCAAAATTCTTTCTGTTTTTCCCTTTGCTTCTTTGCTTTCCTCAGTTACCAAACAATTAACCACTCACATTGTAACTGAGACTAATGTGATATTTTTAGTTATATATATGTAAATTTTTAAAGGGGCTAATATGAACATTATAAATTTGATTGAGATTTAAAAAAATTATTTTAAGGACAAATATGAACATTACTTTCTTCTTATTAAGGCTTATAAGAGATTTCTTAAAAGTTAATAGACCTCAGAGAAACTTTTTAAGGACTAGTTTGGGCTATCTCTTGACTTCACATATGTGAACAGACAAATCTCTTCCATATTTTACCGTCAAGATATTTGTAGATTTCTTATTGGGTTATATTGGTTTATTCATGAGTTAGGCGGCGTATATACCAATATGAACGTTACAATATGAGTGGAAGATGTAAGACATGAATGACGGGTCACCTAAGGTGAGCTGAACCAACCTGGATTATAGGTGACTACCCAAGTGGTAGTTACTGCTTTTGCATTTTAGTTCAAAATGCCAAAACCGTGTGCAGTTAAGTAGACAGAAGTCGAAGAGGAGTCGCATGCTTTAAGGACTAACTTCTCTCCCCCTCTCTCTCCCTAACTCATATAACAGCCAAAAGCAAAGCAAATAAAAAATTAGAGTGCATAAGAAGAGAACTATAGCATAGAGTTTTGGGAACTCTATAATGCAGCCCCATCGTAATTGTTGGACCCTTATACGCTATGGAATAAGTAAACCTTCTTGTTGTATTGTGATCGTATCTCGACTCCTTAAACAGTAATCTAACGTTACAAAAGATCATAGTTCCCCTTCCGCTTGGCTTGCTAAATTTTTGTAAATTATCAAAGCATTCATATTAACATTTACATTAAGGATGAGGCTGTTAGTGGATGAGAAAGTACATGTACGCGCGGCTCAACGCTGACAGTGGCTTCCTGAATTGTGTTGGGGGCGTTACATGCATGCATGCGATGAACCAATACGAAGGAAAATCAGCTACTTCTTTTTCAAACGAAGAATCTCATGAGCTGTGGGGATTTTTAATTATCCTTAGTTTCTATGGTGTTATTATTTTATAGTTACAGATAACGTGTATTATTCAAGATAATTAAATAATCTATAAAGTTAAATAATTTTGAACTGATACTACTTCTCTTGCTACTTTTTTTTTTTTTTTTGGGTCGGAATATCTTTATTAAAAATTCTAAAATCTATTTCATGTATTCACACATACAGCTTACAAAGCATTGGATTACCACGCATGAATTTAGGCACCATTTATTTGGATGCGGACAAATATAAACTCCATTGTGAGGCGAGGCTCCATGAGACGTTTTTGCATCAACACTTTTTCGCAGCAGAGAAAGAGGGACAGCCAACAGGACTGTAAAGACTTGGTATAAACTTCACGAAAGTGTTCTTTGTGGCCGCCTCAGCTGCAAATGAAAAATGTTAAGTGTCATTCTCTTAAAAGGTTAATCATTAATCATGGCAATATAACTTAATTTAAACAAATTAATCCTATTATTATGTTGTGAAGGCCAAATTAATATGGAGACCAAGAAGCTGACCTTTTCTCATGTTAGTGGAAGTCTCAGCTAGGTTTCTGGCTGCCACCTCTGAAGAAGTGAGAAGAACTAGAGCCATCGCAAGACCTAAAAGAAGGATAATCTTAGAGCCCATTTTTCTTATACGAGAGGAAATTATATGATTAGGGGAATATTTAATATAGGTGGAGGATACTAGAATTAGTATTTTTTAATATCTATTTGTAGTAGGTGTAGGGTACTAGCGAGCTACTTAATGTCGTATGTGAAATTTTTCTTTCTATTCTAGTGCTAGGTGCTATTTGTTGGCTGGGGCAGTTCTAATGTCAATAAAATTAATATGTATATATGAGATAATATTTTGTTAGAACTATGATGTAGTTTAATTATGAATATTTAATTTCATAAATTTATTTAATTTCTAGTTTATTATTTCATGATTGATTGTTTATTATTGTGCTTAATATTTTGAATATCTTGTCAATATTTGAATGATTTGAGGATAAACAAAGAGACCAAGAGGAGATTTATATGTTTTTTTTTCCATGTAATGGATGCTATGAATTGAACAAAAAAAAAAAATATGTATCAAGGTGATTCGTGCAGTTTTCTTTAAGATTTTCCATGAAACTTAATAAATCTTTACATATTTAAATTTACATAGAGATATAGTGGGTTAACAAGTGAGGTTACTTTTGATATTATTCAAGAAAGGATATTGAATAGGTTAGGAAAATTCATTGTCAACATGGGTAATAATTCTTAATAAAATAGATGGATGATTAAATTGGACTGGTTATGGTGAAATCAGATGTGCCGGTGTCTTAATCTCTTGGTGATTTATGTTACTGTTAGCATTTGCATTTAAATTTTAGTTGCTTTATTTTATTTTATTTTTCAATCTAAATTATCCTAATTGATTGTCCAAATAAATTAAGGCTAAGTTTTTTTTTAATCCTGAGCTTTTTTATTTTTAATCAAGAAATTTTATCAATTGAACTAAAACAAAACCGTGATAAATTAGTATATTGGGACCAAAGAAAACGATAATCAATAAATTATTAATTGATGAAGTATGTACTCCTTATTTTGAAAAATATTGTAGCATTTATATTGTTGAATTACCTTGATTTGGTTTACGTTTTATTCAAATAGTAGTCAGTACTTTTACATTGGTAGTAACATAATTATTTTGTTGTTCTTATTTTTTCATGTTAAAGATGATACTTCTATTATAGAACTTATCCTGGGTAATTGACCACTTAAAATGGTATTGATATTAAATAATTACTTATTGGAAAAATAACAATCCAATTGAAATTCTTTCTGCATTAAAAAAAAATCCAAATTGAAAGCAAGTTCAAAAAAGAATCAAGTAATGATGAGAACATATTTCACAAAAACCAGATACAGACTAGAGTCCTCGAAGAAATTGGATTTTTATAAAAATATTCTTTTATAAATTTATCAAATTATTAATTTATTACACTAACCTGAAGTTGAGACTAGTAAAATTAATGATTTAATCTAAATGATCAATTTAATAAGTTTTAACTTTATTGAGGTTCTACTATTGTTGGCATCCACGTGCAAATTCTTTGCAAAACTTGGAAAGTTGATATTCTATTAGACAATCACGTATAGGAATGAGCCATTTAATTAGACACAAGTAAATATATATAGGTCTACCTAATTTAATCAAATGTAAGTTACAACCAAGCAAAATTCATTCACTTGCTTACCTTTGCTCTGTTACTTATTTTTGTACTAAAAACTTTGGTTGTAAGTTACAATAAATGTAACTTAGGAAAATCCATTATATATAGAGTAATTTTTTAACAAGGGATCTTTTATTTTAATAAAGTAAGGATAAAAAAATTAAAAAAAAAACACACACACACACAGAGAGTCTAATACAGTGTATTTTATATTATAATGTATTGAAATTTGCATTTTTCTGTCTTTTAATTCATTGAAACTCTTACTAGATTATGGCTCAATAACACACACAAAAAAAATGTTGGGAAAGGAACCCACAAAAGCAGTTACAAATTTAGCAGAAATAAACTTCTTTCCCTCTTTGTGCGATTAAAAAGAGATTTGTACCACAAATTAATAAGGCAAGAATAAACCAACACAATCCAAAAAAATAAATCAACTATAAGAGACACAAATTTTTATGTAGAAAATCCAAAATGAGAAAAACCACAGACTACAATCTTCCATTATATTAATGAGATTACAGAACAAATTCTTTTTTAAATAACATTAGAGGCTAACAATATCAAGAATCTCAATCATCTTGACTTACAGTAACAGCTTAATATCTATCTCTTTAACAAGTGAGTATCTCAAAAACAACCAACGAAAAGATAAAATAAAAACCTAGACCAATAGGATTATAGAGGGCAATACCAAGAACTTATCCTTCAAATTTGAGAGAAAATGTAGTTAAATTCACCTTTTGATCGTCTAATCAAAAATTGAAATTTCTATTTCCAAAAATAAAAATTACCTCTGTCTCGTTCTTCTCTCTCCCCCCACTTTTTTGCTTTGGCCACATTTTTTAGCCTCTCCACTTATTCTTCTTTATATAGTATACTTTTTAAAACCTATTTTAATGGAAACTTTCATCCAAGTCCAAAAATTAGTGATAATTACATACCAAGTAAGTCTTTTTTGACTAAGTGCTTTATGGCCCTAAATGAGATGGACCCAACAAATCTCCCCCTTCAGATCATACGTGGGGGAGGGGGGACCACCCAGTCTACTCTCTGCATAAAGCTTTCCAACTTCTCCTTAGGCCATGACTTTGTCATAATATCTTACCCATTTTCCATTGTGTGAGTCTTCTCAAGCTGCAATTATTTCTTCTCAAGCACGTCTCATATCCAATAATACCTACATTAATTAGTATATTGGGACCATAGAAAATTAATTATAAGAGACACAAATTTTTATGTAAAAAACTCAAAATGGGAAAAACCATAGACTACAATCTTCCATTATATTAATGGGATTAAAAGTAAAATTAGAGGCTAACAGCATCAAAAATCTCAATAATCTTGGCTTATAGTAATAGCCTAATATCTGTCTCTTTAATAAGTGAGTATCTAAAAAAAGCCAATGAGAAGATAAAATAAAAATCTAGACCAATAGGATTATAGAGAGTAATGCCAGGAACTTAGCCTTTAAATTTAAGAGAAAACAAAGTTAAATTCACTTTTCGATCATCCAATCAAAGATTGAATTTCCTATTCCAAAAAACAAAAATTACCTCTGTCTCGTTTTTCTCTTTTTCCCCCTACTTTTTTGCTTCGGCCACATTTTTTAGCCTCTCCACTTATTCTTCTTTAGATAGTACACTTTTCAAAGCCTATTTTAATGGAAACTTTCGTCCAAGTCCAAAATTAGTGAGAATTGCACACCAAGCAAGTCTTTTTTGACTACGTGTTTTACGGGCTCAAATGAGATGGACCCACCAAATCTTCCCCACCAGATCATACAGTAAGGACCACCAAGTCTGCTCTCTGCATACAACTCTCCACCTTCTCCTTGGGCAATGATTTTATCATAATATCTAACACATTTTCCATTCTAAATTACCAAATACCATGAGTTAATGATTTTAATTTAATCATGCATACCAAAGATTCCTCAATCTCAACCAACAAGTAATAGAAACACATAACTTGATGCTCTCATACCATTCTGTTGAGAAAGGAACCGACATAAACAGCTACAAATTGAGCGGAAACAAACTTCTTTTCTTCTTTATGTGATTAAATGGGATGTATACCACAAATTTGCAAGGTACAAATAAACCAACACATTCCAAAGCAATATACCAAACACAAGAGATACATATTTTTATGTGAGAACTCAAAACGGAAAAAAAGTATGAGATTGTAATCTTATATAATCTTCTACTATATTAATGAGATTATAGCACAAATTCTTCTCGAGATAACACTACAGGTTAAAAACAATATGAATCTCAATAATCTTGGCCTACAGTAACAGCCTAATATCTCTCTTTAATAAGTGGGCATCTAAAAAATAACTAAGGAGAGGATAAAACAAAAATCAAGACTAGTAGGATTATAGAGGGTAATATCAGGAACTTACCCTTCAAATTTAGGAGAAAACGGAGTTAAATTCGTCATTCCATCGTCCCATAAAAAATTGAAGTC
>NW_006262339.1:25773664-25782577 GCF_000493195.1 Citrus x clementina
GCAGCCTTTTTAGACTATGGGCTTTTGGGTCCCCAATGAAATGGACCCAAGATATATATATATATATATATATACAAAGATGAGACTAAAAGAGTTGATGTGGCATCGCTATTTTTCATCTTTTTATATTCTCTGTTATCTAAAATAGTGGCTGCGATTAAAAAATAATTACATTACAAAAGATTAAAAATAGAAAATAAATAGAATGTAACCATTAATAATAATTAATTATAAGTCTTGAAACATTTATTTCTTTTATTATGCCAGCAATTAAACTTTCGTGGTTTAAAATACATCAACTAATTAATATAGGAAAGAAGGTTCCTTCATCTTCCCTCAATAATGCCACTATTAGGGCCTAATTTTAATACCATAATCTCATATTTAATTATGAAACCTTTTGTTTAGTGCTTTTTTACTTCTTCACACTCTCTAAACACTAAGTATTTAAGATTTGTTACGTTTGAATTTTTTTATTATTATTTAACTAACATACTCTTTAGAAAGATTCTTGTGTTTTTATTATTTGACTTATTTGAATTTTTAGTATTGTGAACTTCATGGAGTACTCTTTTCTTTATGAGCTGAACAATGATGGAGATAGTTAGAAATAATTAATTATAGGTCTTGAAACATTCATTTCTTTTATTATGCTGTAATTTGAGAAATTAAAATATTATAACACTCATGTTGTTGTACATGTCTCTTCTTCTTTCTATTTAAGTAAATTAAAAAATATGTAACCATTAATAATATTTAATTATAAGACCTGAAACATTCATTTATTTTATTATGCCAGTTATTAAATTTTCATGCCTTAAAATACATCAACTAATTACTATAGAAAAGAAGGTTCCTTCATCTTCCCTCAACAATGCCACTACCAGGGCTTAATTTTAATGTCAATAATCACATATTTAATTATGCAATCTTTTGTTTAGTGCCTTTTTAACTTCTTCAAACTCTCAAAACACTAAGTATTTAAGATTTATTATGTTTGGATTTTTTTATTATTTAACCAACATCCTCTTTATAAAGATTCTTATGTTTTTATTATTTGACTTATTTGAATTTTTAGTATTGTGTGCTTCATGGAATACTCTTTTCTTCATGAGTTGAATAATGATGGAGATATTTGGATGACAAGGGTTAGACTTTGTAGGATGTGGGAGTCTATTAATACCAAGAAGAATGGAGAATTAATTAGTGTGGACATGATTTTTATTAATGAAAATGTTGTATAAAAAATACATTCTCCCATTGTTTTCTCTAATTTTTTTCCCAATTGTTTTACACTTAATGTAGCATTTTTTTTCCATAGGAAAATCTAATGCATCTAACAATTAGGAAAAATTTAGTGACAAGGTTTAGGCACATGTTGAGTGAGTGTACTTTATACAATGTCAAGAATTTGAAAGTTATTTCAACTACAGGCGAGTACAGCCCACTTTCAAATTAGTATAAAATTATTTTCTTAGTTATAACTTTGCTTAAAATGTTAGAAGAAGGAACTGTTAAGGTTCTGATTAATGGATTCCAATTCTTATCTCTGAATTTGATTGATTTACGTGTGAATAATAACACAATACTCTTTGGTATTTATTTTAATTATTAATGTTTGTTAATCTTTAAGTGTATATTAGAAATTATTGATCCTTATGTTTTAACATGTTTATGTCATTTTTCCATGATATTACAAATATTGTTGGAAGTTTATGTGGTGCGGGTGATATTGAGATCGTTGCAAATGGTTGGAAAAAAAAAAGATATAAAAGTTCTAATAGATTAGTAAGTTGAATATAATCAAGAAAACTATGACTATATTTTTTTTAGTTATTGTTTTATCATAAAAATTGATCAACAATTTAACTTCACTAATCTTATTAGTTATTACCTAATTTTTAATTTTCTTTTTCAATGAATACATCCAATATTTGTTTAAAAAAACCGTTAAAAATACAATGAAAAAGGGTATAGCCCTTAGAGATTATTCAACATATTCACAAGAAAAATTAATTAGAAACTATGTTATAGGCAACCCAAGCATCTTCTCACATATGCAGTAGAATAAACAACAGTACTTGACGGTTAAACTAATTAATGTAAAAGAAAAAATTAATGAAAATCACTCAAAATCCAATTGGAATGTAGAATGAACAATCTCAATTCCTTGAATTATTGCCTAATTATTTGTTCTAATTCTTGAGAAAAATATTTTTTTTTCTTTTCCTCACACCCACCTCTTGATAAACACAAATAAAAAGGTCAAGTGGTAATATTCATATTGAAATAGGGAATAAAAATATTGGTGATTTGGAATAAAAAAAGTAACCAAATGTATTATAATGTAATTCGAGACTTTCGAATTTAATGATAATACGATATCCTTATAATGAGTTTTTCTCTTTACATTACTAACTTTTGTTAACTTTTATGGATAGCTTGGTGACAATAGAGATTACTTTTTGGGGAAAGTTGGGGTAGATGTTTGATCCAAACTTGTGCAAGAAAGACGACAGTCCTTGTATTGCGATACTAACTTCTAGAACCATTAAAAAATTCCAAGGTAATTATTTTATTTAGATCCCACTAATTAACATTTTCAAATGCAATGTGGCTATCTTAATATTATACACAAATTTGGATTTTGTTGAAGTTTTGTTTTAGTTTACATTTACTCTAAATAGGTGGGGTTAGTTTCTCTGCGACAAGTGCAAGCAAAATATTTATAAAATCTTCAAATAAATTATGTAGCATATATATATTTTTAAAGTTAACAAAAAAAAGTTAACTTTCATAAATAACTGCCTCATCTTAAAAGAAAAAAATAATTCATATTTTTTATCAGTTTCATCAAGTGCAAAGAACGAACAAAAGATAATAGTAAATTCTTTTTTCAAAGTCACGCGAAGCACGATTCTATTTCCTAGTGTGTATATATATGTATATATAATCTAAGACCCTAGATTTGTTAAAGTTCGAGATCCTAAACTAGATCCCTACTCTACATATTAAATTTCTCAAGTGTGCATGTCCGCATAAATTTTGGTGTAGATTTGGGGTTTCACAATAGTGTTAAAGCCTCTCCCACTATAGAAACCAAAGGTTTTATATTTTGAAAAATATTATATTCATTGTATATTTTTAGAAGAGGTTACAAGACTTTATTTACTGAAACATGATTCTTTCTATGACGGGTATTTCTGGTCGTTGCTAGGATTGACTAGCTGTTGCTTGGCAAATCTTGATCATGTTTAATGCTTGTATTCCTATCAGCCCCCCTTAAGCTAGGAAGTGCCACGTAATGCACTCCAAGCATTTTCCAAAAAAGCTAAATAGATGTTCGTTCTGTTGTGCACGAAATGCAGAATCAAGCACACCAAATAATCACAAGAAAAATAAAGGACATAAGAATTTAACGTGGTTCGGCAATATACGTACATCCACGGGAGCAAGAGAAAATAATTATATTACTAACAATTATTAGAGTACAATATTTGGGTAAAGAAAACCTCATTTCGTAGAATCCAAATACACTTAGTACTCTCACACACACTTGAAAGGAAAAATCTCTCAATTGCTCACACTCTTTAATTGCTCACCTTCAACAATTCTACAAATGAATTGTTATTCACTTAATTTTGAGATGATTTTGCAGTCCAATAAATGCCCTCTATTTATAGGATGGCAAAATTGCACTATTGCTCCTAACTCTAACAAATTATCAAGGTGTTAGGTGATTTTTTAGCCAATTTGTCAAGTTTATTGACCAATTGTCTAATCTTTGGCCAAAAAGTCAAAAAACTTAACTTGACTTTCACACATTCAAGGATTTTTTTAACACATAAATAATTTGTAAAAGAGATCGAATGTATCTTATGATAAGTTGCCCTTGGATCAATTTTCACAAACGAACTGGTAGTCTAACTCGACATGCTTCGTGCAGGCATGAAAGACAGGATTTTTAGCCAAGTGGAGAGCTCTCATGTTGTTGCAGAGTAATCATGGAGGTTCTTGTATATAGATTCCTATGTCTTGAAGAAGGTAGACAGTCCAAGTGAGTTCTACTGCAGTAGAGGCCATTGATCGATACTCGACTTCGGCCATGCAGTGGGCTACTGTATTTTTCTTCTTAGAGCTTTAGGAGATGCAGTTCGTGACAAGGTAAACACAAAAACCTGTAGTGCTTCGTCTTGTTTCTCGACAACCTGCCCAATCAGAATCAGAAAAGGCATAAAGAGAATTTAAGTTTGTGACAAGTAACAAATGCCAAATGTTGCAAGTTCCTAAAGTATCGAAGAATTTGCTTCATAGCATTCAAATCTACTAATGGTGGTGCTTAAAAAATGTTGATACACTTCATTCACTGCATGGGATATCAGGTCTTGTAAAGATAAGATACTGAAGGCAGCCCATAATGCTTCAATACGTAGTGGCATCAACAAGTTCCAAATCATCAGGGCATAGGGCTGTTTTTACAGCCATTGGAGATGAGAAGGGTGCACAACATGCCATTTTTATTTTTTTCAACAAGTCTCGAGTGTGTTTTCCCTATGACGAATAGATTCCATTATTAAAATATTTGACTTCAATTCCTAAAAGGTAGGATAGCAAACCAAGGGTTTTTATCGAAAATTCATGCTAAGCTTGTTGTTGATTGTTTGCGAAAAATAAATAAAGAGTGATCGGGTTTGCTACTATGGAACCCAAATTGGAGCAATCGCTAAGAAAAACACTCGAACCAAGCACGAGCAACCTGTGTGAGTCCATAAAAGGATTTGTTTAACTGGCAAACATGTGACACGACGATGGATTGGTAAAAACAGGTGGTTGTTTTATAAAAATTATTTCTTTTAAGTTGCCGTGTAGGAAGGCATTTCGAACATCCAGTTGTTTTATAAGCTAATTTGAACTCATGGCTAAAGTAGTAACCATACGAGTTGTGGTTGATTTAATGATGGGGTTGAAAATCTCATCAAAATCAATTCCAGAGAATTGGGTAACTCCTTTGGCCACTAACCATTCTTTAAATCTGTCAATCTTTCCTTTTCTGTATATTTGATTCTGCAAACCCATTTTGAGCCAATAATATTGGCATCTTTGGGCCTAAGAACTAATGTCCCAATATTATTGTCATGCGATGCTTTGGTTCCTCTTGCATGGCAACAATCCAAACAGGGTGCCTTAAAGCTAACTTAAGGGTTTTTTGTTCTGGTTCTAAAGAGTAACTAGCTTGTGATGCTAGATTGGGATTTTGTTTCAATTTGTTTTGTGTAACCATACTGGTGATGAGTGGTGGAGTTACTGTTTCAATTTGAGGTTCATCTTGTGGAATTGTGATGTGTATGTAAAAGTTTTTTTAGAGTATCAGGGAAATCATGAGAATTTTCTTCATGACTAAACACTACTAGAAAAATAGTCTTTACTGACATTTGCCTTGCGACACTTTATTAAAAAGTATCAGTAATTTCATGCATTTGGGGCATTTTCCGTGTTTAACAAACAAGTATCATAGATCACTGATATTATAGTGTCAGTATATTAAACATCAGAAATCATTGACGCTAAGGTATCAATAGCAAAAAAATTATCATTTTATTTTTGTTTCCGCCTCAACTCGAACCCAAGATCTCTAAACTTCAAACTTTTACTTTCAATAGCAAAACCGCTGAGCCTAAAAATTTTTATTTGTTTAATTATTAAAGTCTTAAAAATATAAAATATATCCATTGCAATCTAAACCTAAACCTAAACTTCTCCAAACTTCTAACGCCGCCTCTCTCATGAAGTCTCTGAAAATTAAAATTGAGAGAAAACAAAACTTCTCTAGTGTCATTTTGTAAGCTACCACGCCAACTAATTTTTGATGAGATTGGATGAAGAGACAGAGAGAGATATCTTTGGTGGACTATGCTTCATCCTGAGACGACAACATATCAGAGCAGAAAGATGAACAGTCACGAAACCCTAACGAACAACCACAAATTTCTACCCACCAGCCTTCTCCTCCTACTTCGCTGGCAAATCCGACCCGGAGCTTGAACTTTGCTTGCGGTGTGGTAAGGCACCACCCTGTTGTGCCAGCAGCCAACCCCGGCGTGTCAGCACATTCAACATAGCGTTCGGACTCATGTGCCTTCCAGAACTAGGGGTCTTCGAGCCTACTACGTATGATTAGCCAGCCTTGCGGCTCATTGACGAAATCCAGTTCGGATTCCGGGGGTGGGCGTCTGGGTCCTAACTAGATTTTCCTTACTAAGAGGTTGATAAGACCTCAGGGTAAGAAAGTGAAGGAGATGAAAGGGGAACGTGGTACAGATTCTTAACTAAGAAGTACTCTTTAGCAGGTTCCAATAGAAAGTCAAGATCTATTGACGTTCGGTAATTTCTCTTTTCCTCTTTTAATTTTGATTAAAATTCAATATAATCATATTCAACTAATTTTAGGATTTCTCATTTGTGGCAAGGAAAATCTAGATTGTCGACTTCAAATCAATGGCTGAAAAATGTGGCGTCGCCTATTACACCACCGGCTTTCAAAAAACATCTGATGCTTTTGTTCTCTTGAACTTAGCCTCTATGCTTGTGGTTTCAAGAACGGACGGTGCCTCTTGAATTGCGATTGTAATGGTGAACAAATTAAAGGGTACTATTGATGGGTAAGATAGTTACTACAGTATATCCTTTCGCCATTAATAAATAATTATTTTTTTATTACTTTATTAAATTGCATAAGCTTACGATCTTACTTACTCTAGACTTGATAAATATAAAATTATGGCTAAGTATTGTCCATACGATTGTTGATTTTTTGGGTGAGTACTATTTTTTCCCATTGTGGAAGAGCTGTGACTTGATTAGTTGATCTCAAGATAATCATTATATATTTGGCTAAATTCTGATGCCTAGCTACCATGTGAATATTGGGTGGTAGTACCCCTAACCTTTTCGTTCTCGGTTCTTACATCATTCTTCTACTCAATTCAGTACTTCATCTTGATTTCAGTTTTTTTATTAATCAGCACATTTGGCGGTAGAAGTTCAAATTATTATATGGGGATTGATGATATTCGAGTTGCTGGACACTTGATTTTGAGGTGAAAGATTAATTAATAGTTTACGAAATTATGCTGAAAATTTGAGGATTGATAGACTGTTGTTGTGAACTTGGTTGTTTCCAAACTTGACTAAATGACTTTCAATTGATTTGAAAGTTTGATTAAACTAAGTTTAAATGAGAACATTTTAATTCTGGAAATTTTGGAATGAATAGGGTTTATATTTGATTTTGAATGGATTTCTCAATATGGTTGGTTGTTGTCCAATTTTATTAGAAATTACATGTGTACCATGTTTGATATTGCAAACGTATAGTCTAACAGAGTTAGAATAAGCTGAAATTTGGATAAACTACACTTCTATTTGCATACTTTGAATCTGAAAAATTTTATTTTGATTGAACTTGTAATTTATTTTTAATGATTTTTCAAACTCTGCTGCCTCTACAGTAACTTCTTTTGACAGAACTGTTCATTAATCTTTGATCCTATCAAACACTAGCCTAATGATATCAGAATAGCCTCAAATTTTAATATGTTGTTGACTTATATGTCCACTTAAAATTTGGAAAGTATCATTCTGATATATTCAGTATTTTAAATTGAATAAATATTCAAACACCTGCTGCTACTTTTACAGTTTCATATGCAATTTTAACTTATATAGTTTTATCATGTGAGAAGCAAATGTAGAGTTGTCCAAATGACTTGGAAATTTTATTTCTGGTGCATTGACATGTCTAATTATGTTTTGTAAGTTTCATAGCATTCCAAATTGAATTAAAGAAAATCTTAAATTCAAGCTGTCAATGTTTCCTATTAAATCTTATTAGTGATAAATCTACTAACTTGCAGTACTTTTCAGAAAAAAAAAAATGTGTTAACATTGTGAATTGCAATGGGAGAAGAAAGTACCAAAGGCATAAATCTTTTTTCATTATATTTGGGACTATTCTTAAAGGTTAATCTTTTCCTTTTTCCTTTTTTATTTAAGGTAATCATATTCATTTTAATTTTGCTTGATTTTGTGTGATAGTTGATACAAGCCCGTCCTAGCCATTTCAAAATTGACACTAAGAAGGTTCCAGTTTTTCATATTGTAGTTTGAAAAGTCTGCAATATTTGCTATGCTGATGCCCCATTTGACTGTTGGAGCCCAAAAAAGAATGGTTTTAGGACCAGCCGGGTGGTTCCAGAAAGCTAGGAGCTTGTTAGCTATTCTTTTTAATTGAACTAATTTAACTTAAATATTAGCCCGATTATTGATTTCTATGGTTTGCGATTGATTTGAGTTTGACATTCTTGTTTTGTGTTGGTTTGAGTTTGATATCCTAGTTTAAAACTTTGAAGGCTTCCAAGAAATGATTTTGGATGATGAGCATATGAGTAATAGTTTGAAAATTAATTTACTGTATCAAATATATACTTAGTGTAGCATATTAATTTTAAGAACTGTGGATTATTCCATGAATATTCTAGTAAATGGTTATGTTATATATGCATGTCTTAATATATAATAATTATATTTTGAAGTTTTTTTCCCCTTTCTAGGTTTAGGAAAAATGTTTAAAGTGATTTTGGGTTATGATGTCAATCAAGTTAAAGCAACATTACTTGTGAGTGGAAATATATAATGATTATATTTTTATTCTACTTTTTTTTATCTTCTTAAAGTTTTATAATTAGACAAAATTAATGAATACTTAATTACAATTTAGGGTGATATTCTTTAAATGGTTCACATGAATAGATTTAAGTAGTATAATAAATCTCATACTCATTTTATAAAGGTTTAACTAAGTTTGCAAATGTTATTTCTTTTAGTAGTAATAATTTTGGATCGAACTCTCAAATT
>NW_006262339.1:25782677-25801448 GCF_000493195.1 Citrus x clementina
GTCAAACTTTATTATGCCTAATATAAATATGGAGATTCATAGTTATTTTATGCTCAGTTTAAGGAAACTGCAGTTTGAGGACTTATTTTTTGCCTTGTTAAATAAGCTTTTAAAATGAATAAATTGAGGAAATGAGTGGTGATTTATTTATAATAGAACATTTGTGATAGCTTTTAACTATGCACAAAAATCATTTGGTATATGTAGATAGAGTAACATGCTTGTGCTGAAAGTAGATATTACATTGAAAACTTCTTGTCTGCTATAGTTTGCTATATATATAACCTTTACCAAAAGAGAATAATTGAGTTTATTTATAAATAGCTTATGAATATTTTTTTCTTCGAACAAAATAATTTTATTTATGTTAATTGTTGTTTCTCTAATGGCTGGATATTGGCAGCTAATTTTTTTTTCTTTTCCATGTATTCATATGCAGATTTGATCAATGTGTTTGAAGTGTTTATTCCTCAACTTCACTTATATCCTAACCCATACAGTCTGTTGAATGGAGAAGCTACTGGTGTGATAACGCAATTATACTACTCATATTCAAAGAGTGAAAGGCAGTCATCCTTCTCAATTTAGCTTCTAAATTTATTAAATTTAGCCACAAGTAGTAGGCATTTGATTGGATGGTAGAAATTGTTATGTATTGAATTTGGATTATTTAGTTATGAGAGTAGGATATCTCATATTTTTGTTATTAAAGTTTTGGAATTTGTAATATATACTAATAATATTTAAATGTGAAATGAAAGATTTTGCGATATAAATCAATTTCTTTTTGTTATTTTGTGGTGCCTTTTAATTTTACCAATAAATCAATAGGCAATGATCCAATTCAATTTTTTATTTTTTTTAAAATAAATTAACTAGTGATACCACGGTAACAGTAATCATAGACACTAATAAAATATCAATAACTACTAACACTATGGTGTCATAATATCGATGATACTGTAGTAATAGTAATCACTGACACCACTTACAAGTGTCACTATTTTTCTAACTCCCAGATTACTGATACAATTAACAAGTGTCAGTGAAAGTAATTTCTGACACTATTCTAAAGTCAGTAAAGACCATTTTTCTAGTAGTGAAAGGAGGTGTCACCCACAATGGTATTTTTTGGTGATTCACTCACTATGGAGTTGTTTTTATTATTTGTGAAGGGAAGGCCTGAGGAGGTTGTTAGCATGTTGGTCGTGAGGTTTTTATTGATTATTCACTAGTTCGTCGTTCAGTGCAAGTACTAAGAAGTTCAGTATGGCTTTCTAGCATAGAAAAAATATTCTAACTTGGTAGCTTGATTTCAGGAGAGTTCAATTCTTTTGCAGCTATCCAGTCATCACATGTAGGAAAAGTTGTTAGAACACTTTCTTCCTGCAATATTGTAGATGAGGTAGCTGTCTTAGAAAAAGGGAAAGCATTCTCATCAAAGACCACATGCGTAGAAATATAAATTCTATTAGTTTTAGGATTCAAGCATCTATAACCCTTATGTAAGGAATTATAACCAATGAAGATGCAAGGATATGTCTTTATGTCAAACTTGCTTTTGTTGTAGTTTTTTAAATAAGGGAAACACTTGCATCCCAAGACGTTTAATCCTCTGTATTCTTCTATTTTATTAAAAAACTTTTAATAAGGACTCCTCATCCTAAGTGTTGTTAACGACATCCTATTGATTAGAAAGACAGCTGTTAGAAAAACAACAACCCAAATCTTAAAGGAATTGAAGCTTGAAATATCAATGTCGGGCTATTTTCATTATATGACGATGTTGAAGTGTGAGCTTTGAAACTGGTTTCAGAGGATCAACTGTCATGTCGGTTTGATACTATGATAGTGTATGACATGTCAACTAGAAATCAAGTAAGCTCGTATGACAAATTCATTTTGTTAGCCATATCTAAGTTGGTAAAGCATGCGGTCATCACGTGCTTCAACTTATTTTATACGGCGTTGATAGTTGTCGTTTTGGGCTTATTATTATTGGAAAGCCAGCACGTGTCCTCAAGGCTATTATTTTTTATTATGAAAGCGAGAAAATTCTGGGTTTCGTTTGTAGCAAACCTAGAACACAGCTGGCTGGCAGGGGATCCTTCTAGAGCTCCTTAAGCTTGTATATATAGTCTTAAGCGAAATGAAATCAGTGATTGTATTGCTTGTTTCTTTGTCTCAAAGCTTGTATCTTGTTCTTGATGAGTGAATAAAAGCTACTGCTTTGTTCTTCAGTAGATGTAGGTTGCTTCCAGCCGAACCACTTATATTTGTTGTTCCTTGATTGTTGTTTCTGTTTGATTTTTTTGTGCGAATTTGATTTGCTATTTACCTTGATCGATTATCAGAGAGTTTAGTTAGATCCTGGTGATTCTTGAATGGAGAATAAATTTGGTCTTGGATCAATAAATTGGTATCAGAGCTTGCATCTTTAATCTTTGATTTAAGAAATGGCAACATCAAAGTTTAAGATAGAGAAATTTACTGGCGAAAATGATTTCTATCAATGGAGGCTCAAGATGAGAGCTCTGTTGGTTCACCAAGGGCTAAAGGAGACATTAGGGGAACTAAGATCTGGAAAACAAAAAGAAAAAAACTTAGTAAGCTCAGTGATAATGAACTGCAAAATGCCTTAGACAAAGCTCACAACACCTTAATATTGAGTCTTGGAAATGGAGTTCTCAGGGAAGTAGGAGACTAAACAACGGTTGTAGGCTTATGGAAAGAGCTGGAAGATTTGTACACAAAGAAGTCTTTAACAAAGAGACTTTGTACAAAAAAGAGACTTTACACTCTACAAATGGAGGAAGGTAGTTCATTGGCAACTCACATTGATAACTTTAACATGATTATTCTTGATCTTGAGGATATTAATGTGAAACTAGAAAATAAAGAAAAGGCAATCATCTTATTATCCTCTCTCCCACCCTCCTATAAGCATTTTGTAGACATACTGCTATATGGGAGACAATCAATAACTATGACAGATGTGAAAGATTCTCTCAGCTCTAAAAAAGTCACAAAAAGGGCTGAAACAAAAGAAGGGGAAAGTCAAACAGTAAGGGGAAGACTTGAGAAGAAGAAAAATAACAAAGGGAACAAAAGAGGGAAATCTAAGTCCAAGAATAAGATCTTGAAATGTTTTCAATGTCATAAAAAGAGGCATTTCAAGAGGGATTGTCCTGGCAGAAATAACAAAAGTAAAAATAGGCATGGAAAGAATGGAGATGCTATTGTTGCATCCGAAGATGAATGTTATGACTCAGCTGGTGTTCTCTTGGCTGCTGGAATTCAGACTAACAGTAAGTGGGTTGTTGACTCTAGATGCACATATCACATGTGTCCTGATAAACATCTCTGTGTTAACTATAAACCTTTTAATGGAGGAGAAGTAATGATAGGAAATAACTCAATGTGTAAAGTAATTGGGTTAGGAACCATTAGACTCAAAATGTTTAATGGGATGATTAGGGAGTTGAAGATGTCAGACATGTTCCTAATCTTAAAAGGAATTTAATTTCTTTAGGCACTCTTGATCAAATTGGTTACTCTATTAAGATTGAATTTGGTGTAATGAAGGTGATTAGAGGATCCATTGTGATCATGAAGGGGAATAAGCAAAATGGCTTATATGTACTATAAGGCACTGTTGTAACATGAGATGATAATGTCTCTTCAAGTCTGAGTTTAGATAAAGCTCTTATGTGGTATTTAAGATTATGACATATGAGTGAAAAGGGGTTGAGAACCTTATAAAGTGAAGGAGTCCTAGAGGATGATAAGTTGAGGTTTCTAGAGTTCTGTGAGGTTTGTGTCCTAAGTAAATCCTCTAAAACTAGTTTCAAAACTACAGTACATAACACTAAAGGGACCTTAGATTACATTCATTCTGATATGTGGGGACCATCATAGATTACTTTTCTAGGTTCAGCCAAATATTTTCTCTTCTTTATAGATGACTACTCGAGAATGGTTTGGGTTTATGTCTTAAAGAGCAAGGATGAGGTCTTTGAGAGGTTTAAACAACAGAAAGCAACTTGTGATGGTCCTAGGTAAATCCTCTAGAACTAGTTTCAAAACTACAATGCATAACACTAAAGGGACCTTAGATTACATTCATTGTGATATGTGGAGACCACCACAGCTTGCTTTTCTAGGTGCAGCCAAATATTTTCTCTTCTTTATAGATGACTACTTGAGAATGGTTTGGGTTTATGTCTTAAAGGGCAAGGATGAGGTCTTTGAGAGGTTTAAACAACAGAAAGTATTGGTAGAAACTCAAAGTGGTAGGAAGATTAAGAGACTGAAGACTGACAATGGCTTAGAGTTCTGTACTCAGCAGTTTGATGAGTTCTATAACTAGAGTAGTATAGAAAGACATAAAATTGTAAAGCACTCCCCACGACAAAATGGGTTTGCAAAAAGGATGAACAAAACCTTGATAGATAAAGTTAGATGCTTACTGATTTATTCAAAACTTCCTTAAACTCTATGGACTAAAACTTTGATGACTACATGTTATCTAGTAAATAGAAGTTCATCCAGTGCCTTAAACTTTAAGACCTCTATGGAGATATGGTTAGGGAAGCAACAAATTATTCATATTTGAAGATTTTTGGTTGCCCTGCATATGCACATGTTAAGCAAGGAAATCTGGAGCCTAGAGCTCTGAAATATGTTTTCTTAGGTTATTCAGAAGGTGTGAAAGGTTATAGGCTCTAATGTGCTGATTTAAGGCCACCAAGATGTATAATAAGTAGAGATATTGTATTCAATAAGTCAGAAATTTTAAGCAAAAGACATCAGTCAAATCCTATGGAAACATAATGAGGAAAGCACTCACAGGGACAACATTTAAAGGTGGAGTTTTCAGGAAAATCAGCTCTAAATTACCATGATGAGGTAACAGAAGAAGAGAAGGATGAAGTTGAAGATATCAATGAGTCTTTTGGTGATCAAACAGAAATTCAAGACTATCAGCTTGTTAGAGATATGCAAAGGAGAGTAATTGAAACACCAAAGAGATTTGCATATGCAGATTTGATAGCATATGCTCTACCAGAAGCCCATGAACTGGAAAATAGTAAACCTAGAACTTTTAAGGAAGTTGTTTCAGGCAAGGATGCTGACAAATGGATAAAAGCTATGAAGGAGTCATTATACAAGAATGATACTTGGGAGCTTGTAGAGAAACCAGAAAATAAAAGGGTAATAGGTTGTAAATGAGTTCACAAGGTCAAACAAAGTATACTACGGGTTGGATCTAAGAGGTTCAAGGCTAGGCTTGTTGCCAAGGGCTACATACAAAGAGAGGGTATTGATTTCACTGAAATTTACTCTCCTGTGGTTAGTCATGCCTCAATAAGAATGATTCTATCAATTGTAGCAGTAAATAACATGCATCTTGAACATATGGATGTTAAGATTGTATTTTTACATGGTGAGCTACAAGAACAAATAATAATGTCTCAACTTGAAGGCTTTGTATATCAGTCAAGAGTTTATTAGGTATGTCTTCTGAAAAAATCTCTTTATGGCCTCAAGCAGTCCCCTAGACAATGGTATCTCAAGTTTGACAACTTTATGATGAAACTTTGTTTTAAAAGGTGTAATCTAGATTACTGTGTTTATTATAAAGAGATATCAAGAGAAGTGGTTTATCTGGTTCTGTATGTGGATGACATGCTTATTACTAATAAGAGCATGGAACATATAGACTTCCTAAAACAACAATAAAAAGGTAAATTTAAGATGAAGGATTTGGGACCAACCAAGAAAATACTTGGAATGCAGCTAATCAAAGATAGGAGATCTGGTATTCTGTTTCTTACTCAGGAATAATACATCAACAAAGTACTTGACAAGTTTGAAATTGCTATTGTAAAACTAGTTCAGACACCTTTACCAGCCCACTTCAGATTATCAGAGTAGCAGTGTTCTAAAACTGATGTTGATAAGTCTGAAATGATGAAAATCCCCTATGCAAGTGCGGTAGGTTGCTTGATGTATGCTATGGTACTAACCAAGCCTGATATAGCATATGTTATCAGTGTGGTTAGTAGGTATATGTCCAATCCTAGAAAGGAACATTGGAAGGCTGTAAGATGGATACTCAGGTATCTAAGGGGGACATCTAGACATGGATTAATGTATGGAGGACAGAGGAAATATGACAATTTGATTGTGGGTTATGCGGATGCTGACTATGCAGAGGACTTGGACAGAAGGAGATCCCTAATTGGCTATTTGTTCACATATAATAACTGTACAATAAATTGGAAAGCTCGCTTACAAAGTATAGTAGCTATGTTAATTACTGAAGCAGAGTACACAGCTATTGCTAAAGCTATAAAAGAAGCAATATGGCTTAAGGGTATGTTAAAGGAGCTTGGAGTCAATCAGAGGTCTGTGGTGATGCATTGTGATAGCCAAAGTGCCAAATGTCTAAGCAAGAATCAAACTTATCATGAAAGGACCAAACACATTGACATCAAGCTACACTTTATCAGGCTAGAAGTGTCAAAAGCAACTGTAAAGCTTCAAGAAATCCATACAGATGATAATGTTGCAGATATATTGACTAAGGCTGTTCCAGGAGCTAAGTTTAAACCCTAGAGATTTCTTTGTCTTCGCCCTTTTACAGGTGTCCTGTTCTCCTAATTCTTAATAATAAAAGCATGTGCGTGAAAAATAAAATAACGTTGTGAACCAATAGTACGTTGTCCAATTGAAAAAAGATTTTTCTTCAAATTTGGTACTAATAAAACATTTTTTAAATTGAGGTTTCCATTTTCAGTTTTGATAGCAACATCACCAACATGTGAGATTTGTAGTGCTTGTCTGTTACCAACATTTATTTTATTATGCCCTTTATAGGGTGATTTTTGCAAGTTTATCAGCATTGTTGGTCATGTGAGCTGGGGCTTCTAAATCAGCATAGAATTAGTGATCTATGTCTTCGAGGTTCATGGCAGCAAAAGCTTGAGGATTCCTTACAAACAACTGCGCTATGATTAAGCATCGCCATTTTTAGATGAGCATACTTGGGACCAAGAGCATGGGCAAGTTGAAATACTTTGTCATCATCCGGGATCGATTTCCCAATGGCTGATAGTTTCTCACGAGTTCCATTGAACTTCTTTTTTAAGAAATTCTTCTAATTTTAAAGATCCTTTTTTGAGAGTATAAGTTTTCCTTCAACCAGCTTTCTTGTTCTTTTAGTTGACGAAAGCATCGAATCTTTAATGGATATCGAAACTTGATGAGCTGCTTGTTCTCCAACAATTGTGCTGATGACTTCTTCATTCATCATCCCTCGAAGTCATGTCATTAGTAATCCATCATTGTTTGTCCAGAGAGCAAACTTTGGATTAATGATATCTTTTCCTTCCATAGTTATGAGTTTGGATGGAATCTTTCCATTTTCTAGTGATGTTCTAAGCCTAGACTTCTAATGAGTGGCTGAATTGGGATTTCCAAAGAATGTAACTATGAGAAGAATGCTTAATAGAGATGAGGCTTGCACAATGAGAAAAAGACTCAATGGTTAATTTTGGCTCAATTTGGTCTTTCTTAGCCATAGGTCTGATACAATATAAAAACCAAAGGTTTTATAGTTTGCTTATATTCGTTGTATATTTTTACAAGAGGTTACAAGACTTTATATACTAGAATTTCTATACAAATAAAAAGAAAGTTTTCTTAATACATCATGATTTGAAGCATAATTCTTTCCATGAAGGGTATTTCTAGTCGTTGCTAGGATTGACTAGCCATTGTTGATTTTGGAAAATCTTGATCATGTTTAATGCTTGCATTCCTATCACCCACCATTGTTAATCATTTCATAGGGTTGTAAAAGCACTTAACATAGTTGTGAAACCCTAAATCCACATCGAAAAAAATGCAGGCATCCATAGGTAGAAGTGGGCACATGATGGTTTGATTCGAATTAGAATCGAACTAAATTGATCTATTTTTTGTTAATAAATAAATTGTTTGATTCCCAATTAGGTTTACTTTTGTCATTTTTTTAGTTAATTTTTTAGTATTTTATGGTTTCTTTCATTTTTCGGATTTTTTTATTAAATCAATTGGTTTTTATTAATTTTGAAAATCAGACCAAGCCGATTCACTGGTTTAGTTAATTTTTTTCTGGACATAGGCTTTTTTTCATCGGGAGAGAAGGACTATGTATATTCTATTCCGCCATATATTCTACAAAAAAAAATGTATGTATGTATGTATGTATGCATGTAGTTTTTTGGCCTGAAATTTTAAAGTACAGGAAAATCTAAAAAAGCTTTAAAACTGCATGATTTTAAAATATTATGAAATTAACACTTTAAAACCGCAGGGTTTTAAAGATTTTCCAAACTTTCCTGCACTTTAAAATCCTGAATTAGAAATTTTCTTTGTATGTATATTCTATTCCATTATATATTGTCTTTTATAAAAAAAAAAAGTGGAGTGAATGAAAAAGTAAGAGGTTCAATCAATAAGACAGAAAGTTAGATATTGCAAGTTCTACAAAATTAAGGATTGAGCTTTCCCTCTAAAACTAGAAGTTTCTTTAATTAAAAAATGATAATACATATATATAACATTTCAATTATAGTATTCTGAGAATGAAAATTTTCATTGATAACATATGGATATTCAATCTAAAGTAGAACTAAACCATTATAATTTAACTTTCTTATATAATAACCCAAGAATTAAACTTCCACATAAATAATCATATAAATCCTATGATTAGAAGGAAAATAAAACGCCTAATTGCAACAGAGGAAGAACTAACATTAAGAATTGACATTTTGGCTAGAGCACATATGGAAATATTTAATAAAGGATTCGACTACTCTGCAATTTTCTTATACAACTGCAAATGTTTATAGTAAAGTGTTTGGTTGGTAAGAAACAAAGGGAAAATGTTGAATGAAGAAGAGAAAATTTTCAATTCATTTCTTAACTAACTATGAATGAATACATAGGCTGGTATTTATACAGTATCATTGTAACAAACTCTTCTAATATACAACCAGTAACATTTTGACAGTTGTACATCTCATAACAAACTAATGCCATGTTGGCTTACACACATACGTGAACGTTAACTAATTTTCCTAAGCATCAATTGAGTTTCTTTAACATCACCAGCTACCAGAAACAACCTGAGCAACCTTGAACTTACTGGAGTCTTCTGGAGTCTTTTAGAATATTCCTAACATTCCCCCTAAAGCTCAACACTGGGAAGTATGTTGAGCTTGGAACGAAGATAGCAAAAAGGCTGATATGAGGGAGCCTCAATGAAGATATCGGTAGTCTGATCAAGGTTGGGGACATATTAGATTTAAAGACTGTTGTTTGCTACTTTCTCTCTTAAGAAATGCACATCTAATTCAATGTGCTCAGTTCGAGAATGTAACTTAGGATTACTAGCAAGAGAAGTAACACTTGGATTATCACACCTAATAATAGGGGTTGGGATTGACGCAATATTAATTTCAACAAGTAATGACCTTAGTTAGAGCACTTCTAATGCAGCCATAGTAAGTTCTCGATATTCTGACTCAATGTTGGATCTAGAAACCACACCTTGTTTCTTAGAGACCATGAAACCAAATTAGGACCTAAGTAAACACAATAACCAACAATGGACTTCTTGTCATCTTCGTTTACGGCCCAATCTGTAGCAGAGAAGCATTCAAGATGGACTGTACTAGGGAGTAAAACTGAAGACTAAGATGTATAATGCCTTTTAAGTATCTAAGCACTCTTTTGTAGCATGCGAATAGAAGTTAATTGATGCACAAAAAAACTAACTAAACTTGTTGACTAAGAAAGCAATCTCAGGCCTGGTGAGAGTAATGTATTGGAGTGCACCAATTGTGCTTATGTATAAAGTAACATCTGAAAGAGAAAGACCAGCAGTTTTTGTAAGATGAACCCTTGAAGCCATAATAGTATAGTAAGGGGTACTATCCTATATATTAACCTTAGCCAGCAGATCAGCAATGTACCTGTACTGTGAGAGAAGAAGACTAGTTGAATTTTTAATAACTTGAATACCTAAGAAGTGATTAAGCTCCCCAAGATCTTTTAAAGCAAAAGTTGACTGTAAGTCAAAGATAACTTGAGTACAACAAGAGACTTGAGCCTATGACTACTATGTTATCAATATTTACTAAAAGAAGAAGAATGTGATCATCAACTCTTTTAAAGAACAGAGAAGTGTCTGATTTGGAGTTAATGAAACCCCATTGTTGTGTTAAGGTGATTTTCAATCTATCAAACCAAGCCCTAGGTGCCTGCTTGAATCCATACAATGCTTTATGAAAATTAAAAATATGATTAGGTTTGGTTGAATCAATAAAACCTTTCGGTTGTTGCATATAGACTACATTTATTATGTAACCATTGAGAAAAGCATTTTTAATGTCGACCTGCCTTAAAATCCACTTATTCATCACAGTCAAGCTCAATATAACTCTGATGGTTGATGACTTCATAATTGGACTGAAGGATTTAGTATAGTCAATACCTTGAACTTGATGGAAGCCTTTAATTACAAGCCTATCCTTTTATTTATTACACTGCCATTAGGGTTGTGTTTTACTCTGAAAACCCATTTTTTACCAATAATCTTGACTGGGATGAGAAGGCTTGACTAATTCCCAAGTGTGGTTATTTAACAATGCTTGATACTCTTCACTCATAGCTTTCTGCCATTTTGGATCAACAAGAGCTGCTTACACAGAGGTTGGTCCTCTATCTAATGACTGATAGTGATGGATATAAGCCTTTGGTCCTATATCTGGTTTTATGTGTTAATAATAAAGCATAAGCGTCATCATAGCTCATTTTATTTGCAGTGATAATTGAGGCCAGATCCAGAAAGCTAGAGGCCTAATCCATTCAAAATCATCATTAATAGATCCTTTTCAGTTATGTTATCACCAGCAAAAGTAAGTTTATTAGCAAGCATTTTCATCTTTGCACAATATTCTTCAATTTCATTAGCAAGCATGTTCATTTCATATTGAAGTTGCATCACTTTGGCCTTAGATTGAACTCCAAATTGCCTTTCAATAGATCTCCTAACATCAAATAAAGTATCATAGCTAAGAACAGAACTTAAGATATCTTCACTGATGGTGGACAATAGCAAACCAAGAAGTATTTAATCTTATGCTCGCCAGTTGCAATATGTTGGATTTTCAATCTTTTCAGTAGATCCATCAACTGCTAAGTTAGAGAGATATTGTTCTGGAATGATTTGAGGTTCTGTGATGAATCCTTCAAGACGATTTCCTTTTATTGAAGTTAAAACTTGTTTATGCCAAAGCAGAGAATTGGATCGATTGAACTTTACAATAGCAGCAAAGGTGAATGATGTTTGTGAAAATTGATTTAAGTTGGTGATTGTTTGATTTGAAGTTGTAGAGCTTGAGCGAGCCATTGTGGCTCTCATACCGTGAAAGCAACTAAGAAATTTGATTTGAAGTTGTAGAGCTTGAGCTAGCCATTGTGGCTCTAATACCAAGAAAGCAACTAAGAAATGTTGTTTGGCTTAAAAGGAAAATTTCGGAGAAAATGTAATTGTGAATTCTAAAAGTTTCATTCAACTTTCTATCAGTTACATGTACATATTTATATATGCTTACACACGTGAAAAACTTGTAACTAATATTTATTAACTAATAAGCTGGCTGTATTTTGTTACATGTGATTATGTGTGCTAACAGTAACTTTAACAAACTATGCTGAGCTGTCATTCGTCGTCAACAACCTTTGCTCACTTGGCATTGCTGAGTTCTTTAAGCTTGCTTTTCTTGACCTCTGTAACTTCTGAGTAATAAGTTGCTTCAACATTTTGAAAATATATATACAAATAAAACAAAAACAATATTGAAAAGATAATTTATAATTTTTTTTTATCATTATTATTAACCTGGTTCCATGGCTAGGGCCACATGCGACATTTTCCATAAATTGTTGGTTCCAAGGCCACACATAGTCACCGCCTATGGAATTCTAGTGTTCAAGATTGTGACACCACTTGGTAATTAAACATGAATGCCGTCAGTGTTGGGCTGTTGCCGGAGGCTAAGACTTTGAGTCCAGGGCCGACTTTAGAGTCAAAGGGACCATAGGCAAAAATTTTTTATGAGCCCTTTATTTATTTTACAATTTCAATACTCAAAGAAAAAAAGATCAAAATTTATTTAATCTTTTATTCTTGAATTTCAACAATAATTAAAAAAAGAAAAAAATTTAAAAATAAAACCTAAAAAATAGTCAAGAAGATATATTTTTGTATTCCATTAAAACCGTTAAAAACAAACAAACAAATAAATAAAGACAATATTATTTTCAAATAGAATATTTAGAATGATAGAATATAAAAATTTGAAATGATAAATTGATGTTAAAAAAAAGACTTTATATTTTAAGAAACTAATTATTTTAAATGAACCAATGAATATAATAATCTTCTTTGTAGAGAAAAGAACAAGAAATTTTTTTCATTTACTAATTCTTGAGATTATAAGGTTTTTAATAAAAATTAAAAGAAATACTAAAAGTCAAGATTCTAACATTGAATAATTGAAAAGGTAAATAATTTTTTGGAAATATTAATAATGCATGAACTAATGGTTAAATCATATTATTAATTATATTTCTTTAAAATTAAGGTTCCCAAATATAGATTTATTTTATCAAAAATATTTGTTAATTGTAGGATAATTAAGAATAGATAGATATTTAATAAACTTTTTGATTTCTTAAAATACATATTAAAAATTTTTATTAATTAGAGAATTAGTAAAGAAATACTAAAAATATGAGGCCTTAGGCGACTGCCTTGTTCGCCTATACCTAAAGCCACCCCTGTTTGAGTCTTGCAATTTCACATTGTTGCAGCCATTAAAAATAATGTGGTACATACGCCAATCCGTTGAGTGCAATGTTGTTGGAATTGGAAAAGCCTATTGACTTCAGAAAAACACAACTGCAAAAAGCGAAATAATTACAATTTTCCAAGAAAAGAGAATAAATTAACCAATAAAGAAAAAATTGGTCATTTCAACACGCCGTGGCAATTTTTTTCCAGAGCTTTTGCAAGCCCACACGGCAGTCCCTTGGCCATCAAGAGTGCCATCGTTGATGGTAACTCCCGTTAACATGCTGAAAGAAAAGCCAGTCTCCGGCATTTCGAATCACGCGATAGTAATGTGATTGTTCTTGCATTGACCTTGAAACGCAGCGTTTCGCAGCAAGATGAAGCTAGTAGAAAAAAAAGAGTGTATTGAAATTAGAAATTGAAGAACCCTTGACTCATTTTGGGTTCCATTTTTGTTATTATTAAAAATAAATAAATATCTGTTTAATTCCTATATTTTAACTTAAGTGATCATTTAGTTATTTTATTTTAAAAGTACCTTAAGACATCTCTATTATTAAATATGTTACATTTTTACCCTTTCTTTTTCTTTCCTTTTAAAATAATACCTTTACAACAATATTCTTGCTTTTTTGTGTATATTAATAAAAAAAATTAATTTATTAAATTAATCCTAAAAGTAACATAGAAATTCTAAAATTTTTTATGTTATTATTTTACTTTTAGGATTAATTTGATAAATTAATTTTTTATAAAATGACTAATAGAAAAATTATTGTGAGGATATTAAACATTGTTACAAGTTGGTTGATACTAATTTATCTATAAATAAATTATTAGTAAGATTGTTGCAGAAGTAAAAAAAATGCTAATTATTTCATACTAATATTTATTGGTTAATTTACTAATTAAGTTTTTATAAATAAATTAATTAATGTTAATAATATTATTACAAGAGTTTTATTGTAAAAGTAAAGAAAAACTAGGGCAAAAATACAACATATTTAACTATAAAATTGTTCTAAGACAATTTTTAAAATATATATACTAAATAGATACTTAAATCAAAATATGTGGATGAAATGAGCATTTGCCAAAAGCAAAAGGAAATTATCTATGCACCACCTTTGTTTTTAAGTTTGTATTAATAAACTACTTTGATACTAAAAAATAATTATTTTACTCTTAAATAAATTAAAAAATTATTTTATTCTATAAAATTTTAAAAAATTTTATAATTACAAGAATACTCCTGAATTTAATAAAATAAATAAATATCAAATTCAATAAGTTAATTTTTTATAATTATAATTTCATTTAAAAATTATCATGTTAATTTTTTATAATTATACCTTCATTTAACTTGTATAAGGAAATTTCTTAATATTAATTATAGGGAAGTTTACAATAATTATAGTGAGCTTTTATCTTCATGTTAATTTTTATAAACTTCCTTATGCTTAGCTTAATTACAAAAATTAACTAAAATTATAACTTCAAAAATTAACTGAAATTATAACTACAAAAATTATAGTTCCAAG
The DNA here is from genome assembly GCF_000493195.1 of Citrus x clementina. Taxonomy (NCBI): domain Eukaryota; kingdom Viridiplantae; phylum Streptophyta; class Magnoliopsida; order Sapindales; family Rutaceae; genus Citrus; species Citrus x clementina. The sequence continues at coordinate 25,797,132 of NW_006262339.1, forward strand.
ATGTTAATTTTTTATTATTATAATTTCATTTAAAAATTATTATTTTTATTTTGAGATTTATTTATTTTATTAAATTTAGAGATATTCTTGTAATTATAATTTTTTATTTTTTAAAATTAAAAAAAAAATTAGGATATGTGAGAAGTTGAAGTATTGGAGGTGATGAAGGAGTTGAAGCGGCTGACGAGATGGAAGGGGTTTCGCAGAATTTTAAAAAGAACTTATTAGATTTGATATGCGTGAATCATCATAAGCAAGCCGCGCCGAACTTTCTGTTTTTTAACTTTTTAGATCTACTTTAATTTACCAAAATATTCTTGCTTGAATCTAGAAAGACTTGCATTGTGTCAGCTTACTGCTAATATTTACTGTATTGTTTACCTATAGGTTATAGCCATATATGCTGATTAACCATCCACGTTACTATTGGCCTTTTGGGTAGCTTCATTCCAAGTTCAAAGTTAGATGGATTTATGCTAGGTTCATCCTGTGGTCATTAATTAGCATGAGGGAAGAAACTATTTTATAATAGTTTGTAGATTATGATCGTCAAAAATTTTTTGCTATTAATCACAAATATTTATATATTTATAAATTTTTATTTGGACAACAACATACTATAGTAACTAGCTATAAGTTAGTATTAAATTGGGTATGGTGGTCTAACTCAAACGCATATTTCTACAAATACATTGGGACGAAAATATGTACCTTGGAATTTTTTTATACGTTAATATGTCCTATATTAGTTTTATTTCCTATATTTTTATAAGTGAAAAATAGGATGCACAATGCTGTAATTTATTATAGTTAGAATTAGTACGGACTCAAAGTAATCTAAAGTATATATACATGCACATGTATATGGTAGCTTGGGAAAGGAGAAAATGTATGTCAAAGTTTTGTTATTCATAAATCAAAAACAAGCAAAAGGACTTGGCCCTTAACGTGATACTGCAAACGCCGCCAAACCAAGCCGCCGCCACAACATATAAAAGTTCATTGATTATGTTGATTAGTTAATATTTTATGCCATTTTTTCATCGACTTATCCATATCATCGCAATCTTTTCTCTTGATTTCGTAACAATACTTGCCTTAATCTGTTATTCCCTATTTGCTTCCTTGTTACAATTTGAACAAAACAAGTTAAAAGCAAATTTTCTGGGGGAAGCAAAAGAAAGAAAGAAAGAAAAACAGAAACAACAACATATATGAAGTGCTTATAAATTCAATATATATATATATATATATAAACGTTTATATCATACTTAAAAGAGTGTCATCTAGTTTACCTTAATTATGAACAATGAGTAATGTTAGATATTTGAAAAAAGTTTAGGGTATTAAAAAAAAAAATTTCAATTAATGTGACATTCATATGCGTAAAAATAAAATTTCACAATTTTTAACATCATGATATTACACAGGTCCCACATTCTTTGGTAATGGACTTTTGGGAAAATTTTTGCCATGTATATCGTTACTATATTTAGTCAAGACTGCTAATTAAAACAGGAAGTAGATTGATTTTTGAACAAATTATCTTAAGCAACACATTGAGCAAAGAAGAAGGGATCCAATTAATGAGATCATTACAAAAAATTATGTGATTATTTTATATATCAGTTTTTTTTTTCACTACTTCAGGCATGGATTCAGGTGCATTTCTCTTGCTTCCAAGTGGCAGAATACAAATTGCGTGTCAGCTTGCAAGTTATTCAATAGCCATGTGAGCCCAAACTATATGCGCAGATCCCCATGGAATAAGAAAGTGTAAAATATATGGAAAAAAAAAAAAGAGAGACGGTTTGAAAATAAAATAAAAGAAGCTGGAAACAAGGGAACACACATACGTGTGCGAGAATGAGAGAAGCTGTAAACCGCCCGGAAACCCGACCCGTTTGACCCGAAATGGACCCGGCCATATCTCTAATTTCCGGCCACCTCACCGGCCGAGCAAGGTACCAATATGAAGCTTGAATACTGGCCGTCATATTCCAGTCGTCACCGTCGCCGAAAACCGACCGGAACGCCGCCGTTTGTAGCACGATAAGCTGCGGTAAAACCCACCCCTTCTCGCCGTCGATTCCGCCAATTTTGGGTGACGCCACCACTTGGATCTTGATCCTCAGCTCATCCTTATCATTTTCCGACCAGCCCCGCCACCTGAAACCGCCGTTTGGGCCTCGAACGACCGCCGGAAAGCTTGCGGCTTGGGAAGCTCGATCCGCCGTTGTTGCCGCGTGTGGGAGGTCACCGCCGGCGTTATTAGACTCAGTGTAATTGAAACTATCAGACCTGAGCTTCCCGGCCACCGTTGATTGGCGAGGGCAATTCGGTAATCTCACATTTTAAGGGCGATTTTATAATTTCTGATCCTGTGGATATTTTACTTGTGAAATTGAGGATTGGTTGTAATTATGATTTCGAGGGTAATTAAGTGGTTTGTGGTTTCAGACTATTTTAATTATTTACAGACTCAAGGGTATTTTAATAATTTTATCGATACGGTAATTGTAAAATTATGGATTTAATAATTTTATCGAGACTGAAGTTGTAAAATTATGAATAAATGTTCGTTTTGAGTTTATTGCATAAGTTTGATCTTAATTTTGATTTACGAAAAATGATTATATCGTTTCCTTGATTTAAGAGGATTTGCGAGACTTGGAAGATAATCGAGTCTAAATATTGTCACTACGAGTGGAATATAAAAAAATCTATTTTCATAGTTAATTATGATAATAAAGAATGTTTACGAAATAAGTATTTTAAATGTTCTGATTTAATGATTTTTTTTAAATAAATTTAATTCATGTATTGATATTTTATTGAAATGTTTGGTTAATGGTTTTTCGTATCGACTTTAAATAACATATGATAGTATTTTTTTTATTACATGCGACTATTGCTAAAGAGTACAACTCATATTACATGATATTACAATTGATATTTACAAATCAGATTATTACTGGGATTAATTTACATCGATTCTTATGAAGCACACCTAGATTTTTACTCTCTCTAATATTCGAGGAACATCTACTCCACTCACATTTCGAAAGGGAGAAGACTGCTTTCACTCACAATTGTGAGGTCATGAGTTCTCACCTCTAAAGTCTAGTGGCTAATATATGATAGTATTTAAAAGATAAGAAAAGTGGATTTATATGTGATGATGAAAAAAAAATATGATTTAAAGTGTGGTTAAAATGTATATGAATATGAGTATAGAAGTTGTTTTTAAAATCATTGGATAATACTTTTCCCCTCCAAATACAGAGATACAAATGAGATGAGAGGCATTTGGAGCTCGTCTGAACATACATAGAGGATTTGCATCATGTGCTTGGGCACTTTTACCTTTTGGGGGCATATGCATATGACATGATGATAACAGTGATATAAATACAAATGATAAAGATGAGATACAGACCTTTAGGGTCTTTCTGAGTACACACAGAGGCTTTGGACCGTGTGCTTAGGCATTTTTGTCCTTTGGGGACTAGATTATGCATGCACATATATGACGAGATATGAGATACCTCTTCCTTGTCTATCCGTCTAGCTCTGGGGCATGACAGTACTTAGATAGTACGTCATTGTCTGTCCGTTGAGGTCTGGATACGACGAGATTACTTCCCTAGGTACTTGTTTAGTGATGATTTCATATTTATGTATTTTATATGATATTGTGATATGATTTCGATAGTTATTACGTACGATATTATATATGCTCTTCAAGGTTAGTAATCTGATTTAAATATTAAACGATTTATTAATAGTTTGTCGTATATGGTTTGATGAAATCGTCTTTGGAAATGATATGATTGTTTCTTTTAAAGTAAGTTTATTTTCAAAAGCTATTATCTAAAGTTTATTTTCAAAAGCTATTATCTACTCACTGAGTTCACTGAGTTTTAAACTCATCCTGTTTTTATTATATTTTCCCCCCCTAATAGGAGGTCAAAGGCACACTAAATCAACCTAGCGACTGCAAATATATTTTGAATCTTGGCCATGTGATGGTGTTAGAAGATATAGATGATTTTTGTTAGGACATTCTGATCATCTCAATTTTTTGGGTTTACATAATTTTGTTATATTATTTTTTTGGGATTAAGAATAAACCAATGTATGTTAACATTAGTTATAATATAATCTTTCAATACCCTGAAGATATCTTGGGTAAAAATTCAGTTTTTTTGTTGAGAATGACAATCATTGGAGTTGGTTGTGTATTGAATTATTTTTGGAGTGTTATATTCATAAAGGAGACACTGTCAAATTTTCAACATAATTCTTACTAATTAA
>NW_006262339.1:25801548-25857728 GCF_000493195.1 Citrus x clementina
GTTAGCTCCTTACTCTCTCTATCATTTACATTTTCACTCCAATATAATGACAAATTGCAGTTAGCTTGTTACTCTAACCTCTAAAAATTACCCTCCAAAGTTCAAAGCCATTTTACATCTAAAATTTTATATTCGTAAAGTATCCTCATATAATGAATACTTTATAGGTTCAAATAGTCTTATCCATTAATTATTAGTTTTCACCCATTAAAGTTATTTCATCATGTACAAAATATAATTCTCTAAAATAATAAAATCTAAAAAGATCTATTTTATGGGTCTAGCTATGGTGCAACTGTGGTACCATACCACAGTTGCTTTCAGCCATTGGATCCAACTATGGTAATAACTGTGACTGGATTCAATGGCTGGGTGCAACTGTGGTATGGTACCACAATTGCACCATAGTTTTGTCCCTATTTTATAATGGTGTTTGCGAAGTGAGAAAATGAATGAAAGTGGGGGAAATGAGAGCGAAAGGAGAGAGAGAAAAATAGGAGAAAAATAGAAAAAAAAAAGAGTAACGATTAACAATTTAAATTAATGGTAGTGAGTTATTTATTTTTAATCATGACAATAAAACTAGCGGTGATTGTACGATTTTTTTTTTTTACTTATAATGATTAGAACCAAAAGACGAAATACATTTTTGGAGCTGATTGTGATGGTGATTAATCTTTTTCTACTTTAATTTTAAATAAGGGTATAATTAAATTTTTATATGATCAAAGTGGTCAATGGTTAAATAAATAAAAAAACTAACGGATGAGGATGTACTAATCACTTTTCAAAATATTGAGAGCAGAGTAGCACATGTTAATTTATTTAGCGTGCAGTCAAAATTTTCCTATGTTAAATAGTGATTATTAAATAATATATAGATCTATTATATATTAACTTATTAATATATTTTAATGTAAATTTTAAAATAAATTATTAAAAAGGTCAAACTAGGCAATGGGCTTAAGTGTAAAAATTTAAAATGATCTAGAGCTATGTGTCAAAATGTTGAAACTTTATCATTTTTTAATATGCAAACAAATAATAGGGATTATAGAGTTAATAACCTATTAAATCCATGGTTAACATTAAACTATTTTTATGTTAAATATGATGGTTCATAATAGTTGATAAGAAAAGGACGGAAACTAGGGATATGCCGTCACAGGGACACCATATATAGCCGGACCCAAAAGTATGAACATATATTATTCTCTTTGAAGAATTAAATTTGGAAATTTCATATTGCACTGTTTCTTCAATATTATTGCCAGGCTAACATGTTCACATCAACAACTGTATAATATCAATTCTTTCATTCTCTTTTTTTTTAAAAATATTAATCAACAATTGTTCCCAAAATTGATAGCAATCATAGGAGTGGCCAATCCAATAAACAGACAGTATATAGCAATTCCTTCAGATCTTCCAACACACACAGACACAATTTATATTCGATCTTGATGGTTTGTGAATGCCACGTTCCCTCTTTTGGGGCTTCCTTGTTTCAAGCCGTCTTTTATTCAATTTTACTTTTATTTTTCAAATGTAGCATGTGATTGGTTGAGTTCTGGCCATAACAAAGATATATATTAATTAAATTTTCGAAACGATTTTCTTATATATTTATATGCAACACCATTAAGTCCCATGGACTTGTTCAGTTGTTTTCAAGCAAATTATTTTAACTAGCCACCTAGAAGGTCAGGGTACGAAATGTCACAATCATATATAAACCGACTTTTATGGTATCAGGCGTTCACTTGTACACATATCTTCTTTCAAGTCTCCTTGGTTCATTAAAAAATAAGAACGAATGTTTAACTTGTCGAGCTACAATCTTCAGAATATCATTTCAATGAATTCTCATATCTACCGTCAGTCAATCAAGTAAAAGATCCATTGGCCAATTTAAATTTTCATTGTCCTGATTTTACTTAGTTGTTGAGAAACCTCTCCATCAGTTTACATGACCTTTGATTCAAGGATAAGTGGGATTTTCCTAACTAAAAATATATTCTCCCTCTTTTTTTTCAGCATTACTCTCTACTGTGCTCATTTTTTCTTTTACTAATAAATCTGGCTTATGGAAGGCCTTATCATTTTAAGGAAAAAGATATGGCAAATATAGCTGAGTATATATGGCATGATATATATAGTAAGAGGTAGCACATATAAATTGGGACTCATATTGAGATTGAAATGTTAGGATCCTTATCATTACTCTATGTATTAATGTTTTTCTTATTAGTTCAAATTTTAGATCAAGAGAGAATTCTTAGTCTAAATTCATTATGCATTATTATTTTATTTTAAAAAGAGTGACTGTTCTCCCACAATTTTCATAATATGCGGTTAAGTTCTCATATCAAAACTCTAACGAAAAGAAACGACTAATTTATGACCGGAATGAATTTTTCATTTGAAAGTTTTGACATCAAAAGATTAATTACAAAATAACATTGCAAGGAGTATTTGGTAAAATTAAACTAAAAAAATGAAGCTAGAACTAGAATAAGTTATTCTGCTTTGATAAAATAAAAATATTGAAAAGCGAAGAAGCAATAAGCTCATACCAATTTTGAGCCAAAATTTGCGGTGATACGATCAATAAAAGTTACGGGTAGGCAAGCTAATTCCTTAAATAGCTAGTAATTAATCTAATTTAATTCCCTTTGTTAACAATCATGCATTAACCTTTTTCCATTAGGCAGTTGAAGAAATCTCCATGTGATGACTGAATTTGTGCTGAATAAAACAGTCAAATTTGGGATGGGTAATGTTTTTTAACAAGAAGCAATAGACAGCAATGAATCATTTGACTTTGTCTTGATGCCTGAGTTTTATCCTTTCGGTGCATAATTTGGCATGAACAGAGACGTAAGACAAGCTCGCTTGATAAACTAGTAAAATGCCTTGACTGTTTGCCTAATATGAATCATTGAAACAAGTGATCAATTAGAAGATTACTGTGCATTCTTTTAAAAAATTAATAAAGAAATTCCCAAAAAAGAATGAGTTGGCTTTCACTCAATCGTCTATATGCCTAGAAACTACAGCTAGGTAGTAGTTTTTTTTTTCCCAAAAGAAATAACAAATACTATTTTTTTAGTATAATAATCTCTAATAATGATCAATATTATTGTCTATTCTTTAGCCTAATGGTAATTTAGTCTCTTCCTCATTCATGTGACCATGTCCCAGACCTCTTGTTTTTAAGACAAGAGATTCTATCAACTCAATCAGATAAGACCGATTTATATTATGATTCTGATTATAATTACTATTATTACTACTGCTTGATGAAGCTTGGTGAGTGATGAAACTTTCTTTGAATGAAAAAGAGATAAACCACATCAACTTGGAGGGAATATAATAAATCTCACCTCCTCAAATCTGCAAAAAGTTAGAACAGAAAAAAAGAGAAATAACGTAATAATAATTAATTTTTTGAATTGATTTTTTTTTTCCAAATTCAACTATCTATCCATACGATTATATATAACAAAATGTCCAACATCTACAACATCTTTCATGGAAAATATTTTTTCTTCATCACATGGGTTCTGAAATTTTTATTAGAACAAGTGGTTGATGTTGATGGAATTGCACTGGATCCAGTTTCTGTAGAAGATGTGGAGTTCAAATTTGAATAATATTATGTGTCAAATTTAATATCTACAGGAAAGAAATGTCAACAAATATCACATGCTATTTAAATAAAAATTGCCTGAAACATTGAAGCCATGTAACAAGGAAAATCTCCATTCATGATTTTAACGTTCGCACACCTGAACATCATCTGTATTTTGAAGAAATGAGCAACTTAATTTGCTAGATAGATACCTATATATAGAGTAGGCGAATAAAAAATTTGAGTCAAACAATAGTTCAGTCACACAGTAACTGAAATTAGCTTATGATATCTCTGGCAATATTGCATCTTTAACTGTAGACATTTCCCTAATGTTTATCACATAACTTCAGTTCTCATTTTTTTTAATTATCAGTTATGTTTTTTTACACTAAAACTAAAATAAATAAATAAAACATAATTTTGAATTTTTATTATTGTTAACTTATTGTCAGTTTAATATGATGTATTTGTCAAAAAATATGAATAAATTTGTATGTTAAAATTCACATTTATCTTTTGACGGAAAAGTTCGAACATAAAAATAACAAAGTTATGAATGCAATTAACAAAAATAAAAGGCGCATAATGAAAAAAATTAGGAACCTAGTAAAAGGTCATTCTCCCTATAAAAAATCGTATGTGCCAATGGTCAGTCTTTAATTTAAAACCATTAGCTATGCGCATTCACACGGTATTGGGTTTATAAATTAAATTAATTAAGAATTATATTAAGCTAAAAGAATTTCGTCACATAACCTACGAATAATGCTAAACGGATTGAAGAAAATCATTGAACGTGCTAAATTGCTGCGGGCCCCTACTTTATTAATTACAAGTTGACATTGAAATTAAATTAATTTTCTACATTATCACGCAAATGATCATATTCATGAACTTGGCAAGATTCCAGTAAAAGTCACTTTTAAGAAAAATCATCTGTTCACACAACAATTAATTTCTTGAACACTATTGGATTGCTTTAGTGATAATATATTTATTAACTAGCTAGATACAATTTGTTATTACTACTATAATAATAAATCTTAGACCTTGGTTAACTATAGGCAGAAAAAATTATATAAGTACAGAGATTCCATTTTGTAAATTTTAGTAGACAAGCAAAATTTTGTAAATTTTAGTAGATAAGAGTTTCAGTGCGCATATTAATCAGTATTACTATACCTCAAATACTAAGATTGTATACTCACTGACATGGCAGCTGATGTGGCACTATCACATTAGTTGTCATGTCAGCCGTTTTTTAAATATTTTAATTTTAAAGAAAAATTAAAAATTAAAAACCTAATCAAACGTTAATGGCTCACCCCTTCTTTTTTGTCTGACAATTTTTTTTCTTTTCTTTTCTTCTGCTGCAACAACCAAGGAGCAAAGGAAAAATTAAAAAAAAAAAGCATGAAAGATGAACGTTTAATTAGATTGTTAATTGATAATTTATTTTAATATTAAAAAAAAGCGGGTGACGCGGCAGCTAATACGATAGTGCTGTGTCAACTGCCACGTCAGTGAGTATCTAAATTTAGTATCAGAAATAAGTACAGCATTAATCTATTTTGTAGGCAGAGGTCCATTATGTATAACAAGTATGGAAGTGATAGGAGCAAATGGTTATTACTTATTAGAGTTAATATTCTAACAGGCAGAGGTCCGTTATGTATAATAAGTATGAAAGGATAGAAGCCAATGGTTATTAGATGTAATATTCTATGGAAGATGCTGCGCTAATTAATTTGGACCACAAAGATAAATGTCTTAGCATTTATTGCGCTAGGAAAAAAAAAATAACAAAAAGAAGAAAAACGATCGATAATAACATGGGGTTATGTTTTAATAAAATAAAATTAAAAAACTCAACTGAGTATTCGCATGGATTACTCTATTTGATTAACTTTCTGGCCAAGTCCCCAGATCACGCCCTGGTGAAATGAAAGCAAGCAAACACGACCTAGAAAAATAATAACAAAAAATAAAAAAAATAAAAATTCAGGAAAGCCAGTTCTTAATTAAAACCAACCATATTCATCAAACAAGAGCCGCCGATTTCTTCTCCTTATTCTGCTCCACATGTCACGTTTGAGCCCACGTTGCGGAAAATGCTCTCCAACTTCATCATAGTTAGGTCCTTCATCACCTATAACATGTTAGGAAAAGGCTTATACAACCTCCCAGAGGAAAAGTCTTATACAATCTCCCAGGCTTGCCTTTGGTAGTGATGTGGAATTTTACGCTCTTCACTCTCTTAAGACCCTTTGTGCTCATTATTGTCAGTGAATCCGCACATTAGGTTGCAAGCGGGATCCAATGTACCATCAATATTTGCATGAGCATTTATTGGCTTATGCTACAACCTATTAAAGTTTATTGTTTCTACATTGTGGTCTCCGTCAAACTAAAGTACAGTTTAACCACTGCCCTCACGAACTTGCTTTTGAGATTCATGAGAGTGACCCTCATCCAAAATGCATCTACTCGTTAAAGAAACCCACAAAACTTATTAACACTCCTATGCTTGCCTTCACTTGTGATGTGGGATGAGATAAGCACACTCTTTTTACTAAATAGTGTATAAACTATGTATTGTTATAGTTGTAGTTGGATGATTGTCACATGGTAGCACATTGTTTATTCATTCATTATATTGAATTTTGTATTTTATAAAAAACAGAATACCTATTACCCAGCAATAAGTTACACATTGGATGTCATACATTTTAATAGAAATATAAATTATATACGCCATTTAAATAAGTATAATATCAATCATCTGAAAATTAAATTACAAAATGAATGGAAAGAACAACAAATTAGGAGGATGTGGTTAATTAGCATCATGTAGGACGAGCAAAGTCATAGTAGGGATATAAGTTTAAACTAATTGTTCAAGAAGACCCAAAGACAATTGATATGGTTTTGCCTAATTTATAGTAGAGACAAGAAAGTTATTCTTAAAGAAGATATGACAGCCAAGATAAAGTTAATTGGTGAGAACATTGAGCGAGGTTTGTCAAAAGACTTAACAGGCTTGGAAACTTTTCATGAATAATATGTCAATATTTTTTAAATTGAAATCTTTCCCTTTTTTTGTGAGATCTCTTGTTATTGAGTTTTAAAGAATGTTCGCTAGAATAAAATTTAGTATCGGTTCGACATTGCGTCAAAACAAATTAAAAGAAAAGGTTGAGAAAATAAGAGGAGGCGTTATTAAAAATAAGAGGAGGCGTTATTAATGTGAAAAAAGGGGGGAAAAAAGGCCAAACGAAGAGCGCAAACTCGAGCTAATTTACAATAAAGAAAAAACTTTTACGCTGTATGTGGTGGCTTGGTTTGGCTTTCCTTGTGGGTGAAGCCTTTCGCTTGATTTTCAATTTAATTTTAACAATTACTATCCTTTATGTGTAAGTAAATATAAGTAATATCTCCCCTACGCAAGAACCATGTACATGCATCTGTCCTTTATATCACTTTGAGTCCGCATTAAATATTAATAGGCTATATAGATAACAATTAATGGCCAAGGTTACCTAAAAAGTAAGTTAAATTATGACACATGAAAAATAAATGAAAACAATTTGACCAAGTGAATTTGATTTATGTAATAACAAAATTACTAAGGACAATTAATTGATTATGACATCATTGTCACACATGTAGCTCATAACACGTAAACTGTTGTATATTCGAATCAATTAATTTTCATAGAGAAACCAAAGATCAATCATAAATGGGAAGAACTATAATTTGTTGAATTTGGGAAGGAAAAAAAAGTTCCAAACAAGTAACGCCCATATAAAGCAACACGGGTATAATATATAGAAAGTAAATATTCTGTTTAATTAACGTTGGCGGACACAATGCAATGTCCAAAAACATTAATTACAAGTCATCCAAGAATCAAGCAAGGGTATTTCCGTAAACTAAACTTGGAAAAAAAATTAAAAAGCAAAAACTGCTCACAAAGTTCGGCGCAGCTTGCTTCTGAATTCTTCTGATGCATGCAGATCAAATCCAAATTCTTTTTTTAAAATCCTATAAATACCCTTCCATCTCAACCGTTTCACCACCACTCCCACTTCTTTCAACTTCTCAAATTTCTTGCTCAGAACAAAAAATGGATAACAAAATGTGTTACTTTCATTTCCTTATTTCAATTCTCTTGCTTTCCATTTTCAACACTTCGTCTTTAGCAGCCCCACCGAGCTACAATGTTGTAAGCTTCGGAGCCAAACCCGACGGCAGAACGGACTCAACAAAAGCATTTCTATCAGCATGGGCTAATGCCTGCGGCTCACCAAGAGCAGCCACCATTTACGTGCCGCCAGGAAGATTCTTTCTCCGAAACGTTGCGTTTCAAGGTCCATGCAAGAACAATCGTATTACTATCCGCATTGATGGTACCCTTGTTGCTCCATCTGATTATCGCGTGATTGGAAATGCCGGAAACTGGCTTTTCTTCCAGCATGTTGACGGAGTTACCCTCAACAGTGGCATTCTTGACGGCCAAGGGACTGCCTTGTGGGCTTGCAAAAACTCTGGGAAAAATTGTCCCAGCGGTGCCACGGTATGATGAAATGACCAATTTGTCCTTCAATCTAGCAATTAATGCTTGTGCTTAAAAGGGCGACTTGGATAGTCTTTTCACTGATTTTTAATCAATTTTTTACAAATATGCCTTTTCTGCAGTCGATGGGGTTTTCAAATTGCAACAACATTGCAATCAATGGACTAACTTCACTGAATAGCCAAATGTACCACGTTGTTTTTAATGGCTGCAACAATGTGAAATTGAAAGGCGTCAAGGTCTTGGCCTCAGGAAACAGCCCCAACACTGACGGCATCCATGTCCAATTATCAAGTGGTGTTACAATCTTGAACACTAGAATCTCTACAGGCGATGATTGCGTCTCTATTGGCCCTGGAACCTCTAATTTGTGGATAGAAAATGTTGCATGTGGCCCTGGCCATGGAATCAGGTAACATAAAATAAAATAAAGTTCCTTATTATCATTTCAATTTTGCAATTATTTTTTAACATATATTTTTTTATTCACAACTTTTTTGATGTTATTATGCAGCATCGGGAGTTTGGGGAAGGACCTAAATGAGGCTGGAGTCCAAAATGTTACAGTTAAAACTGTGACATTTACAGGCACTCAAAATGGACTGAGAATTAAATCTTGGGGAAGACCAAGCAACGGATTTGCAAGGAACATTCTTTTCCAAAATGCAATCATGAAGAATGTTCAAAACCCCATCATAATTGATCAAAATTACTGCCCTGATAACATAGGATGCCCCGGTCAGGTACGACATCGAAAGGGTATCAAAGGAAAATTCATTAATATATCGGTGCCATAACAATTCTTAAAATTTTGTTTTATTCCTTATGTAACAGGTTTCAGGGGTTAAAATTAGCGATGTAACGTATCAAGATGTTCATGGAACGTCAGCAACGGAAGTAGCAGTGAATTTTGATTGTAGTTCAAAGTACCCATGCTCAAGGATAAGATTGGAAGATGTAAAGCTTACTTATAAGAATCAACCTGCTGCAGCCTCTTGCAGCCATGCTGATGGATCTGCTTCTGGTTTAGTTCAGCCTAAAGGTTGCTTGTAGTAGTAAAAAGTCGTTTTCAGTTTGATTGTATAACAAATATTGATTAGTAGCTAGGTTGGTTTATTGCTCGAGCCTGTGGCGTTGCTCCTTCATTGGGATAGTTTGGAGCCTGGCCTTGCGATAAATATTATTGTAAAAAATTTCAATCACCATTTTGGGTGGTGTTGCTACAATCTGTAGCGACAAATGTGATTAATTTCTTGTGTTTCATTGTTTCAAAAAGTAAAATTGTTTTGGGGAGTGAAATAAGAAGTTCGGGATTCGAACCCAACTCATATAGAAAAATATATGTAATTTTCATGCTACATTTATAATCCTGTAGGTGTAAATTTGAACATCATAGATCTTTTGTGAAGTGAGTATTTTTAAGAGGAGAAATTTTAGAATATATCAAAAGTATCATGTCAACCATATATTAAGTAAATAATAATATAACATGTGTACATTAATTAGTTGTATTACCTTTTATTGTAAAATAAATTTTATCATATACCTTTAAAGTTATATTCTCTGATCAGTGCATAACCCGGCCCGCGCCCACAAGCGATTGACTATAAGGTTGGTATTCAAACAAAAATCTAATAGCAAAATATATATTATTACAGTACTATTACCTATTTAATTTGAATATTAGATATATGGGTGTGACTATTTAGCACGACGCTATATGTAATCCTATTAACGCTCAGAGGCCAACATATGAGGAGAAGGTGTACTGATCAACTGCATGTTCGGTCATTGGAAACTCAAATGACCAAAACACACTTCAAGATTAAAATCTCTTCTCTTTTTGGCTAGTTTTCGCTCATTTGAAATTTGGTTGGTGATATTTCCAACCCACAAATTCTTTTAATTCACCCCACGTTTAGAGAATAATTACAAAAAATTCTCATTATTTTTAAAAATTTCAAATAAAGAATAATTCAAAAGAATTAATCAATTAAATCTATCTTAATTTATTTTGTTATGACTTAGATTTTTTTATTATATTTGACTAATAAGATTGCTTAACCTAATTTTAAATTGATTATGTTACCCTTAAAAGGTAAAAATACCAATAATTTAATTTAACTTCAACAATTTTTTAATTTTATACAAAATTCATTGTTTTTAAATAGTTAATTCTACTTTATTAGTGTGATTATTAATTTTTAATTAAACTAACATAATGTCTTTATGAGAAAATACTCATTAAATTATTAGGCTGTCAAATTTATGTCATTTACATCTAAAATATTGAAAATTATTATATTTAATTTAAGAAGTTAGATTATATTATCAGTCATAAAATTAAGTATCTAAAGTATTCGATACAAGAACACATATTATTTCGGGCAAGTGGGTCATTTTATGTCATGAAGCAAAATAATTAAATAGAACTTATATTAAAGCTATTTTAATAAAAAAAAATAAGTAAGAAAAAAATGTAAGAATGATTTAATTATTACATAATTTTTTTGTTGATTTGTATTTATGAGAAAAAATATATATTTATTGTAAATAGTTTTTAGAAGTTGGGTGGGTTTACACAAATAATGGGGTGGAAATATCCCCAACTTTGAAATCTGCAAAACACACTTCAGTGAAATCAATCCAATTTTATGTGAAATTTATGTTTAAGCCCCCTTAGGACTTTAGGTCTATAGTATTTATATTTTATTGTCTAGAAGTCTTTCAATTCTTAATTTAACCCTATCGAACCATAATCATCGTTCTGACCTTAGCGCTCAAGTTAGTATTTGCTCAGAGACAAATAAAGAGAAAGTAGAAGACACTTCAACACTCAACAATACTTTATCAAAATCTCCTCTCTTTTGGCTACGAAAAATATAGAGAATATAGAACTAAAGCACCAAGGCATCCTGAAAGTACATATGTAGTTAATTTGGAAATCGGCAAGCATCCCGGCTAAGGACTTTGATAGCTGCAACAGGCGTAAGATGTTGCATTATAGAACATTGCGACCCCCAATTTGCAAGCAATCTTTAATGTTGTTTTTTCCTTTTTTTTTTTTTTTTGTGTTTTTCCCCCTCCCCTGAAATTTTGAGTGGGGTCCCCAAGGGAAAAATTAATTTCAGGAAAGATAAGGGGTTGAATTGAAAATTTACGAAATATTTATTTTTTGGGCCCTATATTTTAAACTTTTATGTTATAGTACATATAGATGTAGATTGTTTCATTATAGTACTCCTAAATGGCCCTCTAAATTATACTGATTTTAACGTTATTGTCCACTCAAGTTCTATTTGGTATTATAGCCCCTACCGAACTAAAATAGTGGTTCGGTATTTCCGTTAACGCATATGGGTGAAACTAAAATTCATGTAAACTAAAATTCGGTATTTCCGTTTAGCCAATGATTTTGAAGTTGGATTAAAGGATGCTATAGTCGGTAGAATTTTTTTGATGTGATAGCTCGGTGTCCTCAAAGACTTGATCTAGTGATGTTTCAACAATTTTCTTTAACTAATCTTCTAAATTTGAATCCTTTAGAAGATAAAAGAATTCAAAAGTCAATTTAAACTTTATTCACCCCCTTAAAAAAAAAAAAGTTAGGCTCCAAGCCTATATTGATTATTGGCTATAACATCAACTCAATAAATAAAAATAACGTGCGATATTTACAAAAATAAAAACAAACATTCTTCAAAACAGAAAACAAGGCAACCTTTATTCATAGATGTAGCTTTCACACGCCAAAGCACCGCTCAGTGCTCGGCGCAGCTTGTCCTTGTTAAGTGTGCTTGTCTTGTTAGTGTGGAGTAAATGCATGGGCTGAACGATAATATTTATGATGTCTCTTCATTTAATGGCTAATTCAAGCCAATTGTTTTTTATGGTTAAAGAAATCAATGTCTGGTGGAATTGCAGAAATAAATATTGTATGCAAAAAAACATGTGAGCAACATTGCACGAACCCTCTCCCATTTGCAATAATCAAAGGTGAGCACGCAACCATTGGAATTAAAATTAAACAAAAGGAATAAATTAAATTGCAACCAGGATCCCAAAAGATAACAGCTGCTATATAAACGTGTTGTCTCCAAAAAGAATTTTTTTTTCCCTTATCGTAAAATGACAAAATTTTCTAAGGTAATAATGTGACCACATATGCCATATGTCTCCAATCATTGCTTGTAATGTATATATTGTATTAGTGAATTTATTATTTATCATTAGTGTGATAATTATCTTATGCCACATATCAATGAATGATATGATAAATGCTGAATCATTTGTGATATAAATTTTGTATCTCAGAAAATTAAAAACGAGAAAAATGCATGGACTTAATTAGATGGGTTTTGAGCCTGAACGTTCAGCTTACACAACTTTCTGTTATTTATTTAATTGGCAGTCTGGAATCATGAGATACTATGACCTTAATTTGGGAGATTGTCACTTTCTCTATGTTGAAATCATATTTTAATTTTCTCTTATTTTCATAATACCTCAATATCCCTATGTATGTATGTGTGTGTGTGTATATATATAATTGGTTCAATAAGATAAAACCCACTGGGCTTAGTGCTAGTCTTGGAATCTGCTTAAGAGAATAATTTTTAAAAGAGTAGGACTATTGGTACCCCTCTAAATATCTCTTAACACCCGTTTTCTTAATTAAGTTCATTACAATATTTTAAAAAAATTATAAAAATTTTTTAACACCTCCGTCAATAACAAAAATACCCTTAAGTAAAATTTATTGTGTAAACCCCATTATTTAATTTTTATTATTAAAACTCATTTCAACAACCAGATTTCTTCCATTAAAAAAAAGTTTTCTTTCTTTCTATTGTAGCCATTGGTGGTAAGTTCCTCACCTGAAAATTAAAAAAAAACAACCTTTTTAATTTCTAAAATAAAAAATTATTTAACTTTTGAGTAGAATTTAATTAGAAATTGTCCTATTATGTAATTTTGATAATGGTTAAAATTGTAAAATAATTAAAGGGGTTTTAAGAGATATTTAGAGGGGTGTCAATAGTCCCACTCTTTTCAAAATCCCGCAATTTTTATAAGAATGAATTTATTGGCACCCCTTCATTATTCTTGTAAAGCCCTACTTTAAATAAAATTACATTTAAAAAAAATAAAATTAAACATACTTAAAAAAATTTCCAATAAATTACTTGCATTCATTATCAATCCCTTTTTTTTTACTTATTACTTCTATCTAACTGAAATCAATTGTAAAGATTTATAATAATTTATTATTTTTTTCATATTTCTTACTCATCAAGAATTTTATATATAAGGTTGCTTTCAAATTATAATTTAATATATGTGTAATTTAACTTAATGATTGATATTCAAATATTCATCACCTAGAATTTAGTTTATTTGAAGGGTAACAATAACATTGTAAAAGAAAAAAAAGTAGAATACTATTTTGAGTTTTAATTATAAAAAATTACATTAAGAAATAGAAAGTGTATTGACACGACTCAAAAGTGTATTACTCTCAAGTATAAGAATGTCTAGTTATAATATAACCCGGTGAGACCGGGGTCGAACCACAGAGAGTTTTACATCTAGTAAAACTAAGAAAATTAATTGTGGGGAAAAGAAATTATTTGAAATCAATTTAAAAATAAGCCAAGGTTTAGGATCTACTCTCTGTATTCAAACTATAATTTTAATATTATCTCATTTATATTTTGCCTCACTTTTACCAATTAATTATTATATCATTTAATTCTATGTGTATGGATAAATATAGAATAAAATACCTAATGTGCCACACTACATTAATGTGTCGACATTATGTCAAAATACCATAAAATCCAGTGAAATTTATAAATTAACATGATATAAAAATAATTAGAAAAGAATTAAATAAACTTAAAAACTCATTTGAGAAAATAATATTAATTAATAGTTTGAAACATTAAGCTTCACCCTTCACCTTAGCTTAATAAAATTAGCTACTCATATTGAAACAAAACACAACACTCTTTTTATTTGATAAACTTTTTGAAATATATTACAAAGAAAATTGATACAAACGGAAACAAGAAAAGAAAAGAAACAAAAAAAGAAAGAAACTCTTCAGCTAAACTCTCTCTCGGCTTTTAAAAAATCAGCTCAAGCTTCTCTCTCGCGTCCCCCTTTCTGGCTTGCATCCCCTTGCCTTTTATAGGCAAGGGAATCGTCTTCTTTTCTTTTATTTTATTAATATTAATATTTTATTTTATTTTTATATTATATATATATTGAATTGTGTGATGGTCAGGAGGCGTGACCATCACCAACATACTTTTGTTCTTTTATTATATTATATTTATTTTTTATTTTATTTATTTTATTTATTATTACATCTCTTCAATTATGTTCCAGTAGTTCTTCTTTGTTCCCGCTTTCAATTCTAATTTCATCTTTATTCCTGAAAAATATTTATAAGATAAAAATTAACAAATTACGAATTAATTTAACATAAAATATATTTAGAGAGTATTAAAATAATTTAGAAATAATGAATGCATTAATCGACACAATAAATAAAAAACTAATAAGTTTATCCTTATTAAATGTACACTTTTTAGTGTCAATCATGTATTTAAAAGAACAAAGGACATTTTGGAATTAAATAAAAATGATTGGATAAAGAGATTTTATGAGGAGATTAGAGGAATGGCAATAGTCCAACTTTTTTTATAATTATAGTTTTATCACTAAAAGATAAATATGAATTTAGACTATTTAGTTAAACTAAAGGGTGAGATTATTTAAACCCACTAAAGTACTCATCAAATCCAGGTTTTTAACAAACCTATCATCAATGTTTAAGAACTTATGTTTTATTTAATAAACTCATCTTAATACCTATTATACTATTATTAAACAAAATTATTATTTTTTCATGGCTTCTGTTTGGGGGTAATACTTCTACAAGGCCAACCATGATGAGCAGATGTCTGGTAGCAGGATTCTACGGACAGGAGTATTCCGCAGAAGTCTGGTAGTAAGTGACTAGGATCAGGAATACTCTGCTCGTTCACGAATGCACCCTCCACGGGGCCATAGCAGGACCTGGCCTCTTGCTGGGGGCATAAGGCCATTCATGCTAGAGGTTGAGGGGGAGAGAACCGGCCAATGACGGTTGGCAAGACGTGAATCGCTGCCCGAGAATCAAGGCACGGAGTCCACTCAGCCACAACTACGATAATAACACACCCACTTCCGAGTGTTGAGAGAGGTGATGGACGTGGATTGCAAGAAGGGCCGGATTCAAATGAAGGCTATAAAAAGGTAACCAACGAAGGAAAAATGGTTAGACTTTTTGAGATTAAGAATTAAGAAAAGAGTTTTCGATTGAGAGATCAAAAGAGAGCCATAATATTAGTGGCCATGTTTCCCTGAAAGGCAAAGCCTACGTTTCTGACTTGAGCGTCGGAGGGTTTACGCCGGGAAAACACCCGGTGAGTTCTGACCTGTCTTTGTGTACGCAGGAGTTTACGGAGAAGAGGTCTTACGAGGGGAGATCCTGGTCGTGGATGAGTTAGTTGAGGAGAGATCCTGGTCGTGGACGAGCAGAAAACTAGAATCTCGCATCAACATTTTGGCGCCGTCTGTGGGGAGATGAGCAAAAAGCTTCTGTTAATAGAGAGAAGAAGAGGAAAAGAAGTGAGGGAACAATTGATGTAGGAGGAGGCAGTGCACAAGGAGGTGACTTGAGGCTTAACGAGTCCGTGACGTTGAGAGAGATAGCCAACGAAGCACGAGAAAAAGCAATGTATGAGCGGATGAAACAGATGGAGACCCTGACAACCATCCTACACGAGCTGAGAAGTGAACGAAGGGGAGTTTAAGAGGAGGGGGTGAGAAGTGGCGAGTGACACTAGGGCAAGACAATATGGTGAGAGGTCGGACCATCAGAAGATTTGGTGGTGAGGAGGGTAACTCATCTCTACGGGGAGAAAGCTATAAAGGAGAAGATCAATCCCCGGGAAAGAAGATCTTTGATAACGATGACAGGGTGGCGAATGCAGAGGAAAGAGAACTCCGACAACACCTGCATGATGTTGAGCAGGAGCGAGATCAAGTTGCAGCACGTGACCCTGGTCGTGCCGTACAGTTGGAAGAAGAAGTGCGCAGATTAGCGCAGATAATAGATGACATGCAAGGACGGAGCAGAGCACATGGTTGGAGGATAATGCTAGACGGTGAATCCTTGCTCTCTGCAGAAATCATGAGGGCAGTCATTCCGAGGAATTTTCGCCTCCCAGACGTCAGATACTGGAGGCGAACCGATCCGTTGGTGCATATAGAGCGCTTTAACGACATAACTAGGGTGCAAGGATTATCCTAAGCTCAAAGATGCAGGGTGTTCCCGTTGTCTCTAGAGGGACGAGCACGTGAGTGGTACCAGAAACTTCCTCGAGAGAGCATTAAATCCTTCGAGCAAATGTGCCAGAAATTTACAGAGCAGTTTTATGGGGCAATGGTGCCTGAAGATGATATGATAGAGCTGATGAGCATGAAGCAGGGAGATGAGGAAACCCTTCGGGAATTCATCAAAAGGTTCCATTGTGCTGTCCTCGATTTGGGAGCTTTCAACTATCCTCAAGCATTAAGGGGATTGAAAGAAGGGGTGAAGATGGGACGACTGTGGTACAATTTAAGGAATCCTGCTATTCAAACATATTCAGCTGCTTACGAGCAGGCCAAGAGGGACATAGAGATTGAGGAGGAAAAGACAACACGAATTAAGATAGATCAGCTGGAAGGGTTGAGGAGGAAAGATAAGAGAGCTCTACCAAGAAATGGGCCGATTAAGAGAAAAGACTATCATGCCTCAGGCAGTGGTGCAGAGGGCTAGGTTACCTCTTACCAGCCTCATCAGAGGCCACCTTAATATCAGCGCAGCAGTGCGCAACTTGCTCGTTCACCAGCCAGAGATTCATGGAGAAGGCCTGACCCGACATATGGTCATCATCATCCACACCCACATGGTGGTAGGGGAAGCAGACCAGAAGCACCGTTACCCCCTCCAGTTCAGAACGGCACCAACAGGGAAAGGACGATACACATGATCGACCAAAGCCAAGATTATGGGCGGTATATTTCTTTAAAGATGCCACTGGACGAGGTGTATGAGACCATAAAGGAACGGGGATTACTGTACCTCCCTACCCCAATAACAAAGCTACCCAGCAGGAGAGAAGGACGCTATTGCAAGTTCCATGGCACCCACGGTTATACCACAATTGAATACAGAGATCTCAAGACTCAAGTTGAAGATTTGGTGAGAAATCGATACCTGGACGAGTTTGTGGATTGGACATTCCCGATGGTGGCCTCGCCATGTGAAGGGGAGTAGAGTGATAGGAACAGGAGCCACGAGCAGCCTATGGTAAGAGTAATTGATGGGGGCCTAACATTGGCCGGAGATTCCAACAGATCGAGAAAGAACTACGCTAGGTATGCCATGACTAGCAAAGAAGTGTTCTTCAACACCCTAGCAGCCAAGCGAGCAAGAATCAGATAAGTTCCGATCATGTGGACAGATGAGGACGAAGAAGGGATCCTATATCCACATGAGGATGCCTTAGTTATTAAGGCTACCGCTGCTAGCAAGAAGTTTGACTGGATTCTGGTAGATACGTAAAGCTCGATCGATGTTTTGTTCAAGTCAACTCTGGAGGAGATGGAAATAGCAGACTTGAGGTTAGAGCATACTAATACCTCTTTGAAGGGATTTGGAGGAGGAAAGCTAGTTCCTTTAGGTATGGTCGAACTGCCCATCATAATTGGTAGCTCCCCGACAGAAAAGACTATGATCCTGGATTTTGTAGTTGTCGATGAAGAAGGTCCTTACCAGATGATTCTAGGCCGCCCCTTTCTAAGGATGAGTAAAGCGATACTTTCCAACCATTATCTAGCTCTCAAGTATTGGGTGAATGGAGTGGTCGGGGTGGTACGAGGAGACCAGAGAATTGCCCGAAGCTGTTACTCCACAGCAGCAAGGGAAGCAATGCAAATTACGTCACTTAATACTCGAGTGGAAGCCAAGAATGGCAGACAGGAGCCTGTGGAGGAGCTGGAAATAGTAAGCTTAGAATAAGGTGATTCAGGAAAAACAATCCGAATTGGGTCGAGGCTTAAAGAAGAGCAGAAGCGGGAGCTGGTGCATTGCATGCGAGCTCACGCAGATGTCTTTGCTTGGACACATGAAGACATGCTGGGAATCGACCATGAGGTCGCTTGCCATAGGTTGGCAATAAGGAAGGGTGCCTGGACGGTAAGGCAAAAAAGAATGTACTTCAACCAGGAGAGATATGAGGCTATAAATGGCGAGGTGGAAAAGCTCTTGAAGGCAGGGTTCATTCGAAAGGTTAATTACCCTGAGTGGATATTGAGTGTGGTGCTAGTGAAGAAGGCTAACGGTAAATAGAGGATGTGTGTAGATTTGACAGACCACAATAAGGCGTGCCCGAAAGATAGCTTTCCCCTACCCAAGATCGACCAGCTGGTTGACTCAACAGCCGGGCATGGCCTGTTTAGCTTCATGGATGCATTTTTGGGATATAACCAAATCCCAATGTTCGAGCAGAATGAGGAGAGCACGTCATTTATCACTAACCAGGGTTTGTTCTGTTATAGGGTAATGTCGTTCGGTCTTAAAAATACAGGTGCCACATACTAGAGGTTGGTGAACAAAATCTTTAAGTCATTGATTGGGAGGACAATGGAGGTGTATGTGGACAACATGATAACCAAATCAAAAAACCTGAAGGAACATGTCGAGCACCTCGAGGAGACATTTGGACTTTTGAGGAAGTACAAGATGAAGCTTAACCCGGAGAAGTGTGCCTTTGGGGTCGAGTCGAGCATATTCCTCGGGTTCATGATGAGTCATCGGGGAATCGAGGTGAATCTCGAGAAGATCTAGGAAATCATGCAGATGAGATCTCTTTGTAACCTGAAAGAGATACAGAGCCTTACGGGAAGGTTGGCGGCATTGAGTCGGTTCATATCCAAGGCAACAGATAAGTGCCAGGCATTTTTTCAAGTGATAAGGAGGGGAAAAAAAACAGAATAGACCCCTGAATGCGAAGAAGCCTTCCAGAATTTGAAGCAATATTTGCAACAAGCACCTTTGTTGTCCACACTGCGGGAGGGGGACATGCTGTTCCTATATATGGCGGTATCAGATCATGCCACGAGTTCTGTTCTATTGAGAGAAGAAGAAGGGGTTCAATATCCGATATATTACACAAGAAAGGCCCTGCTCGATGCCGAGACTAGATATCCACCGTTAGAGAAATGGGCACTTGCTCTTGTGGTTGCTGCTCGAAAGTTGAGACCATACTTTCAAGCATTCCCTGTCTCGGTAATAACAAACCAACCGTTACAACAAACTCTCAACAAGCCGGATGCTTCTGGTCGGCTAGTGAAATGGGCCATAGAGTTGAGTGAGTTCGACATAAGTTATAAACCCCGAGCAGCAATAAAGGCCCAGGCAATGACCGATTTCGTGGCAGAATTCGTAGAGCGCGAAGTAGGTTTCGACCAGCTGGATGCTGCTACAGCCAACAACGAAGATCGGGTATGGCAAGTGTCCGTGGATGGATCCTCAGGGGAGCAGAGGTCTGTAGCAGGGATTGTTTTAGAATGCCAGAAGGGGAGGAGATCTCTTATACTGTAAGGTTGAAATTCACAGCCACAAATAACCAGGCAGAATACGAAGCTCTAATAGCGGGCTTGGAATTGGCTAAGGCAGTGAAAGTGGATAGGGTGAAAATCCGAACTGATTCCCAACTAGTTGCAAATCATGTCAGTGAAAGGTTTCAGCCGAGAGATGGGAAAATAGAATAGTACTTGAAGAAAGTCAAGCAGATGATTGGGAAGTTTGAGGCGGTTGAGGTGATACAAATCCCAAGGGAGGAGAATAGTCGAGCAGATATTCTGGCCAGGATGGCAGTGGCAGCAGATCCGAAAATGCCTAAGTCAGTCCATTTGGAGGTGAAGTTTAGCCCTAACATCGAGCAAAATTTGGAGGTGCGGTGGATAGAATAGAAATGCTCGTGGATGGATCCGATAATCTCGTACATCAGAGATGGGGTATTACCACCAGATAAGTTACGAGCTCGGAAGATCAGAGCCCAGGCGTCGAGGTACATAATGATTGATGGGGTATTATATCGGCGGGGATATACCCTACCGTTCCTTCGGTGTTTGGATGAGGGCGACGCATATTACGTACTGAGAGAAGTACATGAAGGAATTTACGGAAACCATTATGGCGCGAGGTCCCTTGCCCACAAGGCTCTAAGGCAGGGATATTTCTGGCCGACGATGAACCAGGATGCGCAGGAGAAAACCAGGAGTTGCGTGAGTTGCCAGAGTTTTGTAAATTTCTCTACCTAACCACCAGAGAAGCTCACTTCCATGGCCTCGCCATGGCCATTTGGTCAATAAGGAATTGATTTGATTGGGCCGTTGCCAAAGGGACGAGGGGCTGCAACACATGCAATAACAGCGATGGACTATTTCACGAAGTGGATAGAGGTGGAAGCCCTCAGCAGGATCACAGAGAAAAAGACGATTGACTTCCTATGGAAAAACCTGGTCTGTCGGTACGGGATCCCTTACGCCCTGATAGCAGACAATGGCAGGCAGTTTGACAACCATAATTTCAGGGACTTCTGCCAGAACCTCGGGATAGAGTTGAAGTATTGTTCGCCTGCTCACCCTCAGTCTAACGGACAAGTAGAAGTAGCCAACAAGATAATCAAGAGGCTTTTGAAAACCAGGCTTAGAGCAAAAAATGGTGCATGTGTTGATGAGCTACCAGGTGTATTATGGGCGTACAAGACAACCCACAAAACAGCAACCTGCAAAACTCCGTTCGCCTTGGCCTTCAGATATGAAGCTGTTGTACCGGTCGAGATAGGGACGACCACGCACCAGATAGATCACTTCAATGAGTAGGAAAACAACGACCAAATGTGCTTGAATCTGGATTTGCTAACCGAGAAAAGGGAGCAAGCATCGAAGCGATCAGTCGTCTACCAACAGAGGGTTGCTCGGTATTACAACCAGAAGGTGTGTATACGACAGTTCAAGGTCGGCGATTGGGTACTAAGGCGGGTGAATCAGAACACGAAAGACTCGACACAAGGAGTACTTGGACCAAACTGAGAGGGCCATATAGGGTCAAGCAGGTAGCTGGACCCGGAGCCTATAAGCTTGTTCGGCGGATGGCCACGAGGTGAAATGCCCCTGGAACGCAGTACACCTCAGGAAATATTTCTAGTAAGACTCGTTCATGCTTTAAAATTATTTCTATTCGCTCTTGTTGTTATTCGTTTTATGTTAAATCAACCTCGTGTAAGTCGAATTCAGTAATTAATGAAACGATGAGGAATTTCAGTCAGTTCTAATGTTACAAACATTTCCAAGGCATGCAAAGACTCACCAAGTCTCAAAGTCTGTTTTATGGCGAGACCAGAAGCCAAGCGTGCCAGGCTCTGCTCGACCAAGCGAAGGCGAGCAAACCCTCAAGTGTTACAAAAATTTCTAAGGCATGCAAAGGCTCACTAAGTCTCAAAGCCTATTTTATGGCGAGACCAGAAGCCAAATATGCTAGGCTCTGCTCGACCAAGCAAAGACGAGCATACCTTCAAATGTTATAAAAATTTCTAAGGCATGCAAAGGCTCACCAAGTCTCAAAGCCTGTTTTACGGCGAGACCAGAAGCCAAGCGTGCCAGGCACTGCTCAACCAAGCGAAGAGGAGCAGACCCTCAACTGTTACAAAAATTTCTAAGGCATGCAAATGCTCACCAAGTCTCAAAGCCTGTTTTATGGTGAGACCAGAAGCCAAGTGTGCCAGGCTTTGCTTCGACCAAGCAAAGACAAGCAGACCCTCAAACGTTATAAAAATTTTCAAGGCATGCAAAGGCTCACCAAATCTCAAAGCCTGTTTTATGGCGAGACCAGAAGCCAAGCTTGCCAGGCTCTGCTCGACCAAGCAAAGGCGAGCAGACCCTCAAACGTTATAAAAATTTTCAAGGCATGCAAAAGCTCACCAAGTCTTAAAGCCTGTTTTACGGCGAGACCAGAAGCCAAGCGTGCCAGGCTTTGCTCAACCAAGCGAATGCGAGCAGACCCTCAAGTGTTACAAAAATTTATAAGGCATGGAAAGGCTCACCAAGTCTCAAAGCCTGTTTTATGGCGAGACCAGAAGCCAAGCGTGTCAGGCTCTGCTCGACCAAGCAAAGACGAGCAGACCCTCAAACGTTATAAAAATTTTCAAGGCATGCAAAGGCTCACCAAGTCTCAAAGCCCGTTTTATGGCGAGACCAGAAGCCAAGCGTGCCAGGTTCTGCTCGACCAAGCAAAGGCGAGCAGACCCTCAAACGTTATAAAAATTTCCAAGGTATGAAAAGGCTCATTAAATCTCAAAGCCTGTTTTATGGCGAGACCAGAAGCCAAAGCATACCAACACCTACTCGACCATAATATAAGCGAACAAAAAATAAACTAATCTGCCAAGAGCTCGAAGCGAAGAAAGCAAATAAGAGCATTCTTATTAATCTGCCAACAAATTATGAAAGCTACTAGTTTTAACATACAATATTCCAAGAAAGAAACCTACGACACAAGATACTTTCAAGAGGACGGTGGGTCAGTAAGCTGGGCCGTCTCTATTGGCTGGTTCACCTCAGGAGTAGGGGGGGTCTCACCAGTTGCACCCGGGGGGGTACTTGCCTCGGTAACATCAACATGGACTGCACGAGGAGGAGAGTTTCCCTCCTCAGTTGCATTTGGCTCCAACTCTTCGACATCCTCTTTTGCTGCCTCCTCATCCATATATTGAGCAATACCAGCAGCAAGCTCGTCCATCTTCAGATTAGGATGCTGCTTTGCTAGGACAACCATGATGCAGCGATAAGAATGCCGATGCCCCTGGTCATATTGGTTGTCAGCTTCCTTCTCTAGGTTCTCAACGTGAACCTGGTGGGAATCTTTGAGAGATTCGAGTTGAACCTCGTAAGTAGCCTTTTGTCTCTGCAGATCCTCCTTGACTTTAGTCAGCTCCTCCTCGAGAGTGATTGCCTTTGCCTGCGCGAGAGACTCCCGCTCTATCAACTTCAGATTCTCAAGGTTGAGATCTCCGGCTTTCTTCTCGGCAGCATCAGCTTTATTTTTGGCCAATTGAACCTCCTCTTTCATCCTTCGGTCATAGCGGCTGACCTTCGCCTTATAGTAAGTGGCCATGCAGTTGAGATGAAAAGCATTATACTGCATAGCCCCCACCAGCTCGCCCAGAGTGCTGCTGTCAAAGTCTTCTAGGTCCTTTTTGCTAACGAACCTAGAAAACTCACTGATATAGGGGAACAGATGTTAACATATATGTTTCCATAATATTGATTTTGATGATAACAAACAAGTTTAAGAATGATTAATCTTTTAAGCTCAAATTATTTAATATTCTTTTTAAATAAATCATTATTTTCACATTATAAATGTTTTATATTTAATGGAAAAATGATTTTATGAAATTGATTGTTTTTATTCTTTTTAAACAAATCATTATTTTCACATTATAAATGTTTCATATTTAATGGAAAAATGATTTTATGAAATTGGTTGTTTTTCAAAGTTTATGGTTTAATTGAAAGAATTTTGAAAACTTTGAAATAAACAAGTATTGCTTGAAATTTTGGAGAAGGACTTATTTGAAAAGTTTCATAGCATTTTGGGCTATACCATAATTTCAGAAAATTTTGAGATTAACAAAGCATTATTTAGAAATTCTGAAATTGGACTTATTTGCCAACTTTCATAACGTTTTGGGCCGTAATATAGTTTTATAAAGTTTTGGGGTCAAACTGTAAATTTGGAAAATAATTTCACTGTAGCAATCATTGTAGCAAACACTGTAGCAAACGGCTAACCGTTTATTTAAAAACGGCTAACCGATAATTTCCAGAAAGCATGTTCTGCAAAGTATTGTTAAAATGATGATTCTGGAAACTAACGGTGAACCGTTTACTGAAAACGGTTAACCGATTATTTCCAGATTGTTAACCTTGAACCGTTTAGTAAGAACGGTTAAACCAAATTTGTTTTGCAGGTCTCTGGAAATTAACGGCGAAAGGGTAAGCCTAAACGGCTAACCGTTTATTTGAAAATTGGCCCAACGGTAACTTTGACCGGCTTAAACGGTTAACTGTTAATGGTTAACGGCGAACCGTTTTTGACCAGACAGTCTGTAACGGCTAGTTTTTCAGCTCCAACTATAAATAAGCTCAATCCAATTCAAACAAGATGAATTCCAACGATCATCATTGAGCAAAATATAGAGAATACAACTTTCACTGAGCTTTAAATCTTTGTATTCATCTCATTCATTCACACATTGAGCTTTCACTTGTGATCAAACACATTGTGTGAGAGAGATTCATTTGTAATCTTTTTTGTAAAATCAAGTTAAAAGATTGTAAGTGTTGGGATACACTTGGGTTAAGAGATTGGGGATAATCTCTTGTTGTAAAGGTCCATTGACACCTTGGAAGTCAATTGTAAGCGTTTGAAGCCTTGGGAGGCTAGCTTAGTGAAATCCTCAAGCCCGGTGTGCTTGGAGGCGTGGACGTAGGCGGGGATTGCCGAACCACGTAAAAATCCTTGAGTTTGCTTTCTCTTCCCTTACTCATTTATTATTGTGCTTTTATTGAATTTATTGTTTTCGAATTTATTAAGGCATTAAATTAAATTGTTGTGTGGTTTGCCTAGGATAATTTTAAAATCCCAATTCACCCCCCCTCTTGGGTTGCCTAGTTAGTATTTCAATTGGTATCAGAGCGAGGTGCTCTTGTGTAGACTTAACCGTCTAGAGTTAAAGATCAATAGCAACCGAAATTAGTTCAACTTTCATGAAATATGGGAAATAGTTTGTGATGATTCATTCATTCCTAGGAAGAATGTTTTAAGTGAATTGGATAAGAAAAATATGTCTTTAAATTCCAAGGCTATGAATGCTTTATTTTGTGCCTTAGATAAAAAGGAATTTCATAGAGTTTCAAATTGTTCTAATGCTTATGAAATTTGGAGAAAACTTGAAATTGTGTATGAGGAGACTACGAACGAGGAGGAATTTCATGAAGTGTCGAATTTGGCACTTATGGCAATTGGAGATGAATCGGATGATGAACTTGATGAGGTAAATCATCTTCCTACTTATGATGAATTACATGATGCGTTTAAAGAATTGTATAATGAGTGGATGAAAATTGGTAAAAAGAATGCATGTTTTAAAAAGAAAATGGTAAAGCTCACAAATGAAAATGAATCTCTAAGTGCAAAGATTACATATCTAGAATTAGAGAATAAAACATTGCATGATGAAGTTACATTATCAAATGAGAAATTTAGCACTTCACAAAAGCATCTAGAATCACATGTAGATAACTTGAAAAATGAAAATGATGCTTTACAAAAATGCAATGATTCATTAAATGAAAAGATTAAAGGACTAGAGTTAGATAATAAAATGTTGCATGATAGAATTGCATCATTCACATGTAAACAAAGTACTTTGTATGAGCATGAGAAATCACATGTTGATGAATTAATAAATGAAAATGAAACACTTAAGAAAAGGAGCAATGAGTTGAATGAGATTGTTTTGAAATTCACAAATGGGCAAAAGATGTTGGATAACATGCTTAATTCACAAAAATGTGTGTTTGATAAAGGAGGACTTGGGTATAAGCCTTACTTGAAACAAAAATATTATAAGAATTATTTTGTTAAGGCTACCTCCACAAATGATCAAATTGTATGTCATTATTGCAATCAAAATGGTCATATGAAGAATAGATGTCCAATTAAAAGAAATGTGTATTATGGAGTCAAATGTATTTGGGTTCCAAAAGGAACTAAATCTAACATTCAAGGACCCAAGAGTATTTGGGTACCAAAGGGTACAACTTGAATTTGTTTTTTGTAGGTACCATAAACAAGGAATGGTGGAGAGTTCCTTGATGAAGCTTGTGGAGATAATCACTTGATCATAATCTAAACCAAAAATAATGAGGCAAGATGATTTAATTGTTTTGGTAACTATTATTGCCTTATTGATTATAAGTGATGGCATTTTAATCTTAGTAAATATTTAACACTTCATTTGGTATCATAACATTAAGTGCATTAACATGATGTGGATAAGTTTATCTTGGCTATTTACTATATTGAGTGAATCATGATAAATGAATTTGCGAAAGTATGCTTGTATGTTTACATGATGGAATTATCATTGTGTTTAACATTGAGTGCTTTATCATGATGCATGGTTATATATATAAGATGATAGCTTGTCAACTCATCATGATAGCTTTGTTTGATTTTGATGATTATGTAATGCCTACGCTTGATAAATGATATGCTTGAATTATTAATCTTCGAATACTTACATATTTCATGATTGTGTGATGTATATGCATGATAGATGAGTTATATGTTATTTCTTGCATTAGAAGTGATCATGGTGGATAATTAGAAAATCATGCATTTGAGATTTGTTTTTTGTAATGATTTTGCCATTGAGTATAAATTTTCATCACCTATAACTCCACATCAAAATGGAGTTGTAGAGAGAAAAGATAGGTCTATTCAAAAAATGGTTAAGACCACATTGATTAGACATCATCTCAATAATACTCTCTATGAGCTTTGGAAATATAGAAAACCCAACATTAGTTATTGCAAAGTTTTTGGATGCAAATGTTATATTTTGAACACAAAAGATAATCTTGGCAAATTTGATCCAAAATTTGATGTTGGTATTTTTCTTGGCTATTCAAACACAAGCAAAACTTATGGAGTGTATAACAAAAGAACTTTGATTGTGGAAGAATTTATACATATTATATTTGATGAGTCTAATTCTTCCTCTATGGAGAAAGTTGTTGTTGATGATAATGTAGATGAAAAGCTACAAGAAGATTATCAAATGATAGCCAAAAGAACACGCCACTTGAAAATCAAGAGGAGCAACACGAAGAAATAAATGCGGAGTAAAATGAAGGTACTTTCTCATACATTCTCAAAGAGTGGATGTATGTTTCTTCTCACCTTAAGAACTTAATTTTGAAAGATCCATCACAAGGTGTAACTACTATATCATCACTTAAAAATATATGTGAGCATTTGTAATAACGGATTTGATCACTTGTTCTTTAACTCATAATTATGGCTTTTCTTAATAGTTATGTTGATTTTGATGATCTATATATTGGCATATGTTGATTTTGATGATTTATATATTGCCATTACGTACTTATGTTTTTACTTAAGTTTTGATGATAAAGAATGTGCATTGATGATTACATTGTATTTGATGAAGCTTTAATCTTATGCAATCTATGATTAATGAATGAATGCATTTTTTGTACTTTATCGATGTATTGTTGAATATGTCTTACTTATTTTAAATGATATCGAAAAAGGGAGAAATACATATACTTCGAGAATTTTAAGTCTATGAGATTTTTTTTGTTATATTGAATGTCACATTAGATATTTGATGAGTTTAGTTGTCTTTATTTATAAAATGTGATTGATAATTATGGAGCTTGAATATTTGATAATATGCATTCCAATTTGGTAAAGAAATCAAAACCTCTTTGCGAAGAAGAATTTTCATAAATTCGGCATAAACTTGGAATGATTAGATTTCTTGATGATTTTGGTAATTGATGATTATATGTGCGTTGCTTGATGAATTGAAGGAGTTGTTGGTTGGTTATTATTGTTTAAGCTTATATGGAAGTGTTTTTAACTATGTTGTGTAGTTGAGAATTTGTTCATTTTTAAGGGGGAGACAAATATAATATGTTTTTGGATAAAATCATTTCGGTTAAATTTTTAAATTGGCCATATATTTAGGGGGAGCATATAATATGATTTTGAATAATATGCATTTTGAACTTTTTGGTTGTCCAAAGGGGGAGACAAAGGATATATCATTTCTATGTTGTCAAAAGGAGGAGAATAATATGCATTTTGAGTAATTGTTTTGGTAATTGATATTTGATTATGATAATGATTTTGATGATTTTTAAGATATGATGATGATTTGATTACAATGTTTTATATGATATTTTGGAAGTAATATTACTAATCTTGTATTTGAGGTAATGCTTGTTGTTAGGGGGAGATTCTTTCAAAATTTCTACTCAAACAACATGGGTAACAAATTTGCTACTTTTATTCTTTTCCTTTACGTTTTTTTTATGATGAAAGGAGAGAAGAATACATGTTTTCAAATTTATAAAAATTTGCTACTTTTTTCTTTGCCAATTAAGTTTTTCTTTTTGATGATGAGGGGGAGAAAAATCCATGTATTTAAATATGTTAATTTAGCTAATTGGCAAATTGTAAAAGAAGATTATATTTAGGAGCAATTTGTGGAATCATTCTTTAAATACATGAAATGTTTGTCATCATCAAAAAGGGGGAGATTGTTAACATATATGTTTCCATAATATTGATTTTGATGATAACAAACAAGTTTAAGAATGATTAATCTTTTAAGCTCAAATTATTTAATATTCTTTTTAAATAAATCATTATTTTCACATTATAAATGTTTTATATTTAATGGAAAAATGATTTTATGAAATTGATTGTTTTTATTCTTTTTAAACAAATCATTATTTTCACATTATAAATGTTTCATATTTAATGGAAAAATGATTTTATGAAATTGGTTGTTTTTCAAAGTTTATGGTTTAATTGAAAGAATTTTGAAAACTTTGAAATAAACAAGTATTGCTTGAAATTTTGGAGAAGGACTTATTTGAAAAGTTTCATAGCATTTTGGGCTATACCATAATTTCAGAAAATTTTGAGATTAACAAAGCATTATTTAGAAATTCTGAAATTGGACTTATTTGCCAACTTTCATAACGTTTTGGGCCGTAATATAGTTTTATAAAGTTTTAGGGTCAAACTGTAAATTTGGAAAATAATTTCACTGTAGCAATCACTGTAGCAAACACTGTAGCAAACGGCTAACCGATAATTTCCAGAAAGCATGTTCTGCAAAGTATTGTTAAAATGATGATTCTGGAAACTAACGGTGAACCGTTTACTGAAAACGGTTAACCGATTATTTCCAGATTGCTAACCTTGAACCGTTTAGTAAGAACGGTTAAACCAAATTTGTTTTGCAGGTCTCTGGAAATTAACGGCGAAAGGGTAAGCCTAAACGGCTAACCGTTTATTTGAAAATTGGCCCAACGGTAACTTTGACCGGCTTAAACGGTTAACTGTTAATGGTTAACGGCGAACCGTTTTTGAGCAGACAGTCTGTAACGGCTAGTTTTTCAGCTCCAACTATAAATAAGCTCAATCCAATTCAAACAAGATGAATTCCAACGATCATCATTGAGCAAAATATAGAGAATACAACTTTCACTGAGCTTTAAATCTTTGTATTCATCTCATTCATTCACACATTGAGCTTTCACTTGTGATCAAACACATTGTGTGAGAGAGATTCATTTGTAATCTTTTTTGTAAAATCAAGTTAAAAGATTGTAAGTGTTGGGATACACTTGGGTTAAGAGATTGGGGATAATCTCTTGTTGTAAAGGTCCATTGACACCTTAGAAGTCAATTGTAAGCGTTTGAAGCCTTGGGAGGCTAGCTTAGTGAAATCCTCAAGCCCGGTGTGCTTGGAGGCGTGGACGTAGGCGGGGATTGCCGAACCACGTAAAAATCCTTGAGTTTGCTTTCTCTTCCCTTACTCATTTATTATTGTGCTTTTATTGAATTTATTGTTTTCGAATTTATTAAGGCATTAGATTAAATTATTGTGTGGTTTGCCTAGGATAATTTTAAAATCCCAATTCACCCCCCTCTTGGGTTGCCTAGTTAGTATTTCACCAGATGCTCTGGTCGATTGTCGGGCAAACGAGGTTTCGACCCTGCTGGTAGAGAAGGAGAATTGGGATCAGTGGTTGTCCTACTACTTTCGCCGGCTTTGGTAGGAGGAGGTGGTAGAGTCCTCAAGGGGGGGACCTGCTCCGCGATGTTCACTCGTTTCGCAGAGCGAGCGTCCTTATTCTGGTCGTGCTTAGCAGTATGAGCTCGAGGACGCTTCTGATTCAAAGCCCCGATCACAACATCCTCCATCTTAAGATCAGTGTGCACCAGACGAGACTTGAAGAAGTTGTAAGTAGATAGCAACTCTCGGCCCGAGCAGGAATTGGCTAAGACAGCCTCGACCTCCTTGAGCGGTTCAGGCTTGAGCTTGTAGTGGACACCCTAAGAACCTGCAGTTTGAACAAAAATTGGGTTAGAGATAAATAAAAAATAAGAACAACTATGGATACAAGACATCTAAAACGAGCAGGCAACTTGGGACCACGAAACGGAAGGGGACCCGATAGTTCTTCCCGTCAATCTGTGCAATTTGACCCCAGGGTTCCCCAGCAAAAAAGAAAATTTTCTTCCAATTCCCACCACCACCCGTTGGAAGACTAGTTATGGGTTTCCTGATCTTGGTACTCGACATGAAGTAATACCAGTCGGCGTCTTTGGGACTGCTCTTTAACTGGTACAAGTGCTTTACCTCATCAATGGTGGGCTCGCTCTAGCAGCATTTGTCCCACAGAATGAACAGACCGGAAAGTACCCTCTACCCGTTGGGGTTAAGTTGACCAGGAGCTAAGTTTAACCCACTAAGCATTCGGGCAAAATAGGGTTGTAGGGGGCACCTCATCCCAAACTTAAAACTCTCCAGAAAAAGAGTAACGTATCCCCTGGGAGACCGACTGGGAGCATCATTTTTTCCTAGGATCCTAAGGGGTATATCATCAGGAATATCATACCTAGTCCGGAGGTCAACAAGGTCGTCTACTGTGGTCGTGCACGTGATGAAGTCAATAACATAATGCTCCGATAAAGCCCTACCTCCTACTTTGCTCTTCCTATCTGGTCGTGATGTTCCTGGTGAGGACATTTCACTAGAATTTTCTCCTGGGTCCTCACTCAAGGTATCCTTCGAACCAGAAGATCCCTCGCAGCCGCTATTGCTAGTTGAGGAGGTTATTTGGGGAGACATCCTCCTAGCACTAGTCCTAACACTAGATCTAATCGGCTCTAAGGGGATACCAGGGTCAAAGGCAGAATCAGCGAGTAGACTAGGCAAGAAGTCTAACTCGTCGTCATCAATCTCAATTACTTTTTCTTTGGCTTTGGATATTTCCTAAACTATGACCAGAACAATATCACCAAACACTACCCAAGCAAAACAGAGAGAAAAGAAATTTTCTACAACTAGCCAAAACCGAAGAAATAGAAATAATACCTGCAGTTGTGGCCCAGCGGAATAGAGACAAGGAAAGTAGCTTTTACGCCGAGGGAGAGAAATTATTCAGTCACCGGAGAGGTAGAAGAGGGCTAAGAGATGAGTTTCTCTTTTGGGGATTTTGGGTTCCCTAATGAGGAACGAACTCTTGGGCTGTCAGCATTTAATGGCACGAGTTCCAAGGGTTTCATAACCATTGATTTGAAATTCAAATGGAGGGATAGATCTCTGCCACATTATCTTGCCCGCAATTAAATGTGACACGACTCCTCAAAGCCTTCTGCTACCCTACGCAAGCCAGAATTGGTGAGTTTCTACTACTGGTCCACTACATTACCCAACACCAGAAACTAGGGGACCGGTGTTTGGGGGTAATACTTCTACAAGGCCAACCATGATGAGCAGATGTCTGGTAGCAGGATTCTACGGACAGGAGTATTTCGCAGAAGTCTGGTAACAGGTGACCAGGATCAGGAATATTCTGCTCGTTCACGAATGCACCCTCCACGGGGCCATAGCGAGACCCGGCCTCCTGCTGGGAGCATAAGGCCATTCCTACTAGAGGTTGAGGGGGAGAGACCCGGTCAATGACGGTTGGCAAGACGTGTATTGCTGCCCGAGAATCAAGGCACGGAGTCCACTCAGCCACAACTAAAATAATGACGCACCCACTTCTGAGTGTTGAGAGAGGTGATGGACGTAGATTGCAAGAAGGGCCGAATTCAAAGGAAGGCTATAAAAAGGTAACCAATGAAGGAAAAAAGGGTTAGACTTTTTGAGATTAAGGCTTAAGAAAAGAGTTTTCGATTGAGAGATCAAAAGAGAGCCATAATATTAGTGGTCGTGTTTCTCAGAAAGGCAAAGCCTATGTTTCTGACTTGAACGTCAGAGGGTTTACGCCGGGAAAACACCCAGCGAGCTCTGACCTGTCTTTGTGTACGCAAGAGTTTGCAGAGAAGAGGTCTTACGAGGAGAGATCCTGGTCGTGGACGAGTTAGTTGAGGAGAGATCCTGATCGTGGACGAGCAGAAAACCAGAATCTCGCATCAACAACTTCTTCATCCTTTCTCCATTTCGACGATTATTTATGGATCTCTCTCCACCAAAGATTATGATTTCATTTGCATATTCATTCTTTCCATCCATTGTTTCTTATTCCAATTACCTTTGTGATCAAGCCAAATACAAAATCTTCCCCACCAATTTATTGGTACTATATACTGACGCATGAATATAGATATGTTGGTTAAAAAAACCTGCACGAGTAATAAGAAATTGGGTTGCGAAGAACTTATTACCTATATCCAACTTCCTTCCATCTTTATTGCAGTACCGTACAAGGAAAAAAAAATTCAAATTGTAGCATTGTCATCTTTAAACTTAGAAGAAAGGCCATATCAAGCAAGCAAACAACTTCCTCTTGCACTTTCTTTCTTTTATTGACAAAGGATATCCCTTTAGTTGTTAGTCTTTGTGATTCCAGTTAATTGAATACCATTGAGCATGATTCAATCAATACCCATTGAACAAAGCAACAGAGCAAGATGGGAAGAGTAATTTAATTAATTTTTTTTTAATTTAACCATTTTGTCTTGTCTATGATTGTAATTTACTTATGAGACATTTCATTAGAAGGTGGGTTTAGTGATTATTTTGGTGGGTTCAAAACTAAAGTGTCTTTACATATACATGTAATATCCATAAATCTTAATAAATGATATAATTAATTTTTTTGATAAACTCAAAACAATTTTGAAACAATGGAAAATTAAATTACCTAACTATAAGAAATTTATGGACATTCTAAACCATGCACTCCTAGATATTTCTTTTCATTATGCATTGATTAGAAATTCTCAACTATGGTCACTTAAATATGGATTTTGTACAGATTATTATTACACCATATGACATAGTAATTAACTGAACATAAACACTTTAACGCCATATGGTATAATTGTAAATTCATATGAAATCCACATTTAGACATCTGCATTTGAGAAGCTCTAATACATTGATAGAATTTCTTTATATACTAAGAATTGTGGTGATAAGTAAACTTCATAAATCCCTGACAACTAATATCCTTACGGCATGTCTTGGAGACTATCATTGGATGAGACCAGTTTTTCTCCATTAGGAGAGAGAAAAATCCTCTTGGTCGAAGGAGTAATTTTTCTGATAAAGTGTTAAGTATATCTCATTTATATTCTTGCATCTCTCAGAGTATAAAATACGGAAGGGAATTTATTTTTATAGTTACTGTAAATAGATGGCCTCCCTCTCTTTGTAATTGACACACGTGGATTCATCATTGAAACAATCGGAACTGAGGCGAGAACGGAGTGCGCATAGAAGCGTGGCTTCCATTTTTGGCTTGTCCAATATCATTTTGCTCCCTTCAATTTCTAATCATTTGTATTATTTTCAGGCATAGTTTGGATAATTTCCAATTAAATCCATAAGAAAAATCCACTTAGGGGGAGAGAGATTTCCAAGAAAATGGTGAAAGATTAATGGTCTGTGCACGCTCTTGTTTTAAATTAATCAGTCGGTTCCATCATTAACTTTTTCTCCTAGGAATGCAAATTCTTTTAACAAGTGGGCAGAGTTAATAATAACGCTCTCATGAAAATTTATACATGTGTACAACAATGTATGTAGAATATATATGCTCGATATATTATAAAATGCCTGTCAAACCAATTAAGAATCCTCAATTTTATTTTATATGTAAATGTAATGCTGCTTTTCTCGCTACCATTGTTATATATATATAAAGGTTCATTAAAGCGTTATTATTTACTCCGCCGACTTAGAAGACTTTTATTGATTTGTATCCCAAAGAGAAAAATGTCACTATGTAGCCGACCGATTTATAATCAATTTAAAATATGATCGTGCACAGACCATTAATTTTCCACCATTTTCTTAGAAATTACTTTCTTTCTTTGGGATTTCCATAAACTACTAATATGACTTGAATTTTTTCCACTATTTGTTTTTTTCATGAACTACATTATTCCTCAAAGTAGTAATTATCTTCGAAATGACGAAAGAAAATGGAGAGGAAAAATGGCCGGTAAAGGTGGGTTTTGTATATTAATATTTTCACCAGTTTTCTCACATGCATACTAAACTCCCGAGTTCTTGTAATCTGTCTATATATATATCATGTCCTAGTTTGGAATGTGCATAACAAAATAACATAAACACATCAAAACAATGGGATCTTCAGCTCTGAATAGGCTGACCCTATTTCTTTTGTTAAGTTTTTCACATAACGTTGTTTCTGATTCTACTAAAGAAGCGTATGCTCTTCTTAAATGGAAAACAAGCCTTCAAAAACATAACCGTTCGCTGTTGTCGTCATGGACATTTTATCCTGTTAATAATGCCACCAATGTTTCCTTCTACTCAAAAATTAAAATAAGCCCTTGTGCTTGGTTTGGAATTCGGTGCAATCCTGCCGAAAGAGTCATCAGTATTAACCTCAGCACTGTAGGTTTAAAAGGTACGCTTTACCAATTCTCATTCTCATCATTTCCTCATCTTGCGTATCTGAACTTAAGCTACAATGTATTCTTTGGTACCATTCCCCCTCAAATCGGTAACCTCTCCAAGCTTGAGTATCTTGATTTATCATTTAATCAATTGTCTGGGGTAATACCACCAGAAATCGGCTTTCTAACTCATCTAAAGCTCCTTTACATTTTTGTGAATCAGTTGCATGGCTCCATTCCACGAGAAGTAGGTCAGTTAAGGTCTCTTAGTGAGCTTGCCCTTTGTTGTAACAGGTTGCATGGCCAAATCCCCTTTTCTTTGGGTAACTTAAGCAACTTGGCTAGGTTGTATCTTAATAATAATTCATTTTTTGGCTCTATTCCTTCAACCATAGGAAATTTGAAGTCCCTTTCCACTTTAGATTTGAGCAAAAATAAACTCAATGGTTCAATTCCTTTTTCTTTTGGTAACTTAACCAACTTGGCTATAATGTATCTTTATAGAAACTCACTTTCTGCATCCATTCCTCCGGTTATTGGAAACTTGAAGTTTCTCTATCACCTGGACTTGTCTGAAAATCAACTTAGTGGTTCAATCCCTCCTACTTTGGGAAACTTGAGCAACTTGGCTGTATTGCACCTTTATGGAAATTCACTTTCTGGTTCTATTCCCTCAATTATAGGAAACTTGAAGTCTCTTTCTTATTTGCACTTATCCAGCAATCAGTTGAGCGGTTCAATCCCTATTTCTTTGGGTAACTTGAGCAACTTAGTTGTGTTGCACCTTTTTGAAAATTCACTTTTCGGTTCTATTCCTCCAATTCTTGGAAACTTGAAGATGCTTTTACATCTAGGGTTATCCACAAATCATCTGAGTGGTGTTATTCCTCTTTCAATTGGCAATCTCAACAATTTAATCGGTTTATACCTTTATGATAATGAACTCTCTGGTCAGATCCCAAAAAATTTGAGGAATTTCACTAGTCTAGTTAGAGTAAATCTTAAACGAAACCATCTCATTGGAAATATATCTGAAGTCTTTGGCGTATACCCAAACCTAACTTTCTTAGATCTCAGCCATAACAATTTTTATGGTGAAATCTCATCTGATTGGGGGAAATGTCATCAATTAGGCACATTAAATTTTTCAATGAATAACATTTCTGGGATTATACCAGTTGAGATTGCAAACTTACACCAACTACATAAACTTGATTTTTCTTTAAATCATATAGTTGGAGAAATTCCAATAGAAATTGGAAAATTAAGTTCTCTAAACTATCTTGTTTTGAATGGGAATCAACTTTATGGAAATCTACCTCGAGCACTTGGCTCATTAACAGAACTTGAGTATCTCGACTTGTCTACAAATAAGTTGGGCAACTCTATCCCGGAAACCCTTGGAAACTTGTTGAAATTGCATTACTTGAATTTGAGCAACAATCAATTTCGAAAAGGTTTTCCAGTTGAATTGGAGAAGTTGATTCAACTTTCAGAATTAGATTTGAGTCACAACATTCTTGAAGGAAAGATTCCGTGTGAAATTTGCAATATGGAAAGCTTGGAGAAGCTTAATCTCTCACACAACAACTTCTCCGGTTTAATTCCAAGTTGCTTTGAAGGAATGCATGGCTTGTCGTGTATTGACGTATCATATAACGAGTTACGAGGTCCAATTCCTAACAGCAGAATATTTCAATATGATCCTATGGAAGCGTTACAAGGGAACAAAGGACTGTGTGGTGATATCAAAGGGTTTCAATCTTGCAAGGCCACCTTTACACCACACAAACAGATCTCTAAAAGAAAATGGTTTAAAATAGTGTTTCCTCTTTTAGGAGCACTTTCTCTTTCAGTTCTGGCAATAGGAATGTTCTTTATCTTGAGAAGAAGGGAGGGGCCTTCAAGTGAAAATAGAGTAAATTGTGTGACTAATCAAGGACTGCTTTCAATATTAACTTTTGAAGGCAAAATTTTGTATGAAGAAATCGTTAGAGCGACGAATGGTTTTGATGTTGAGTACTGCATTGGCATAGGTGGACAGGGAAGTGTTTACAAAGCTAAGCTAACATCTGGGGAGATTTTAGCTGTTAAGAAATTTCACTCACTATGGCCCTGTGAGATGGTACCGCAACCGGAATTCGTAAATGAAATCAAGACATTGACAGAGTTACGACATCGAAGTATTGTGAAATTTTACGGCTTTTGTTCACATCCTCGAAACTCATTTTTAGTTTATGAATATCTTGAAAGGGGTAGCTTGGCAACAATTTTGAGCAATGATGGAGCAATTGAAGAATTCAACTGGACTGTGAGAATGAATGTGATAAGAAGTGTAGCTAACGCCTTGTCGTACATGCATCATGATTGCTTCCCGCCAATTGTCCATCGAGACATATCAAGTAAGAATGTGCTGCTTTGTTTAGATTATGAAGCTCGTGTTTCAGATTTCGGAATCGCAAAATTTCTCAAGCCAGATTCGTCCAATTGTACTGAATTAGTGGGAACATTCGGATATATTGCTCCAGGTATGCATTCTTAAATTAATTATTTAATCAATTTTTACATTTATAAGCGTCATATCTAAATGATCATTTTCATCGTTCATTTTGCAGAGCTTGTTTACACAATGAAGGTTACAGAAAAATGTGACGTGTACAGCTTTGGAGTACTCGCGTTGGAAGTGATAAAGGGAGATCATCCAAGAGATTTTATTTCCTCAATTTCGTCTTCATCTTCCAATAGGAACATATCACTCAATGAAATTTTGGATCCTCGGCTTCCAACACCACCGCAAAATGTTCAAGACGAGCTGATATCAATCGTGGAGGTTGCATTTTTATGCTTAAATGAGAGTCCAGAATCAAGACCACCCATGCACACAGTGTGTCAACTATTATGAAAATAAATCCCCAAGTCAAATTTTTCTTTTTCATTTTTTTATTTTTCGTTTTTGTTGCATTAATTATGATAACCTTTTAAACTTGTGATGATAGTAAAATATTTTACAATTTAAATAAGTATATGATTTGCATTTCAGGCATTATTTGGGCTTTACTCGTAATCTCAATCCTAAACTCATTTAACTTTCCTTGTATCTAGAGATCTTTTTGGAAAAAAAAAAAAAATTACTCTTCAAAATCTGTGCACCATTTGTAAATGAAGGAGGAATTAAGGAAAGACCAACGATAAAAATAAAGAAGAAGAAGAAAAAAAGAGTGAAAATGACAAAGTACACATGCGCATACGTAGAAGCTCAAAAGTTGACTTTTATTTTAAACACATAAAATTAAATACATATGAACTGCATAATTTGTGGTGCTTGCATTGCAAAAAATTAAAACGAGATCGATTTCAATTTAGATACAAGGAAAGGCCAATTGATCATGGGGCTGAGATGAGGGGTAACATAAGCTGAGATGATGGTTAGATTTTATAAAAAATAACTTTTTGATCATTTGATGGTGCTCAAATTAAGGGGTACGATACTCACAAACGGAATCTTATTTTAGTTATGCATATTTTGTCGAAAAAAAAAACTGAAATTGGAAAATAAAAGCTACCATAAAGTGAAATATTCCTTAATATTATGATTTT
Organism: Citrus x clementina; assembly: GCF_000493195.1. NCBI lineage: Eukaryota > Viridiplantae > Streptophyta > Magnoliopsida > Sapindales > Rutaceae > Citrus > Citrus x clementina. The sequence continues at coordinate 25,840,243 of NW_006262339.1, forward strand.
CCTACGTGGGAAAAAGATATTAGCATCACTTCCATTTCACCACATTGTAAGTAGAAAATACCGAACAAGTTTTGGTTTTCTCAGATGTAGAGCTGATTGTAAGAGCAGCCTCCAAGCAAGCCCAATGGGCCTAGTTTTAAGCCCAATAGGACATTTTTGTTGTGGCTTCTCTGTAATTTCAGCTGAGTTCTATTTCTATTCCTAGCCTATGCCATTGTTCCTGCAAGAAAGCACTCAATCCTAATTCTACTCCTTGGCCATTTTTGTTGTGGCTTCCTATCATGATATGTCATTTCAGCTCAATTCTATTGCATATATTTTTTAATACTCTAATCCAGTATAGTACGAACTTTATAATGATGATCGGCTTCCGATGCCCTTTTTTTTTTTTTTTTCGTTTTCTGTTTTTACTTCTTTGGTTATACTCTAATTTTAACGCAAGAACACAAATATTTTTCACAACTTCAAGCACCTACTTGGCAGTACAAATCCCGATCCGTCAACGTCAATACACGTCCTCCAAGTTTAGAATTGGAATTGAGCTGATTGAATCTTGTAAGTGGGCAACACATCCTCCATGTTTATCCCAGAGAAAACTTTCATTATGTAGCCGACCGACTAATAATTAATTTATAGAATGATCGTTCACAGACCATTAATTTTCCACCTTATTTTTTTTCCAAAACTACTTTTTCTTTTAGGGATTTGCATAAACTAATATGACTTTAAATTTGTTTTTCAACATTTTTTATATAAACTTAGTCTTCCAAATAGTGATTTTCTTCGAAACGACGAAAGAAAATGGAACAGGAAAAATGGTAAAGGTGCAATTTATATATCAATTTTTTTTCACCGGTTTTCTCACATGCACATATTAAGGTCTTCAGTTCTTGTGATTAAACTCAAAATGTATCTATTTTACGGGCAGGCTGACACTTCGGCCCGTCTTAGATATTGTTTTTGTCACATAGGTCCCCAATAATTTTTTAATTACCAATCTGATGTATGTTCAATGTTGAGTGTAACAGAAAAAATATTTTGTTGAATGATAAATATGGCATTTTCACATAAAAATTAATTATATAAAACCTTTGTATGTTAAAGTTAGTTAATTTGTTTGTCAACATGTCACATTTACACTTTAATAGTAAGTTTTTTTTGTTAGAGTCGTAAAATCGAGGATGAAATATGATATTAAAATTTATCAAAGACCTTAGTGGCAAAAAATCATTTTCTAAAAATGACAAAAATTTCATTCTCCATTTATTAGGCTAAAATAGAAAAAATCAAAACTAAATAAAGGAAAAAATCCAATATATAGTTTTATTTTGGGAGATTGTAGTTTTCGCCACCGAAATCAATATATACTACTTACCTATCTACTATTTTCATAATATCCAAAAACCATCTTAACACAAAAAAACTAAGGGAAAATAGGGGTACGTAGGTCATTTGATTGATATTTTATCTTGAAAATATAAAATAATAGTTATTCTAAGAAAAAAATTAAAAATAATAAAATGCACAAGAAATGTATTTTATTATTAATTTTGCATTCATGCAGAAACCTATATATATATTTCTTATTTTTTCTTTTATTCCAATTTCAACTTACATGATTTATTTAATTTATAATCGATATGAATAAAAAATATTTAAAAATAAGGATAATATTGTAAAATTATGATTCCAGGAGGTTTACTGAGTATTATGTAAACAATAAGGAATAAGTGGTAAATATTAATGATCGTAGGGGGAAATTGGCAATCTACCTATTATTGATCTTCTATTACCATAACTATGTTTGTCATGTCTAATTAAAGAAGATAATATAACTATATTTGTTATATCTAATTGTATTTTATGCTTATATTAAGAAGAACCATAAGTAGCGAAGACAAAGATCCAAAAATATTTTATCCATATTTCTTATCCACAACTTCATCATTCTTTATATAGCATAATTGTTACACATGCTTGCTTATTTAAAGTGAGAGCCGTCATTTTTTCTTTTCTTGCATAGAAAATAAAATTCAAACACAAATTAAGAATTAAACAAGTATATAGAATCATGACTTGCTTCAAGAAAACTATGTTGTTACTAGCTCTTCTTGTTTCATACACGTACGTGAACAGTGCCTTCTCATTCAACGCTCCAACTCATGTAAAAATCTCCAATAAGTTAGGAAATGGCTTGGATCTTACCCTTCATTGCAAGTCCAGGGATGATGACCTTGGTGTACATTTGCTCCATCAAGATGAGAGTTTTTCATTTCAATTTCATCCTAACATTTTTCGATCAACTCTTTTCTGGTGTAGTTTCAGATGGAGTGGGCAGACTAAATCGTTCGACATATTTGATGGAGGCAGGGATTGTCTACTCACCGATTTAAAATGGAGTGCATCACCAACTCAAATTTGTGACGAGAATAAAAAAGTTTGCTATGATTATAATAAATTACGAGTGACAACCTGACATTAATGTCTATCAATTAACCCCTTATTAGTTTTAAAATACCATATAATTCTCAAAACATCATAATTTTACATTCTTTCTCTTATTTTTAAATACACTTTTATTCATATTTCTTATAAATTAGATGAAAAATAAATTAAATTAAAAATTTTAAATACTAAGAAAAAGAAAAAAAAATTCTTATTATTTTTTTTTATTCTAATTTTTTAATTGTTTGTAAACTAGAATGATATTGAATAAAAAATAAAAGAAATTTAATTTAATCTTAAATAGATATTTGCTTTTCATATAGATTGCAACTAATACATTTTTAAAAATATTTTTCTTATAATAAATTCATATTTTATATTTCCAACAAATATTAAAAAAAATCAAGTAAATGCATTCACATTGCTTCTATTTGTTGTCTCTTCTGTTTCAATGGGATGGATTCGACTTCTCGTATTTTTACAAATTGTGCAACTGCTAAATCTATTTTGGGCTTGGTGGTTTAATTGCTTCAAAGTTAGTGTTCACGTTCCTGACAATCTTGGTGACTTATGGAATCTGCTGATTGCCAAGCTCTTTTCAGTTCAAGTTCATAACTTTGGGTGCTTGGTGGTTTGGGTATCTTACATGATCTTTGAAAAGCTCGTAATGGTGTGGCTCTGGCCCCCCGCTTTATCTTGCTGGATTAAAGCCAATACTGATGGTTTGTCAAGGGGTAATCCTGGCATCTCTGTTGCTGCGGGTAGTTTTTAAGCCGGCTTTGCCAATCCTTTGGGTATTGGCTCTAGTTATTTTGCTTGGCTTCAAGCTATTCTTCATGCTATCGAGTTTCCTTTTGAATTTCTTTAGAAAATTATGAGTAAAATTGAACATCCGTCGGGGTTCAATGCACATCTTCGAGAGCCTTTTGATTAAATTAACTAGACTGGAGTCAGCCCAGCAAAAATATATGGACATTTCTAAACTACTCTTTTATATTTCTTTTCATCATGCGTTCTCAGTATTCTTTTGATACTTGGAATGAGGGCGATAATCAATTTCCGTACATCCAACGAGAAATTCTAGAATTTCTCCCAACAAAGAGCAATAAAATATTGTTTTGCTAAGAAACAATACTGTATTATGGAGGGTCAAATTTAAGTCTACATTCTATTAGATGCGAACTGAACTTCTACGTGTTACATATTTTAGCTTATAATTAAAAAAATGTTAGATCCCAATTATATGTTAATTATAAGACTTGACTCAGTCAAATTAAGTTGACGAAATCATATTAGTTGACGGATCCCAGGGTAATTTCGAAGAAAATGGTGAAATATTAATGGTCTGTGCACGCTCCTGTTATAGAATAATTTAATCCGTCGGCTCTATAATTAACTTTTTCTTTTAATTAAGTGGCAAAGTTAATAATAACGCTTTGACTATCAAACTCTAAATGTTGCAACAAAGCACACATTTTAATATGGCCATCAAACCAATTAAGGATCCTCAATTTAAATTTATATATAAATGGAATGACTGCTTTTTCTCTTTTATTGTTATATACGTAAAGGTCCATTAAAACTGCATTACTTCAAAGACTTTTGTATCTAAGAGAAAAAGTTTATTCTGTAGCCGGCAAAAGAGGATGGAGCAGGAATGATCTAAAAGGTGGATTTGAATATTAAAATTTTCAACACTTTCTCACCAACAACCAGAAAAATTCTTTTTACAAATTAGCAACCCTTAGAATTGGAGAGACTCTGAACCTGTGTACATGTATATATATGTTACAATATAATAACATAAACATGAAACAATGAGATCCTCAACTGTCAATTTACTGATCCTATTTCTTTTTTTTTTTTAAATTTCACTAAAAGTTGTTTTTGATTCTATTAAAGAGGCGTAAGCTCTTCATAAATGGATAATAAGCCTTCAAAACCGGAACCGCTCTTGTTGTCCTTATGGAACCTTTATCCTATTAATGCCACCAATGTTTCTACCCACTTAGAAAACAAAATAAGTCCGTGTGCTTAGTTTGGAATTCATTGCAATTCTGCCAAAAGAGCATCAGTATTAACCTGAACACTATAGGCTTAAAGGTACGTTTCACGAATACTCATTCTCATCAATTCCTCATTTTGCATATCTTAATCAAAGCTTCAATCTATTATTTGGCATCGTACCGCCTCAAATTGGCAACCCCTCCAATCTCGAGTTCCTTGGGAAATAATCGGTTGTCTGGGGTAATACCACCAGAAATCGGCCTTCTAACTCATCTAAAACACCTTCACATTGACATGAATAAGTTACACGGCTCAGTTCCAAGATAAGTAGGTCAGTTAAGCTCTCTTAAACGGCTAGCCTTGTGTTGTAACAGCTTGTCTGGTTGGATCCCTTCTCTTTGGGTAACTCAAACAACTTGGCTGTATTGAATCTTAATAATTAGTCACTTTTTGGCTCTATTCCTTCATCTTTAGGAAAACCTGAAGTTTCTTTCCACAGTAGACTTAAGTAAAAATAAATTCAGTAGTTCAATGCCAAATTCCTTGAGTAACTTAAACAACTTGGAAAAACTCACTTTCTTCTTCTATTCCTCCGCATATTGGAAACTTGAAGTCTCTCTTTCATCTAGATTTGTCTGAAAATCAACTTACAGGTTCGATCCCTCATTCTTTGGGTAACTTGAGCAACTTGGCTATATTGTGTCTTAGTTATAATTCACTTTTTCCTTCTATTCTTCTAATTTAGGAAAAGTCAAACCTCTATTGAGTTTGGGATTTGCCCTGAATTATCTTAGTGGTGTTATTGCTCCTTCAATTGGCAATCTGAGCAATTTAAAAGGTTTATACCTATACTCCAACAGGCTTTCTCATTCTATTCGTGCAAAAATAGGAAATCTCATGCAATTAACTGAGCTAGAGATGGACAACAATAAGCTTTTTGGTCAAATTCCTAAAAGCCTAAGAAATTTCACAAGCCTAAATAGAGTACATCTTGAACAAAATCATCTCAATGGAAACACATTTGAGCATATACCCGAACCTAACTTTCATAGATCTTAGCCAAAACAATTTTTATGGCGAAACCTCATCCAATTGGGGCAAATGTTAACAATTAGGCACTTTAAATTTTTCAATGAATAACATCACTCAGAGCATACCTCTTGAGATTGGAAAGTTATACCTATTAGAAACTGACTTAGCGTTTGTCTTCTAAGAAAATACTCAGAGAGAAGAAACAAAGAGAAAAGGAAAATTCTAGATTCATTTAGAATAACAAAAAATTACAAAGGTTCGATTGAGCTCAGCTCAATATATAGTCACCATACCGTTGTAACAACTATTACTAATAACTAATTGATCTAGAATAGCCAATTACAAGATGCCAGGTGGCTATTTAGTTACAACAAATTCATAAAGCTAAAACTATTGACATATCAACAACATATCAGCACGTCAGCTCTTTTCCTTAATACACATCAGCTAAGCAAAGCAATATCCTTAACATCCCCCCTCATGCTCAGCCTGGTAAAACAAGGTTGAGCTTGTTGCTTAAGTAATAAAAGGAGTGATGAGATAGAGCTTTCATGAGAAGATCTGCAGGTTGCTCAAAGCTGGAAATGTATTGAACTTGAAGACTATTAGCAGCAACTTTTTCCCTAATAAAATGAACATCCAATTCGATATGTTTTGCTCTTGATTGGAATTTTGGATTACAAGCTAAGGCTGCTACACTTTGGTTATCACACCAAAGAGTGGGAACAGAGGAAGGAGTCAGAGCAAGTTCATGGAGTACAAACCTTATCCATAGAACTTCTGATGCTGCCATTGCTAGTGCTCTATATTCAAATTCAGTACTAGATCTAGAGACAACAACTTGCTTTTTTTAGCACTATGATACCAAGTTAGGCCCAAGGAAAACACAATAACTAGCCACTGATTTTCTGTCATCTCTATCTCTTGCCCAATCAGCATCACTAGAACAATCAATCTGTAATGTTCCATGATTATAGAACTGAAGACCAAGGAGAATGGCTCCTTTCATATATCTGAGAATTCTCTTACTAGCCTGCCAATGGTTTACAATCGGGGCTGATAGAAATTGACTAAGTTTATTAACCGAGAAAGTAATCTCTGGTCTGGTTAAGGTAACATATTGGAGGGCTCCAACAGTGCTTCTATACAAAGTACCATCAGAAAAGAGTTCACTATCTGCTTTAGTAAGGGGAATTCCAGATGCCATTGGTGTTGAGCAGGGTGTGCTATCTTGCATATTGACCTTACCAAGTAGATCAACAATATATTTAGACTGAGATATATGAAGACCTAAAGTATTCCTAGTAACTTGAATACCCAAGAAATAATTCAGTTCTCCAAGATCTTTTAGAGTAAAAGTTGATTGCAGATCTGTATTAACTTGTTGAACAAGCTGAGGACTTGAGCCTGTGAGAATGATATCATCTAAATAGACTAGAACTAGCAACAGCTGATCTTCAACTCTCTTGAAGAATAGAGATGTATCTGATCTAGAGTTTGTGAAACTCCATTTACTTGTAAGCACTTGTCTCAGTCTATCAAACCAAGCTCTAGGAGCTTGTTTGAGACCATATAAAACTTTATGCAATCTGTAGACATGATTAGGCTTGGAACTATTTACAAAACCTTCAGGTTGCTCCATATACACTTTTTCATTCAAATAACCATTAAGGAAAGTATTATTAATATCAATTTGTCTCAGTACCCAATTATTTATTACTGCCAAACTTAAAATCACTCTAATGGCGGAAGATTTAACAACTGAACTGAATGTCTCTATATAATCCAAACCTTGAGTTTGATGGTATCCCTTGGCAACAAGCCTAGCTTTGTACTTTAGCACACTGCCATAAGGGTTATACTTAATTCGAAACACTCATTTACTTCCTATGACTCTAACAGGATGACTAGGTTTAAAAAGAACCCAAGTTTGGTTATCCATCTAGGCTTTGTATTCTTCTGTCATGGCCTTATGCCATTTGGGGTCTAACATAGCTTCTGAGACAGTAGAAGGTTCAGTTGGTTTAGCTAAGCAATTTGCAATGTAAAGCTTTGGTTTAAAAATACCTGCCTTTGATATTATGATCATGTGATGACCAGGGGCAGGTTGTTGAGGTGGAGACATATTGTGAACATGTGAGGAAGTTGGTTCTGTAGACTGAGATGTAGCAGATGAAGGATTTTTCAAAAATAGATTGGAAATAACAGGAGAAGATTATGAGAGTAAAGGAGCAACTGCTGGTGGAGATTGAAAAGAGGATGTATCAAGTTGAACAATATGAGAGACAATAGATTGTGATGAAGGAGAGGAAGAAAGATGACTGGAGGAACAAGAAGATGGACATGAACTGTGAACTGAGGAGAAATCAACTCTAGGTTCATAAGGAAAACATGACTCATTAAAGATGACATGATTACTGATATAAATTCTTCTTGAGGAATGAAGACACAAGTATCCCTTATGATTTGAACTATAACCAAGAAATATACACCTACTAGCTCTAAACTCGAGTTTATGATGATTATATGGTCTCAAGTAAGGAAAGCAAACACATCCAAAGACCTTTATGACAGAGTAATTTGGTTTTTTATGAAATAAAAGTTCAAAGGGTGATTTGTTGTTCAGTGTGGGAGTTGGAAGTCTATTGATGAGATAGGTAGCAGTTTGGAAACCATTCCCCCAAAATTTTAACGGCAAGTGTGCTTGAGCTAAAAGAGTAAGCCCTGTCTCAACTATATGTTTATGTTTCCTCTCAACTTTTTTATTTTGATGATGAATATAAGGGCAAGGGTGTTTAAACTGTATTCCCTGTTGAGTAAGATAAAGAACAAAAGATTTAAACTCTCCCCCCCCCCCCAATCTGTTTGTAGGCATTTTATTTTGGTATTTAGACTTGTAAGGAGTGTGATTTTGTAGTGAGGGGAAATATCTAGGTGAACCTAGTATAATCATCTAAGATGGAGAGGTAATATTGATAGCCTTGTGATGATAACAATGGAGCTGGTCCACATAAATCATCATGTAACAATTCCAGAGGCTGTGTAGTAGTAGTTTCTATGGAAGGAAAATGTTGTATATGACATTTACCAAATTAACAGGCATTGCAAAAGTCAGGCTTTATATTTTTATTCATATCAAAATCAGAATTGAGATGTTTGATTATGTGTTTAAGAGCATGAATAATGGGATGACCCATTCTTTTGTGTAACAAATTGCAATCAACAGACTTAGAATAAGAAGCAGACGGGGCTGTTGAGCCTTCATTATTGAAAGGAACAATGTTTTCACCTGACAACCTTACATCAGTATGCATAGCATCAAACACACCTAAATGAATGATCATAGACTCATGATGATGTTTGACACTAGATACAGATTCAAAAGTGACAGACAAAGCATTAGATCTGGTATTACTAGGAACTGCAGCATTAGAAACTGTAGTAAGACCTTCAACTTGATATAAACCTCCTTTAGCAATCCCCTTGAGTAGAACTGTTCTTGAGTTCTTGGCCTTAACAAAACAACAAGTTGAATGAAATTCAATGAGAATGTCATTATTAGTGAGAAGTTTAGACACACTTAAAAGATTCTTAATTATGGCAGGAACATGAAGAATATTATTGAGGTGAATAGGAATTGTGGATAGAGTACTTAACAAGGCAGAACCAATATGTTGTATATCTAACCCCAGTCCATTTCCAATATAGAGTTTATTTGTGCCACCAAAAACATAATAAGATTGGAAAATACCTGCATCTTTGGTTACATGGTTTGTTGCTCCTGAGTCAATGTACCATGCTGAGTCTGCAACAACTCCATAATCTGCTATAGGACCAGAAGGAGCATAGAAACTAGGCACAGGACCAGTGTTAGACTGATTATTAATTCCACCAGGAAAGCCATTAAAATGACCTAGTGACCCTAGATGGAAAGGATAGCCTTGTGGTGTAATGAAACCAACATTCTGATATTTAACATTGCCTTGAAACAATTGTGCATTAGGTCTAGGATAACCTTGAGTAGAAAAACCTCTACCATAGCTGTTCTAAGGACAAACAGTACTAAAGTTTTTGTAATTAAAGCCACCTCTAGCCCTAAAGCCACCTCTAGCCCTAAAGCCACCTCTTCCTTGCCTAGGAATGAAGTTTTGATTAAACCTATTCCTGCACTTATAAGCTCCATGACCAGGAATGAAGCAAATCTGACAGATGACTTCCTTATCAGTCCATGCTCCATTCTTACTATTATCAAATCCACCAATATTTCCTCCATTAAAGCCTTTTTTTATTGTAGTTTTTTCCTTTTTGAGCAAAATTTGCAGACATATCATGTAATATCTCACTTTGCATTTTTCCTTTAGTCATCTCGATTCTAGATTCATGACTAAGCATTAATGAGTAAACTTCTTCAACAGTAACATTATCTTTCTCCAACCTAGCAAGTATGTTTGTTATAAGAGAATCATAGTTTTCATCCAATCCGGTGAGTAAATGCATGATAAAGTCAGTTGAAGCTAAAGGATTACCACCAATGGCTAGACTGTCTGCAATTTTCTTCATCTTGTTAAAACAGTCACTGACAGAAAGAGCTCCTTTCTTTGTGGTTTGGATTTGCATTTTCAGAGGCATATAGCGAGCCTTAGACTGAGACATGAACATTTCAGCAAGTTTCTCCTAGAGTTCAAGTGAGGAATCACAATCCACCACCATGATTAGTTCATTATCCACCATAGATGACAACATCCAGCTCTGTAGAAGCTTATCAGTTTTCTTCCAGTCTACAAAATTTGGAGTCTCACGACGATTTGACCTGCGAGCTTCAATACTACTCGATTCACCTTCAGTTTCAGTAAGAAAACGATTTGGACACTGAGAATCACCATTGATGAAGCCTTCTAAACCATTGGCAATAATTGAAGCTCTGACTTGTGCTCTCCACACAAGATAATTTATTATGTCGAGCTTAACTGGTTGAACAAAAGAAAAGGAAATTGAGGACGAAGCTGAGTTGTTTGAATTGGTCATATTTGTTTGCTTTGATACCACACTAGAAACTTAGTGCTTGGCTTCTAAGAAAATACTCAGAGAGAAGAAACAGAGAGAAAAGGAAAATTCTAGATTCATTTAGAATAACAGAAAATTACAAAGCTTCGATTGAGCTCAGCTCAATATATAGTCACCGTACCGTTGTAACAACTATTACTAATAACTAATTGATCTAGAATAGCCAATTACAAGATGCCAGGTGGCTATTTAGTTACAACAAATTCAAACAGCTAAAACTATTGAAATATCAGCAACATATCAGCTGGAGCTAGATACACGTCAGCTCTTTTCCTTAATATACGTCAGCTAAGCAACGCAATATCCTTAACAATACCAACTACATAAACTAGATTTTTCATTGAATCACATAGTTGGAGAGATTCCACTTGAACTTGGAAATTTAAAGTCCTTAAACTATCTTGTTTTGAATAGTAATAAACTTTATGGGAGCTTACCTCCAGTACACTCGGCTCACTCAGTGATCTAGAGTATCTTGACTTGTCCACAAATAAGTTGAGCCATTCTATCCCAGAAACTCTTGGAAACTTGTTGGAATTGCACAACTTGAGCAACAATCAGTTTTGAAAAGAATTTCCAGTTGAATGGGAGAAGTTAGTTCAACTTTCATAGCTAGATTTGAGTCATAAGTTTCTGAGAGGAGAGATACCGCCACAAATCTGCAATATGGAAAGCTTAAAGAAGCTTTAATCTCTCGCCTAATAACCTTTCTGGTTCGGTTTAAGTTGATTTGAAGGAATGCATGGTTGTCATGCATTGACATATCATACAATGAGTTACGAGGTCCAATTCCTAACAGCACATGAATCCATTATAATCCTGCGGAGACATTACAAGGGAACAAAGGATTGTGCGGTGACGTCCACGGTTTTCAACTTTGTAAAGACTTTGTAACTCACAAATATGTCTTCAAAATGAAATGGTTTTTAAATAAGTTTCCGCTTTTTGGAATGCTTGCTCTTTTATTCTTCGTGGTTAGAATGATTTCTGGAAGAATGAAGAGGGCTTCAAGAGGAAACAAAGAAAGTTCTGTAGGCGATCAAGGAGTGCTTTCGATATTAAAGTTCAAGACAAGCTGATATCAATCGTGGAGGTTGTTTATTTATGCATAGATGAGAGTCCAGAATCAAGACCCACAATGCACACAGTGTGTCAACTATTATGAAATGATCCGCAAAGTCAAATTTTTCTTGTTTCTTTTGTACTTTTCGTTTTTGTTGAATTACATATGACATTTGAAATTTATGATGATCGTAAAAAATTTTACAGTTTAATTCAGTGCATCATTTACACATTTAGAGCATTATTTGACTTTACCCCTAATCTCAGCCCTGAAGTCATTTGGCTTTTCCGTACCTTACTTTTAGTTATGCATATTTTGTCTGATGACAAAAAACTGAAATAAAAAAAACAGAACAACTCGTAAAGTAAAATATTCCTTAACATTATGAATTTCTACGTTCGAAAAGAGACAGCAATACTTTCAACCCATTGTAAGAGCTGCATCTAAGCAAAGCCCAATCGGCGAAGTTTTACAGAACCGAACAACCTTACTGCTATATAAGTATATCGGTTTCCTAGGCCATTTTTTCAATGGCTTCCTACGGCATATTGTATAATTTCAGCTCAATTCTATTACATATATATATATTTTTATTTGAATACTATAATTCTGTGTACTACTAACTATATGATCGGGATCGGCTTCCTATGCCTTTTCTTTTTTCCTCAACTAAACTATTTTTCACAACTTCAAGTCTTCAAGCAACTATTTGGCAGAACAACTCCAGAGGCCGATCCATCAGCGTTGGTACAGGAAGCTTCAGCTGGTTGATTATTGTAACTGAGCTTCACATCCTCCAAGCTAATTCCAGTGCATGGATTCCTTGAACTGCAATCGAGCTTTACTCCAACTTCCGTTGCCGATGTTCCATGAATATCTTGATATATCACATCACTGATTTTAACCCCCGAAGCCTATTGAACAAGAAAAAAAAAAACATTTATTGAGTTGAATATTAATCGCATCAATATTTACGTAATCACATCTACAGACATGTGATAAGTGAGTATCGTACCTGTCCAGGACAATTCTCGTTGTCAGGGCAGTAATTTTGATCAATTATGATTGGATTATCGACATTGTTCATAAGAGCATGTTGGAAAAGAATGTTCCTGGCAAATCCACTGCTTGTTCTCCCCCAGGACTTAATCCTCACTCCATTTTGAGTGCCTGTAAATGTCACAGATGTTACTGTCACATTTTGCACTCCAGCCTCTTGTTGCTCTTTGCCTAAGCTGCCAATGCTGCAACACAATCACAATATTCAATTTAATTAGCACTAAATATTTTTACGTACCACCAAAAATAAAGAGAAAAACAAATTATCATGTTTTTTAATTTTACCTGATCCCATGGCCTGGGCCACAAGCAACATTTTCAATCCATAAGTTGGTGGCGCCAGGTCCAACTGATACACAATCATCACCAGTCCCAATTTTGCTGTCCAAAATTGTGACACCACTTGATGCTTGAACATGAATGCCATCGGTGTTTGGGCTGTCACCGGCGGCCGAAACTTTGACCCCCTGTACTTTCACATCGTTGCATCCATTGATGACAATATGAAACATCTGGCTATCTACGGATGCTAATCCGTTAATCACAACGTTGTCTGAGTTGCTAAAGCGAAGTGTCTGCTCATGTATATACAAAAGAAGGAACATTAATTATTATAACTAAAGCAGGAAGCCAATCAATATGAAAAACAAAAAGCCACTAAATTTACGACTATACAGATATATATAGGATATTTCAACTTAATTACCGTAGCGCCACTGGGGCAATTACTATTGTCCGACTTTTTACAAGCCCACAAGCCAGCACCTTGGCCATCAAGAACGCCACCATTAATAGAAACCCCACTAACATGCTCAAATAAAATCCAGTTTTCGGCATTTCCGATAACATGATAATCAGCTGGAGCCACCAGAGTCCCGTCAATACGTATGGTAATATCATTGTTCTTGCATTGGCCTTGAAACACAACATTGCTTAGTAAGTACCTCCCCGGTGGCACGTAAATGGTTGCGGCCTCGGCCGAGCCACAGGCTTGAGCCCATGCAGCAAGAAAGGATTTTACTGAGTCAGTCTGGCCATCGGGTCTGGCTCCGAAGCTCAGCACATTGTAACTCAAAGGAATTGCTAAAGATGAACTAAAGAAGAGAATCAAAAGAAATGGTAAAAAATTAATAGGCAAAGACATTGATGTTGACATTGTTTCAAAGCTTAAATTTACTGATAGAAATGAGAGAAATAGATTTGAGACGTTGAGGAGTTGGGAGGAAGTTGAGAAGGTTTAAATGGGTATTTATAGGATTTGAATGGACTGTAGAAATGGCAATAGCACTAACAGTGAATGCAATCTGCGCCGAATTTTGGGAGTGATTTTGGCCTTAACAAATGCGATCTTAGTTTACCAAAATACCCTTTAACTTAAATTTGGACGACGTTTGATGACGGACGCGACAAATACATACATAAGACGAGGACACGTCCACATATGGTTTTGTAAGATGAGAGATTTCAAAGGTAGTTAATAAATTAACAGAAAAGATGAGAGATTTCAAAGGTAGTTAATAAATTAACAGAAAGATGGGAGATTTCAAAGGTAGTTAATAAATTAACAGAAAAAGGTGCTTCTCCATTTTCTGCTTTTCTGGTGGTGTGTAAAATTATGCCCGTATGTTTGCTTTGAGCACAAGGTCGTTGCCTCCTCAATTCCCGTGGAGCGATATGTTTATTTCTCTGAACTATTTCTCCTTGTTGCTTGAAATTACAGCAAAATAAAGCTATTTAGAAACTATTCAACTAAATTTTTAGGATAACTTATAAATAATATTATATCAATTAATATTGAGTAGACACAAGATAATTTTGTCAAATGCGACAACTATTAAAAGGCATGTAAACTCCATGCAGATTGTTCATTTGTTGGTTAATTTATTTTTCCATTTTTCCCTTTTGGCTTTCAAGTCAATTATAAGGATAAGCACAATATATATTCCCTGATTTAAGTGTAACTTATTTTTTTATTTTAATAAGATTGCTCTTGTTATTTCAAGGTATTCCAAAATTTATTTAATTAATTAAAAAGAATTTCGAATACGCTAAATCAGCTGCAAATGAAAGCTATCTACCCGAAAATAAGGTTTGCCTTGTTTTACGACTTCCTTGTTCTAGGAAATTATTGTGTTTCATGTGACATTATTTAGGCCAATAATAAATATTATTCAAAGTTCAACTCTAGTTTTATAAAGAAGATGAATCCAGAGGCACAATTCCATCAAAATCAACTATTGATTTTAAGGGAAACAATGAAGAAACCCATGTGAAAAAAGAAAATTTCAATAAAAGTTGATAAAATGTGTTTGAATAATGGTTGTGTAACAAGCTACATCGCTGTTGGACATTTTGTTATACTAAAATGGAAAATATCATAATGTTTCAAAGAAAACAAATTGCAAAGAGTTCATTATTCACAGTATGTCTCTCTACCTAGATGTAATTATTTTTTAATTACATATTTATACTTTTTTCCCATTTTTTCAGATTATTCAAGTGGGAAGCAGTGTGACCCCATCGTGGGCATTTTTGTTAATGATATAATTTTCTTTTTATTTCTTATAACTAGCCGCAATTTTCCTAGTTTCGGAATGGATGTTTGACTTGTTTCATCACTCGGATTAAGCAAACAATCAAGCCGCATTACTAGGTTATCAAGAAAGCACAGTTACCAGTCAGGTCCCTCTTCATGCCAAATTCAGCACGGCCGAAAGGATCTCACGTCAAAGACAAAATTTAGCAGAGGTTAATTAATCGATTACAAGTTCACCACATGGGGATTTCTTCTTCAACTACCCAACTGAATAACGATTGACTGTTGACCAAGGAATTATCTATACGTTACTAGTTGATTGAGGAATTTACTTTCACACAGTACCCTTTCATGTTTTAGCTAGCCCACCGGTAACTTCTATTAATGGTATCACCACAAATTTTGTTGTATAACTAATTAAACATGTATGTGAGCTAGACTGCCAAATTGTTTATTTATTTTTTAAAAACGATTGTCCGCCCACCCTCCAAAAAAAAGAAGCAAAATACAATAAAAGAAGATTAGATAATCGGAGGCGTAGTGAACCCCAAAAGATGGTTAGCATAGAACTCACTAATTAATAAAGTAATAAATGGGATAAAAAATGATCGACTAATAGGCTATATATCTCTGTGTGTGTGTTTATCTAGTCTATAATTTTAAAGTGCGGGAAAGTCCGAAAAAGTTTTAAAACCATACAGTTTTAAAACTTTCCCGTACTTTCCACACTTTAAAACCCTGGATTAGAATATATATATATATATATATATATATATATACACATACATATAGACATTTATTAAAAATGTTATAATCCGGAATTTTAAAGTGCAGGAAAGTTCATAAAAGCTTTAAAACCGCATGGTTTTAAAGTTTTCCCAAACTTTTCCGTACTTTAAAATTCTAGACCAGAAAACTACTCTATATATAGAACCTCCAAATAGGAATACTCTATATAGGAATAACCTCATAGTAATAAAAAATTGTGATCCCAACTTGGGACCAGTTATAATAGGAATAAACTCCACATTGTAATAAGTTAATTTTTTGTATGTCCCGTCTTAATAAACTTACTTCCACATAGTAATAATATTTCAAAAATATATGCCATGTTACATTAAATAATTAAGATGGAACAAAATATCTTTCTAAAGTTACTTGTGACAATGATTTGTTCTTTAAAGTTGCAAACACATCTTTTAACTTGCAGGTATGTATTAATTGGTCAGCATAGGCACTTAATAATTGGTCAACAAAATAATTAATTTATTAATGTCTATACATTGAATTTGACTCACTTATTAATTTATTAATACATGACATAATTTACCTTATATCACTTGCATTAGGGATAATTAAGCAAAGACAATAATTTTGTACTATACCTCTATTAAGTTATAACCTCTTTATAAGAATAAATTTTTCCAGTCCCAATAATATGACTATATAGAGGTTTTACTATATATATATATATATATATATGCCACCTTGTAGTATCGTATGCCATGTTTTATATATAAACTTTTTCTTAAAATAATTAGAAAGGGAATGAGAAATCTCACTCATTAAATTAAATGCTAATCAATAAGCACCATCATTACTTGAACTCGACTAATCAGAGGTGCAAGCATTTAAAGTCAGTCAAGCTACCCCAAAAGGGAGCTTTACATTTTTTTTTTCACATAATAATCAAAGATGTCACGGTAATGGTCCTTTCGAAATATCTAATTTAATTTTGATAAATTTAATTGGTTGAATTTGTTCAGTGTTGAAAATTTGTTTAATTTTTTAATACACAAAATAATATCCTTTCGAAAATTTAATTAAGGTATATATAGGTAATCTTCAGAGTTCAACAAATCACATCTATTTTTAAATTAAAAAAGAGAGAGAAAGAGAAAAAAAATAAACTGAAAAAAGGATAAGATGTTGAAGGGGGAGATAGTAGATGTATTTTGAAGTATTGAGAATGTTGAGAATATGTTTCGAAGTGTTTGTGTTGAGAATACATTTAGTAGATGTATTTTGAATTATTGAGAATGTTCAGAATATGTTTTATGTGTTTGTGTCGAGAATACATGGATGTAGACGCACACACGCAAGGGGAGTTTTAAAATTTGAAATCAAATTAATGAATATGATTTGAAGTGTTTGTGTTGAGAATACATTTTGGATACAACGCACACACACAAGGGGAGTTTTAAATTTTGAAATTTGTTAATCCATTTGATTTCTAACACATGCATACATTCAGGGAAGTTCTTATAAAAGTTCAAAATA
>NW_006262339.1:25857875-25921619 GCF_000493195.1 Citrus x clementina
AATGTTGAGTATTTTAAGATGTCCTTAAAATTGTTTTCTTTGTATTTTCTAAAGGAAAAATTTTATTATGTGAATATTATTTCAAATTCTAAGTATAAAGCGCGTTTTCGCATAAGTTTTTCAGATAAAACTTTTATTATGTGCTTAAACGTTAAATCTTTATAATCTAAATGGTAAGCTCACTAAAGTAAAACTAGCTGCTAGACACAAATGGCATACCGTTACAAGGAAAGCGGCAAACCGATTGCATCAAATTAGCTCTCTAGAATCAAACGGTAAACTGGTAGAGCTGAAGCAGCAAACCGATTGCATCAAATTAGCTCTTTGGAATCAAACAATAAACCAATAGAGTTGAAGCAGCAAACTGATTGCATCAAATTAGCTCTCTTGAATCAAATGGTAAACCGATGAAGCTGAAGTGACAAACTGATTCCATGAAGATGACTTACTAGACTCAAAGAACAAACTGTTATCTGCAAGCGGCCAACCAATTCCATCAAGATGACTTACTAGACTCAGACAACAAACTATTATCTGCAACCGGCAAACCAAATCCATCAAGATGACTATCTGAAATCAAGTGGCAAACTACTTTCTTGAAGCAGAAAATCGTGAAGCAAAAATTTCAAATTACAACCATAAGGATAAGTGCCATATAAGCAAACTATAGACTGTTTTCTTGAAAGGGCAAATCGATTTTGCCTAGAAAGTCAACAACAACTAATTTTATCGTTCAATCTGTAAATAGCCAAGAGAAACACTTTTGAAATAGGAATTTTTTGGCCATTTTTTAAAGAGTATTGAGCTTTTACTTGCTTATCCACATTCATTGAATTTATAATTGAGCTATCATTTGTAACATACACTTGCGAGAGTGCATTCTTTGTAATTTCCATTTCACTATCAAAATTGAGTGATTGTAAGTGTGGGGAAACACTTGGTCAAGGAGGTGTGGGATCATCTCAAGTTGTAAATGTTTATTGACACCCTAAAAGTCAATTGCAAACTTCCTGAAGCCTTGGATTGTAATGCTTGAATAGTGGAACAATCAAGTTCGGTTTGCTTGGAGGCATGGTTATAAGCGGGTTTTGCCGAACCACGTAAAAATTTCGTGTTTGCTTTCTTCTCCCATATCTCTTTAAACTTATTCATTGTTATATTTACTGTTATTGAATCTCTTAAGGCATTAGTTTAAATTATTTTGTAATTTAATTTTTTTAATTTTTAAAAACCCAATTCACCCCTCTCTTGGGTTACTTAGCTAGAATTTCCGCATAGCTTGTCATGCGTTCACATACCGTACAATGAGTTACGAGGTCCAATTCCTACCAACACAAGATTCCAGTATGATCATGGAGGCAGTATGAGGGAACAAGGATTGTGAGGTGACGCTTACAGTTTTCAACCTTGCAAAGCCTTTGTAACTCACAAACATGTCTTCAACAAGAAATGGCTTTTAATAATGTTCCCTATGTTAGGAATACTCGCTCTTTTATTCTTTGTGATTGGAATGATTTTTAGAAGAATGAAGAGGGCTTCTAGAGAAAACAAAGAATGTTCTGTGGGCGATCAAGGAGTGCTTTCGATATTAATTTTTAAAACGTAAGTGGCGTATTAAAAAATCATCAGTGCAGCGAATAAATTTGATGCTGAGCAATGCATTTGGCAACCTATCATCTGGGAGATCGTAGCGATTGGCAAATTTCATCACCACTTCCAAGTGAAATTTTAGTCCTACAAGAATTCCTGAATGAAAGCAAGGCACTGCCAGAATTATGGTATCAAAATATTGTGAAATTTTATAGCTTCTGTTAACATCCTGGTACTCTTTTTCAGTCTATGAATATCTTGAAAAGGGTAGTTTGGCTACAATTCCAAGCAATGATGCAACAATAGAAGAATTCATGAGCTGGACTCTGGGAATGTATATGATATAAACTGTAGCTAAGGCCATGAGTTATATGCATCATGATTGCTTCCCACCAATTGACAATCGAGACTTATCAAGCAAGAATGTGTTGCTGGGTTTAGATTATGAAGCTCATGTTTCAGATTCCGGAATCGCAAAATTTCTCAAGCCAGACTTGTCCTATTGGACTGATTTTGCAGGCGCATTTGGATATGTTGCTCCACATATGCATTCTTAAATTAACCCATTGATCACTTTTTACATTAATAAACGTCATATCTAACTGATCATTTTCATCTTTCAGTTTTTGTAGAGCTTGTTTACACGATGAAGATAATCGAAAAATGCAACGGGTATAGCTTTCCGAGAATTAGCATTAGAAGTGATAAAGGGGAATTATCCAAGAGATTTTATGTCCTTCCATCGGGGACATATCACTGAATGAAATTTCGGACACTCGGCTTTCAACATCATCATGAAATGTTCAGGACACGCTGATATTAATCATGGAGGTTGTCTTATTCGATGTGGGCCCAGAATCAAGACCCGCGATGTACACAATATGTCATTTAAAAAAAAAAAAAAGAACTCCAGAAAGTCAAATGTTTCTTTTTTCTTTTGTATTTTTTTTTCATTTTTCGTTTTTGTTGGATTAAATATGACTTTTGAAACTTATGATGGTTGTAAAAGATTTTACACTTTAATTAAGTACGTGAATTACACATTTCAAGCATTATTTGACTTTACCCCCAATCTCTGCCGTAATGTCATTTGGCTTTTCTGTCCCTTACTTTGGATATGCATATTCTGTCAAAGGACAAAAAACTGAAATAGGAAAATAGAAGTTGTCATAAAGTAAATTAATATATTCGATAACATTATGAACATCTACGCGCGAAAGCGATGGCGATACTTTCAACACATTGTAGGAAGTGCCTCTAAGTAAGCCCAATGGGCGTAGTTTTACAGATAACCGAAAAACCTTAGTTCAAAGTATAATGATCGGCATCCTATGATTTTTTTCTGTTTTTAATGGCTACCTATCACAAATTTAGTAACTTCAGCAAAATTCTACTGCTTATATCTTTTTACTTTAATATTATAATCACGATCGGCTTCTTATGCCTTCTTTTTTTTCAACTCAAATATTTTTCACTACTTCAAGTCTTCAAGCAACTATTTGGAAGAACAAATCCAGAGGCCGATCCATCAGCGTTGGTACAGGAAGCTTCAGCTGGTTGATTATTGTAACTGAGCTTCACATCCTCCAAGCTAATTCCAGTGCATGGATTCTTCGAACTGCAATCGAGCTTTACTCCAACTTCTGTTGCCGATGTTCCATGAATATCTTGATATATCACATCACTGATTTTAACCCCCGAAGCCTATTGAACAAGAAAAAAAAAAACATTTATTGAGTTGAATATTAATCGCATCAATATTTACGTAATCACATCTACAGACATGTGATAATTGAGTATCGTACCTGTCCAGGACAATTCTCGTTGTCAGGGCAGTAATTTTGATCAATTATGATTGGATTATCGACATTGTTCATAAGAGCATGTTGGAAAAGAATGTTCCTGGCAAATCCACTGCTTGTTCTCCCCCAGGACTTAATCCTCACTCCATTTTGAGTGCCTGTAAATGTCACAGATGTTACTGTCACATTTTGCACTCCAGCCTCTTGTTGCTCTTTGCCTAAGCTGCCAATGCTGCAACAAAATCACAATATTCAATTTAATTAGCACTAAATATTTATACGTACCACCAAAAATAAAGAGAAAAACAAATCATCATGTTTTTTAATTTTACCTGATCCCATGGCCAGGGCCACAAGCAACATTTTCAATCCATAAGTTGGTGGCGCCAGGCCCAACTGATACACAGTCATCACCAGTCCCAATTTTGCTGTCCAAAATTGTGACACCACTTGATGATTGAACGTGAATGCCATCGGTGTTTGGGCTGTCACCGGCGGCCGAAACTTTGACCCCCTGTACTTTCACATCGTTGCATCCATTGATGACAATATGAAACATCTGGCTATCTACGGATGCTAATCCGTTAATCACAACGTTGTTTGAGTTGCTAAAGCGAAGTGTCTGCTCATGTATGTACAAAAGAGGGAACATTAATTATTATAACTAAAGCAGGAAGCCAATCAATATGAAAAACAAAAAGCCACTAAATTTACGACTATACAGATATATATAGGATATTTCAACTTAATTACCGTAGCGCCACTGGGGCAATTACTATTGTCCGACTTTTTACAAGCCCACAAGCCAGCACCTTGGCCATCAAGAACGCCACCATTAATAGAAACCCCGCTAACATGCTCAAATAAAATCCAGTTTTCGGCATTTCCGATAACATGATAATCAGCTGGAGCCACCAGAGTCCCGTCAATACGTATGGTAATATCATTGTTCTTGCATTGGCCTTGAAACACAACATTGCTTAGTAAGTACCTCCCGGGTGGCACGTAAATGGTTGCGGCCTCGGCCGAGCCACAGGCTTGAGCCCATGCAGCAAGAAAGGATTTTACTGAGTCAGTCTGGCCATCGGGTCTGGCTCCGAAGCTCAGCACGTTGTAACTCAAAGGAATTGCTAAAGATGAACTAAAGAAGAGAATCAAAAGAAACGGTAAAAATTTAATAGGCAAAGACATTGATGTTGACACTGTTTCAAAGTTTTACTTTACTGATGGATATGAGAGAAATAGATTTGAGACGTTGAGTAGTTGGGGTGAAGTTGAAAAGATTTAAATGGGTATTTATAGGATTTGAATGAACTGTAGAAATATAAATCACACTAGTATTGAATGCAATCTGCGCAGAATTACGGGAGTGATTTTTGCCTTAACTGATACGATCTTAATTTACTAAAATACCCTTTAACTGAAATTTGGATGATATTTGATGACAGAAGCAACAAATACATACATAAGACAAGGGCACGTCCACATATGGTTTCGTAAGATGAGAGATTTCAAAGGTAGTTAATAAATTAACAGATAAAAAGTGCTTATCCATTTTCTGCTTTTCTGGTGCCATGTAAAATTATGCCCCTTTGTTTGCCTTGAGCACAAGACCAATGCCTCCTCAATTCCCACGGAACGATATGTTCATTTCTGTGAACTATCTCTCCTTGTTGCTTGAAGTTACAGCAAAATAAAACGGTCTAAAAATCATTCGGACTAAGTTTTTGGGTAACCTGTAAATACTGCATGAATTAACGTTGGATAAACGAAAAGTACACAGCTAATAATTTTGTCAAATGCTACAACCACTAAAAGGCCTGCAAACTCATTCAGATTGTTCATTTGTTGGTTAATATATATTTCCATTATCCCTTTGGGCTATCAAGTCAATTATATGGATAAGCCTCAGTATCTAACTTCTAATCTTACAGGTCATTGATTAAATCGAACGGTTCATGCTTATGCAACTATTAATATTGTAACTTTTATAGCAGCATCATAGAATGACCCTTGTATTATAATTTTTTTTTTTCTGAAAGTAATTGAATTATTGTTGGCCCACAATTTTAGCAAGTGCCTAATAAGAATATGGAAATTTCCCGAATTTCTGAATGGCCATTTCTTCAAAATACAGATTGTTGTTTTGGTGTCGGAAGGATAAATTCATAAATAAAGTTTCCCTTGTTTCACGGCTTCCTTGTTTCCGGAAATTTTTGTTTTTCACGTGACGTTAATTTGTTGATCTTACTTTCGCTTAAGAGAATAAATTAGGCACACAATAAATGTACAGTATTCAAATTTCAGCTCTAGTTATATCTGGAAAATGAATCCAGAGCACAGTTCCATCAACATCAACTATTGATTTTAAGAAAAAAATTAAGAAAGCCACGTGAAAAAAGAAAAAAAGAAAAAGAAAATTTCGTTGAAAGTTGATAAAATGTTCGTTATCATAGTACGTCTCTTTATCTAGATGTTATTTTTGTAATTAACATAAATATTTTTTTTTCTCATTTTATCAAAATTATTCAAGTGGGAAGCAGTTTCAGTCCACCGTGTGCATTTTCGTTAATGAAATTATTTTCTTCTTATTTCTTATAACTAGCCGCAATTTTGCTAGTTTCGAAAGGGATGTTTTGACATAAAGTTCAACTTTTTTCCTTTTCTTTTTAGTGGTTACAATTTTTGTGCACATTACTGATTGACTTGTTTCAATTACTCAGATTAAGCAAACAATCAAGCCACATTACTAGGTTATCAAGAAAGAGCAGTTACCAGTTAGGTCCCTCAGGTCAAAGACGTGACTTATTTTAGTCAATTGCTTTATGTTAATCAAAATTTGGCAGAAGTTAATTAACCGACTACAAGTTCACCACATGCGGATTTCAACTGCCCAACTGAAAAAAGGTTTATGAGTGTTGACCAAATGATTTTTTTATACATTACTAGTTGTTTAAGGGATTTACTTTCACACAGTACCATTAATTGTTGGAGTTAGCTAATCTAACGGTAACTTCTATTGGTGGTATCGCCTCAAATTTTGTTTTATAATTAATTTTAAATGTATGTGAAGAGCTTGACTGCCAATTTCTTTATTTATTTTTCAGATAAAAAATTGTTTTACAAAACAAAAAAAGAATATGTTATTAAGGAAGCTCACATCAGTAGCATAGACTGTAAAGCAGAGGATAGCAGCAGCTCCAGCTTACGGTTGAGAGTTTATCACATGGCATGCCAGCTGGCACCTGGTGGTTATGTAATCACTTGTACAGGTGATAATCAGCTGAAGTTGTTATAGTTAGTTAGAATTAGCAGTAGTTTGTAACAGTCAAAATGATGTTGATATCTGCCACCTGGAATATCATATCATACCATTTTTTTTATATTTTTTTTCAGAAAAATAAAAGTCTATAAGGGAATTAGAAATCTCACCCACGAAACTCCAACCATCACCCACTATTATTACTAGTACTCGACTAACCTAATGCATGTGGAATATAAAATTTAGTTTAGATGAATTAAATTACGTTGGATTTCTTTAGGTGTTGAAAACTTGTTTAATTTTTTTCTGTACATACAATAATATCCTTTCGAAAATTTAATTAAGAGTAATTGCCAGAATTCAACAAATCACATCTATCTTTAATTTTTTTTTTAAAAAAAGAGAAAAATAAACTAAAAAAAAGAAAGAAAAGAAAATGCCCGTAACAAGCCCCAAAACATGGAATGTAGCAGTCGCAAACCAAAAAGCTCAATACACATTTGTCTGCGCATGTGAGTGTTCAAGACATGAATTAATGGACTCTTGAAGTAATTTATATTTACTGTCTCTGCTGTTAATCTAAAACCAAAAACTAAATATTGCCATGAATTTAGGGTTTAAATAATTATTGCTGTTTTTAAAGAATATGAAGGAATCAATATTTATATAACCTACAGAGCATGTGAGCTTAGCAAAAATGGAGGAACGGTGCGATATGAAACGATTTTTTCATTAAAACATCATGCAATGCTTTAAATGGAGATGCATGTTTGAAATAAAAAATAAAAACAACATAAAGAAGGAGGTTGACTGTATGGGGATTTGTGCTTATAATTTAGGCTCACATAGCTTCCTTTGATTGAAGAACATACGTGCAAGCAAACTCACAAATGGTATTGTGCCACTTAGAAGTAAGAGAAGCACATCAATCATTGAACTTTTTTTTTTTTTTTCTGAATCAATTGTTTTAAGGAAGCACATCTCAGCTGCTTAGTCAAAGATCAGTCAATGCAAAGAGTGGCCAATGAAGCCAAGTGAGCAGAGTGATTAAGAGTGTGCCAGATCATTGACAGCTCAGCTTATTAGTTACACATATCTATTGTGCTTTGTATCTTTCATTTTTGTTATTTTATGTTTTTAGTGTTAGCAGTTAGTTACAGTTTATAGTTAAGCTCACGAGCTTGATATAAATACTTTGTTTTACTATTTTTGATATTAAGTGAAATAAACAATAAACATTCATTTCCAGAATATTCTTTTCCTCTGTAAACTTTTTTTCTTCCAAACACAATACGATTTTCCTTTATGGTATCAGAGCCAGATCAATATGGCTAGCTCCAGCAATCCAATCGTAAACACAAACACTAATTCAATAAGCTCAACAAATTTTTCATTCATCACTCCTGTGAAGTTAGATCGAATCAATTATTTAATTTGGTGATCTCAAGTATTAGCTTCCATAAGAGGCAACAGACTTGAAGGTTTTATTAATGGAACAAAATTTGAACCAGAGCAGTGCATTACTCGAAGAACAGCTGAGGGATCTGCTGATTGAGAATCCAGAGTTTATCACCTGGAAATCACAAGATCAAACACTTCTTGGCTGGCTCTTATCTTCAATAAGTGAAGGTAAACTTGGTCTTGTTATTAATCTTGATAGTTCATATACTGTATGGAAAACACTTGAGAAGAAATTTGGAGTACAATATGAAGCTAAGGTACTTCAAATCAAGTATGAAATAAACACTTTAAAGAAAGAATCAATGAATGTTGAAGATTATTGCATGAAAATGAAAGCATTAGCTGATAAGCTTGCTTGTGCTGGGAGTCCTTTGAATGATAGAGAATTGTTGCTGCACATTCTAAATGGTCTTGGACCAGGCAATCTAGATTTAGCTTCTTTTATCACTGCTTGTAGAATGGATTTTGATGATGCATATGCATTGTTGCTCACTCATAAACCTAGGCTTGAGCAACAAGAGCAAGATGCTAAAACTGTTTTCAATGCTAATTTTGCACAAGGCATGTTCAATGGTAATTTTGCACAAACAAGGGGAAACTATAGAAGAGGTGGTTATACAGGAGGTTTTCAAGGCAATTATCATGGTGGAAGAGGATCAGGCACTGGTAGAAGTTTTCCTTTAAGAAATTTTTTTGGATTTAATGGTTTCAATGGAGGATACTCTGGCTTTGGTGGTTATGGTAGAGGTCAAAACATGCATCAGATGAAAGGAAAAGTCTTCAATGGCATGTCTCCTACTATGCCATCCAATTTTTCTGGAAATTCACATCAAAATGCTGCTAGCATTTCTTATGAAGTTATAATCTGTCAGATCTGTTCTAAATCTGGACATAGTGCTGATGTTTGCTGGTGTAGATTCAATGAGGATTTTGTTCCAGCTCCATCTAGAGTTTACAACAAAGGAAAAACTCCAAAGTTTGCTTATATGACTAATTTTGAACCAGCTAATTACATGCCATCTTATATGCCTAGTTTTGATGAATATTCTACTGGAATGTCTCCTGTATGCATGCCTGGTTTTCATACTCTATATTCCCCTGGAACTGCTTATATGGCCAATTTTGAAGGGCCTGCTGATGAAAGTTGGTATTTCGATAGTGGAGCTACACATCATCTACCAAACAACATGACCAATATGCATATCAGAGAGGAATTCAAAGGTAATGATCAACTCATCATAGGAAATGATAAAAGGCCTAACTATCACTCATGTTGGTAATGCTTCTCTTCGTTTGTCTGGCTCTAAAACTACCTGCATTCTGCTAAAGGATATACTGCTTGTACCTTCTATAACTAAAAATCTTTTAAGCATATCTAAACTAACCTAAAATAATAACATTTCTGTTGAATTTTGTGCTAATGTTTGTTTTGTGAAGGACAAAATGAAAGAACAAGTTCTTCTGCAGGGACTTTCTGAGAAAGGACTGTACAAGCTGTAACTTAAACCCAGTTCACCCAATACTCAATCTCATGAGTCACATATGTCAGTTGTTCATTCAAATAAGCCTTTGTCTATGTTGTCTTTTGTCAATAGAAACAATCAGACCTCAAATAAATGTGATTCTTTTGCTAAGGCTTGTTTCAATTCTGTTTCATCAAATTGTACTCAAACAGTTGATCAATTAACCTTGTTACTTAGAAAGTTTGGTCATCCAAATTTGAATGTTCTAATACACTTGCTGAAGTTTTATAATTGTGCTAAAGTCTCTCTGCAGTCACTCAAAAATTCTAGTCATAATGTGTGTGAAGCCTGTCAATTGGGAAAATCTCATAGGCTACATTTTGCAACTACATATACCAAAACTACTCATGTTTTGGAGCTTATACACACAGACCTTTAGGGGCCTTCACCATTTCTGTCTAAGAATGGATATAAGTACTACATTAGCTTTGTTGATGATTATAGCAGATATACATGGATTTATCCCCTCAAGCTTAAGTAAGAAGCTTTAGCAGTCTTTAAGTTGTTCAAACTTCAGGTTGAAAATCAGTTTAGCACATCTATCAAGATGTTGCAATCTGATTGGGGGGGGGGGAGAATATAGAGTGTTTACAGATTTTCTAAATCAAAATGGTATTATTTTTAGACACTCATATCCTTATACACATCATTAAAATAGATCAGTGGAAAGAAAACATAGACATATAGTTGAACTTGGTTTAACTCTACTAGCTCAAGCAAATTTATCTTTTCAATACTGGTGGGATGCCTTTCATACTGCAATATTTCACATCAATAGGTTACCCACTCCAGTGCTCAAGAATCAAACACCATACGAGAATTTGTTTAAACACAAAGCAGATTATAGTTTTCTTAAGTGTTTCAGCTATTTATGTTATCCATTCTTGAGAGACTATAATAAGCACAAGTTTGATTTTCATTCTAACAAGTGTATATTCATTGGGTATAGTCCATCACACAAGGGTTATAAATGTCTTCATCCTTCAGGTCGAGTGTATATTGTCAGACATATCACATTTGATGAAAGTTGTTTTCCTTCAACTCTCCTTGATGATAAAACCAATATTTCACCTTGTGTCTCTAAGTCTGTCAAATCACTTAACCAACAACAAGTTTTTCACTTGTCTACCTTGCCATATATTCCTGATAGCAGATTTGAAGAACCTTTCTCAGCAGGAACCAGCAGTAACAGAACTCAATCTTTATCA
This sequence comes from Citrus x clementina, assembly GCF_000493195.1. NCBI lineage: Eukaryota > Viridiplantae > Streptophyta > Magnoliopsida > Sapindales > Rutaceae > Citrus > Citrus x clementina. The sequence continues at coordinate 25,868,722 of NW_006262339.1, forward strand.
AGTTCTAATCATACAATTACTGCTCAACAAAATCAACAATATAATTTACTTGGATCTCGAGATTACACACAAACACCAATTGCAAACAATTCACCTGTATCGGCTCAAATTTTTCAACCAGAACCTCAAAATCCAATTTTATCACATGACATAGCAACCAACACATCTTCACAGAACCAGAAAACTATTCATCAACCAACACACAAAATGATCACTAGAGCTAAATCAGGCATAATCAAACCAAAGGTGTATTGTGCTACTGTATCAAATAGGGAACCAGATACAGTTGAAGAAGCATTAGAAGATCCAAGGTGGTATCAGGCAATGAAAGATGAGTATGATGCATTAATGAAGAACAATACTTGGATTCTAGTACCTAAATTCTCTGACCATAAAGTTGTTGACAATAAATGGATATTTAGAGTCAAGTATAATACTGATGGTAGTGTTGCTAAGTTTAAAGCCAGACTTGTTCCAAAGGGATTTCAACAAGTAGCAGGAGTTGATTACTTTGAGACTTTCAGTCCAGTAGTTAAACCAGCTATAGTTCGAGTGGTGTTAAGCTTGGCTGCAATGAACAACTAGAAAATAAGGCAAGTAGATATTAATAATGCATTCTTGAATGGTGATTTGATTAAGGATGTCTTTATGAAGCAACCTGAGGGTTTTATCAATGTTTATAAACCTGGTCATATTCGTAAATTGAACAAGGCACTTTATGGACTAAAGCAGGCTCCTAGAGCATGGTTTGATAAGCTCAAGGAAACTTTGATTAAGTGGGGATTTCAGAACTCAAGGGCAGATACATCACTGTTCTTGAAGAAAGAAAAATGATTTATGATTATGGTACTAATCTATGTGGATGATATATTAATTACAGGCCCTAACAGCAAAGCTCTTGAAGATTTTATTTCTCATTTCAGTTTAGTTTTTGCCTTAAAAGATCTAGGGATTTGTCTTATTTCCTGGGGATTGAAGTCTCTTACTACAATGGAAGTATTTTCTTGTCTCAAAGGAAATATATTAGAGACTTATTGGCAGAAGCAGAGCTTCTAAACTGTAAAGGTTGTGACACACCAATGACTACAAGAACAAAGCTTCAGAAACAAGCTTATGAACAAGCTTATGGTTCACTTGGTCAATTCATTGAAGATCCTACAGGATATAGAAGTTTGGTTGGAGGCTTACAATATGTAATACTTACAAGGCCTGAGATAGCTTTTGCAGTACATAAGCTTAGTCAATATGTTGCTATGCTAACTTTACAGCATCTAATGGCGTGCAAGAGAGTGTTAAGATACTTAAAGGAAACTCAGGATTATGGACTGAAATTTGGAACTAAAGGAGAGCTGAGACTGACTGGATACACAGATACAGATTGGGCTTGTGACATTGATGACAGGAATTTAGTTGGTGCATATTGCATATACTTGGGAAATAATCTAACTCATGGTCTTCTACGAAACAATTAGTTGTGACAAGATCTAGTGCTGAAAGTGAATATAGATCTCTTGCTTCAGCTTGTACAGAAATTACTTGGCTTTAATCATTATTCAGTGAAATGAATCTATAGTGCACTTCAACTCCAGTGATATGGTGTGATAATAAGAGTGCCACTGAGCTTTCAAAGAACCCAATTTATCATTCAAGAACCAAATATATTGAATTGGATATGCAATTCATTAGAGACAAAATTGTTGCCAAAGAATTGCAGATCAATTATATACCCAGTGAAGAACAAATTGCAGATGCTTTAACCAAACCCTTAACCTTCAATCATTTTAATTTTTTCAGAAGCAAACTCAATGTGCAACCTTGCCCATTGAGTTTGAGGGGGGCTATTAAAGAAGCACATCTCAGCTGCTTAGTCAAAGATCAGTTAATGCAAAGAGTGACCAATGAAGCCAAGTCAGCAGAGTGATTGAGAGTGTGCCAGATCATTGACAGCTCAGCTTATTAGTTACACATGTCTATTGTGCTCTGTATCTTTCATTTTTGTTATTTTTTATTTTCAGTGTTAGCAGTTAGTTACAGTTTATAGTTAAGCTCACGAGCTTGATATAAATACTTTGTTTTACTATTTTTGATATTAAGTGAAATAAACAATAAACATTCATTTCCAAAATATTCTTTTCCTCTGTAAATTTGTTTTCTTCCAAACACAATATGATTTTCCTTTAAATTGTGACGGTGGCTTAGTTTGGCTGCGTTTATTATATCAGGATAGGGGCCAAATCCTTTTGCTTGTTTCTAATTTTCGATGTATAATGTGTCGCCTTTACCTTTCCCAAGATACATAGTTCTACTTTTGGGTCGATCAGGACCTTTTTCTTTTCTCATTCCTAACTTTTAAGCACTTTAACCCTAGCTCACTTTATGCACATGTGGAAATTAACCTCTTTGAAATTGTGGGTGAGAGAGATGATAATTTTATTTTTCGAAATTAAAATTTTGATTCGACAAAGGTTATAAAGGAGAAATAACAAACTTAAAGAGACTGTAACAAAAAATGCAAAGTGATACAAACTCTTAAAATAATTTAAATTATTTAATTTATTTATTCAATTTTATGGTATTAGTTAATTTTGAACTAATCAAAAGCAGTTACACTTATTTTGTGGAACTACATGTAAGTAGTGGAGCATTATGTGAGAACATCTTAGTGTTACTAATTTTTAAGTTGTAATCTTAAATAAGCTTTATTCTACAAAGTTTGATATTATTCAACAAAAAGCATCATGAGTTTATTATTTTGGCAACATAAAAGTTGTAATTGAGAGTTTATTGGTTACTCGAATAACCAATACTTATTTGGAGGCTTGGGTTTCCTCGAATTAACCCCATTTCGTTGGTAAATTTGGTGGGTGAAGCAGACGCACAACTAAAGTGAAAATTGAGAAATAATGATCACATAGGGACACTAAAATTTATGTGGTTTGACTTTTAGCCTACGTTCACGGGCGAAGATAGAAGGAAAATTACAAGTATTGTAATGTTTTGTCTCACAACCCAGAACACAATTACACCCAAACTCTCAAAAACACTAGAACTAGAGCTCAAAGATCTCAACACTCTTAATTTACACCTCTTAGCACTCTCACTTGAATTGGAGAAAATGGGATGAATGAAGAGGACAAATGAAGCTGCTAATTATAGGCCAGGAAATGCCCAAAAATCAACAATGGCGGGCACTAAAGTAATATAAATTTCTCTCAAATTTCCACTTTGGTGCTGAAGTCAAAGGTTGCATGTGAAATATAAGTGTGCAACCTAAGAGGGGGGTGAATTGGTATTTTAAAAATTATCCTAGCAAATCCACACAACAAACAATCTAACTTCTTAATAAAATTGAAAACAATAAGTTCAATAAAAGCACAATAACAAATGAGTAAGAGAGAAGAGAAACAAACACACGAATTTTTACATGGTTCGGCAATCCCCGCCTACGTCCACGCCTCCAAGCGATCCAAGCTTGAGGGTTTCACTATCCGAGCCTTTCCAAGGCTTCAACCGTTTACAATTGACTTCAAGGTGTCAATGGACCTTTACAACAAAGAGATTATCTCCCAATCTCTTCACTCAAGTGTCTCACACACTCAAACACTTACAATTAAGATGAAGAAATGAAAGTTACAACAAAACTCACTCAAAGAGTAGATATTCAAAAATGAAGATCAAGAGATGATTCAATGTGTTTTGTGATTTGCAAATTGAAAGCTCAAGATATCTAGTGTGCTTTTTGATTATCCTTGCTGGAGAGATTGAAAATGAATTGGATTTGAGTTTATATAGTTTGAGCTCAAAAACTAGCCGTTATGCACATTTTGGTCGTAACCGGCTTACCGTTTATAGAATCCGGTTAGCCGCTTTTATGTTACCGTTAAGGCAAAAATTTGAATTTCGGAATATCCGGTATGCCACTTTTCATATCCGGTTAGCCGCTTGCTACAGTAACTACTACAGTGAAATATTTTCTAAATTTATAATTTGACCCCAAAACTTTATAAAAACTGTATTATAGCCCAAAATGTTATGAAAACTTTTAAATAGGTCAAATTTCAGAATTTCTAAATAATGCTTTGTCAATCCCAAAACTTTCTGAAATTATGATTTCACCCAAACTAGGTGAAATTATAGAATGACCCAAAATATTTAAATAGTTTCAAATAAGTCCAAATCTGAAATTTTAAAACAATTTCAAAGATTTTAAAATACTTTCATTTTAGTCCAAAACACTTTAATTCTATAACATCATTTTCTTATTATAAAAAGCACAATTCATAAATCTTTGTTTAATCAATACATGTGGTTTGTTATCATCAAAATCAATATCTATAGCCATATAGGCTAACAGCATGCCTCCTACTCACTCAACAAATTTATGCCAAGAGTCAAAAGTTGCATGCTAGTCACGTGCAATTGTTTGCCACATGCATGCACATGTTCAACACATTTGTCGTCTAATTTTTCTATTTCATTTGATTTCTCCTTATAAACATTAGTGTTCGTATCATTTGGTATTAGAGATTGGTAATAAAAAAGGAGTAAATCCTTACAGTGGAGCAGCGAATTGAGAGCATTCAGAAGATGATGGAGGGTATAATTCTTAAGTAGAAGGAACTTACCAAGAAATTATTGTGCAAAATGGATGAAATTTCAAGAACATGGGATGCAAGGTTGAACTCAGGTAGCCCTCATATCAAACTTGTGAAAGAAAATTCTACGTCTTTGGTTGAAGTTCAACGTCTCCAACAAAGTGACAATTTGGCAACTGCAACGCATGATGGAGGTGTTAAACAATGCAACAAAGTAGTGGCATCATTGAAGAAAATTCCACAAATCAACATTCAAAAGGTTTGAGTTTTCTCTTACAAGTCAAAGGTGCAGAGTGTTTATTTTAAGGACAAAGCCAAATTGCCTAGCCACCATGATGAGAAATTATTCATCGGTGAAGTGCCAAAAATTGAGATGAAGAACATGGTTGGATCAATGGTGAATTTTCAAAAGAGCTTCAAGGCATCATTATATCTAATTATGAATTGGAAACGGAAGAGAAAGCAAATTATTTCAAAAAAATCTACCCTTGAGGACAACAGTATTTTCAAGGGGGAAGGAATGATACAAACTCTTAAAATAATTAAAATTATTTATTTTACTTATTTAATTTTATGGTATTAGTTAATTTTGAACTAGTCAAAAGTAGTTGCACTTATTTTGTGGAACTACATGAAAGTAGTGGAGCATTATGTGAGAAAATTACCTATTAATAAACCATAGATAATTTTCTATTTGTAGGTAATATATATGCTTGTGGATAGAATTTTATTTTAATTAAATGTAAATATTGTCTTAATCACTAACAAATAAAAATATTAAACATGCAAATATACATATTAATTTAGATTTATGCATAATAAATATTGAAATATTATTTAACCTTCACCAACACATATTAACAGTGATCTCTTTTTATTATTTATAATTGGAACAATACAATTTTAATTTCTTGGCGTTATATTTATTAATCTACTAAATTTTTGGTGAGAAAGAAAGAAAGAATATTATTAAAAATAATTTTCAATTATGTTAGTATTAAACAATAGTTTAAAAAATATATAATTTTAGATAGATTGTAACTTTTTTTAAATCTTTAAATAGATTGGTCTGATAGCCTGTTAATTTTAAATTATTAAAATTAAATATTGCACTAACTGGCTTCTAATTTTATAAGCCATTGATTAAATCCAACAGTTCATATTTATGCGACTATTAATACTTAACAGCATCATAGCATGACCCTTGTATTGTAATTCTTTTTCTTTTTTCTGAAAGTAACTGAATTATTGTTTGACCCACAATTTTAGAAAATGCCTAATAAGAATATTGAAATTCCTGAATTCTTAATGGCCATATCTTCAAAACACAGATAGTTGTTTTGGGTCGGAAGGCTAAATTCATAAATAAAGTTTCCCTTGTTTCCGAAAATTTCAAAGTTCAGCTCTAGTTACATATGGAAAATGAATCCGGAGCGCAGTTCCATCAACATCAACTATTGATTTTTTAAGAAAAAAAATTTGAAAAGCCATGTGAAAAAATGATTCAATGAAAGTGGATAAAATGCGTTATGTAGCAAGATACATCAGTGCTGACGATTTTTTGCTTTTACTAAATTGATGGAAATATCATAAAGTTTCAAAGAAAACAAATATGTTTTCTCATTTTATCAAGATTATTCAGATGGGAAGAAGTTTCCTAGCCGCAATTTTCCTACTTTCGAAATGGATGTTTGAGATGAGTTCAACCCCCTTTCTTTTTTTTTTTTTTATTACAATTTTTATGCATATTACTGTTTTACTTGTTTCAATTACTCAGATTAAGCAAACAATCAAGCCACCTTACTAGGTTATCAAGAAAGCGTAGTCACCAATTAGGTCCTTCTTCATGCCAAATTCTGCACCGAAAGGACAAAGCTTAGGTCTCAAGTCAAAGACGTGACTTAGTTTAGTCATTTGCTTTTTGTTAAACAGAATTTAGCAGAAGTTAATTAACCGATTACAAGTTCACCACATGGGGATTTCTTCTTCAACTGCCCAACTGAAAAAAGGTTTACGACTGTTGACCAAATGATTTTTTTATACATTACTGGTTATTTAAGGAATTTACTTTCGCATAGTTCCATTAATTGTTAAGAGTTATTAGCTAACCCACCGGTAACTTCTATTGATGGTATCACCACAAAGTTTGTTTTATAATTAATTAAATAGGTTTACGATGAGCTCGACAGCAATTTTTTTTTTTAAAGAAAAGATTGTTTTACTAAAAAAAAATGTAATATAGAACAAAAGAAGATTAGGCAATCAGGGGTGTAATGAACCCCAATTAAAGATAGTTACCATAGAATTAGCTAATTAATGAAGTGATAAAGGAGATAAAAACTAATCGACTAACAGTCAAAATCATGTTGATATATGCTACCATCCTTATAAAAGAAATGGTATTTAATACCATATCATACCATTTCTTATATAAATTAAAAAAAAAAGTCTATAAGTGAATTAGAAATCTCACCCACGAAACTCCAACTATCACTAGGGATGGCAATGGGGAGGGGAGGGGAGGGGACCAATCTCCCCATACCCATCCCCAATATTTTGCGTATGTCCCCGTCCCCTTCTCGTCCCCGTCAGAATTACTTGAGAGAATCCTCATCCCCTCCCCGAATAATAACAGGGGATCCCCGAGGGTCCCCGATCCCCGAATAACTAATACATTTTTTTTTGTTTTCGATTTTGAGTTAATCATATTAAAATAAAAAATTCAAATAAAAGTAAAGTTCGAAATATATCTTACATTAATATCCATTACAAAAGTCACATACATTAAATTAGTAAGTAACGCAGCATGCAAGGGAGACAAATTTCTTTTACAAACTATAATGAACAAATTAATAGTCTAATACAAAATTGTTACAAATAAAATCGAATTTAGATTCAAAATTAACTTGTTCAATGGTGGCGTGGGCACTTTATAAATGTGGACTATTCCCTTTACAACACAATAGTTAAATCGGAGCAAATCAAGAGCAAATATTATATTAGATTAGATTAGATATTAAAATTGTGATTCGTTGTGGGCAATTATAACATCTAAAAATAAATAAAAAATATATTTAAGTTTAAAATATTTAAAGAATATTAAAATTAAAAAAAAATTTGGGCTAATAGAATCTACTCGGTCTTTTTAATGTCCTAAATAAAAATTTAGGACTTTAATTAGTTAATTAGGCCCAAAAGTTTAATAATATAAATATTTTGATATTTTTTATTTTTACCAATATTCTTACTAAAAAAAAATGTAATATAGAACAAAAGAAGATTAGGCAATCAGGGGTGTAATGAACCCCAATTAGAGATAGTTACCATAGAATTAGCTAATTAATGAAGTGATAAAGAAGATAAAAACTAATCGACTAACAGTCAAAATCATGTTGATATATGCTACCATCCTTATAAAAGAAATGGTATTTAATACCATATCATACCATTTCTTATATAAATGTTTTTAAAAAATAAAAGTCTATAAGTGAATTAGAAATCTCACCCATGAAACTCCAACTATCACCTAGTATTATTACTCGTACTCGACTAACCACAGTTGCAAACATTCAAAGTCAATGGAGTTGTGCCAAGGGAGCCAAACAATTCCTCCCACCCCCACCTTTTTGTACATTATAATGAAAGATCTCACCTTAATGGTACATGTGGAATATAAAATTTAGTTTAGATGAATTTAATAAAGTTGGATTTCTTTAGTTGTTGAAAAATTGCATGGAGATATATAATTTGTGTTTATAATTTAGGCTCGCATAGCTTCCTCTAATTGAAGAACATACTTATAGAAGTAGATCCATATCCAATTCACTGATTGCGAATTATCAAATTTACAATCCACTCCACGGATCGGATTTGTACGGATCAGACGGATTGAGCGAATCGGATTGGATTCTGAACACCCCTAGTATCAAGTCACTTTCATTCGCATGGTATACTTTATGTTAATAAATTGTTTTAAAGCGTGGAAAGAAAAATTCAACATTAATCAAGTAATTAATGATTAGAAAAGAAAGGAATTTAAAAGGTCAACTTCCATATATAGGCCTTTCATTAATTCTTATTCAATTTGTACTCTTTTTTTGGAAAGTTATTCTAATTACCCATTTACAATTATGTACGTTCTTCTGCAGTCAATAGGCTTTTCCAATTCTAACAACATTGCAATCAACGGATTAACATCTCTAAATAGCCAAATGTACCACATTGTTTTCAATGGCTGCAACAATGTGAAATTGCAAGGCGTCAAGGTTTTAGCTTCTGGCAACAGCCCCAACACCGACGGTATTCATTTTCAATTATCAAGTGGTGTCACAATCTTGAACGCTAGGATCTCCACAGGCGATGACTGTCTCTGTTGGCCCTGGAACCAACAATTTATGGATCGAAAATGTTGCATGTGGTCCTGGCCATGGAATCAGGTGAGAAATAAAATAATAATAATAATAATAATTGAAAAATCTCCTACTATTATAATGTCATTTTAATATTCTTATTGTTTTAAATATTTATAAAATCGATTTTTGGGAATATTTTTGAGCATTGGGAGTTTGGGGAAAGATTTGATTGAGGCTGGAGTGCAAAATGTCACAGTTAAAAACTGTGACATTTATAGGCACTCAAAATGGGCTAAGAATAAAGTCATGGGGGAGACCAAGCAATGGTTTTGCCAGAAAAATTTCCTTTTCCAGCATGCAGTCATGAAGAATGTCCAAAATCCAATCATAATTGATCAAAATTACTGCCCTGATAACGAAGGATGCCCTGGCAAGGTGAGATATCAAAAGGATATTTAATATAAGTTAAGTAACATATTGTATTATTAATATATATACCAATTAGTGATGTAATTGGTGATGTAACAAGTTTCAAGGGTTAAAATTAGTGATGTAACATATCAGGATATTCATGGAACATCAGCAACAAAAGCAGCGGTAAATTTTGATTGTAGTTCAAAGAATCCATGCTCAAGGATAAGATTAGAAGTATAATTATACCATATGATACAAATAAAATATTATAATAAGTATAATTATCAAAATAACATGTATAATGAAAATTATTTTTAATATTAAGTTATTATTAGTCTATCCCAAAAGATTTCATTAATTAAAATATATTAATCCAAAAATTGACTTTAAGATTTATAGTAATATGGACATAGTTAAAAACTATATTGTAAATAAAATAATATAAATTTTATAAATTACTGTGAATGTTAGTATAATTATTTTAATATTATTATAATGTCAAATATATTTATTATTATTAAAAGAATATGACAGATTAATAATGTTAGAATAACTTTTCTAACATTCAAAATATTTTAAAAATTTTATCTTATTTTATATATTATATGATTTTACGTTTAATTTATATTTATCATACATGTCTATTTAAAATCAATTATTGATTTATCGTAATTAAGTGTATAATAGTTAAAAAAGAGTCTATGTAACAATTTATGATATTAAGGGGATCCATTTTATCATTTAAGCAAACCTTAGGGGTGTGGATGCCTTTCCGCTTAATTTTTGACTTGTTAAATTTTTTATTTTTTTTAAAGCAACCATGCTAAAGTGAGAAATCCATTAAATTAAGAAGAAAGAGAAAAATTGTTTAGAGGATATAGTGAGCCTTACCTCTTAAAAAGTACTATCGTTCTAGAATAAGAAAATATACATAAGATTTAATAGAAAAAAAATACATTAATGTAAAATAACCATCCTAAATGAAACAAGCCAATTAACTGAATCTATAGTTGGAGAAGCCATCAGTCTATAAAGAAAGAAACTTTCGAATGACCATAGGAGGATCTCCCAAATTCGCAAGACAATCAGTAACACTGTAATTCTTCCTAAAAGTGTGATAACATTGGGACAACATGGGAGAATAAATTAGGTTTTGCAGTTGATCCCACATATTCTGAAGAGACCAAGGGGCAGGCGAAGACAGTGAACAACAACGAAATAGCTACATTCTAACCAAAGCCAAAAACAAATTAATTAAATAATCGCTCCCCCCGATTGGTATGTAGAGGCTTATATACCTTGTGGTTTTAGCTCGACGCTTTATCTTTATTGAGTCCGAGCGTTTAGATCAACCCCATGCGTGTTATGGGCGTAGAATTTGTCATCATTGTAAGTAGATCGTTTCTTCCATGAGGAAATTAAATTTTTCAGATGGATAGCCATAAGCTTTCAGATGGGCACTAACAAAGCAAGTCTTTGACGGACTTCTACTTGTGCAACTATGAATAGATTTCTATTTGGCCGTTCAACATAATCAACAATTACAGTAAACCCCTGCCCATAATGTAAGGTTTTAAAAGAGCAGTGTAATAATTTATAATTACATCAACATTGGGGAAAAATAAGTAATGAGGTAGGTTAAACCTAAATTAATTTTTAGCCCCCTACCAGTACAACATTCGAGTTAAAGTGGCCAGTTAAGTAAAATTGTGTTGGGTTTAAATAATTAAAGAAAGGTTGAGGGGTTACATGAAATTTTACAAAAAAAAAAATTAGGTTTTAAAAAACGTGGCTTTAGAAGAGTAAGTGGGGGCGGCTGATACAAAGAAAAAAAGCACAAAAAGACGAGAGAAGAAAAGGAAGAACAGTGGCTAACTATTATAATTTGGGGGTAAAATTTTTAATCTTTGATTAGATAATCATAAGGTTAATTAACTTCGTTTTCTCCCAAATTTTGATGGTAAGTTTCTGGCATCACCCTCTATAATTCTACTGGTCTTGATTTTTATTCTATTTTCTCGTTGATTATTATTTGAGATAACCACTTGTTAGAGAGATAGATATTAGGATGTTACTGTAAGCTAGGAATATTGAGATTTTTTATATTGTTAGCCTCTAGTATTATCTAGAAAAGAATTTGTGTTATAATCCCATTAATATAGTGGAAGCCTATATCAGATTACGGTCTCATGGTTTTTCTCACTTTAGGTTTTTCACGTAAAAATTTGTATCTCTTGTGGTTGATTTATTACTCTGGATTTTGTTGGTTTATTTTTCTGCCTATTTATTTGTGATACACATCCTATTTTAATCACATAAAGAGGGAAATAGTTTTATTTCCGCTTAATTTGCAACTGCTTGTGTGTAGGGATGGCAATTGTACCCGCAAACCCGCCCAAACCCACCCGCCAAAACCCGCCCGTTGCGGGCGGGTTTAGTATTATAAATTAAAACCCGCACATGGATGCGGGTGGATTTGGTATTAACCTTATATCCGGTGGATACCCGCATGGATATCCACCAAACCCGCAATATTTTTTTCAAATATTTTTAATTTAATTTTAATCTAAAAATGTATAAAGAAAATAATGTCATTAATTAAATTACCAAATAGCCAAAGGCTCAAAGTTGTGTATGTGTGTATGTGGCCTATATCCTATTCTAAAGTCATAATCTAAAGAAAACTAAAGGCATTTTCCTTCGAATTAGTATTTGAAAATATTAATCTTAATTATTATTATAGGCATTGTGTTGGATGGGTGCTTATGGTGGTGAATGAAATGAATATCTTCTCTTGGAGCTTGTTTTAAATGATAATATGAAATGTAATTATTATTTTTAGATACTAGTTTGTGTTTTTTAAATGGATTTGTGTAATTTATACTTAAATTTGAGAATTTGTGTTGAATTGATGTGGAAATTTTAATTTTTCATTTACATTATTTAAATATAAAATTGAGTATGTTATATGGAATTTAAGGTTATTATTATAAATTTATATATTAAACATTTGTGATTTTAAATACGGAAACCCGCAAAAAATCCGCCGGATACCATTGCGGGTTTGGTAATTGTTAAAACCCGCTGCGGGTGGGTTTTTGTAAAAAAATTAAAACCCGCTGCGGGTTGCGGGTGGGTTTGGTAATTTAAATTTTGTGCGGGTTTGGGTTTGGTAATGGCAAACCCACTGCGGGCGGTGCCCAATGCCATCCCTACTTGTGTGTACTGTTAGATCATGGATTGATCAGAGTGTGTACCATCATGTCGTGAAGGAATCCAGGGTTGATGTTCTTTGGAGAAAATTAAAGATAATTTATGAGCAGCCGACAACACATAACAAAGCCAATTTGATGAAAAGGTTTGTTAATTTGAAACACAAGAAGGGGTGTAGTATAACTGAACACACTGATGAGTTTTAGGGCTTGGTTATCAGTTGACTGCTGTTGTGCAAATTTTATTGAACTCACAAGTGCACGAATCTATTGTAGTATAAATCAATGGTGACGAGTGTCGATCTCACAAGGAGGTGGATTTTAATTATATGTAGAATTAATTTTGTATGAAGGTGGTTGGATTTGTGGTGAAAATGATTTGGATTATCCTAAAATTGGAATTTAAATGGCGAGAATAAATTGAATAGAAATCTATTAAAATGACATACTTGGGTATCTGGATCCGTATCAACATGCATCATGGGCTAAATATTCCTTATTAATACCAATTAAATCATGAGGGGGGAATCCACACCTCATGAACCACACTCTAATCAATATGGTGCTAAGGGCTTATCGTGCCAAATAATAATAACCTTGTACTAGGGGGCCGGTGAAACCAAGGCGGTACTAGACAAGATTAGTATTATTTGTCGACGAGAAGTCAAAACATCCACAAAAATTAGAGGGGAAGAGAAAATAAATTTACCAAATAAAGCCCATGACACATGTTGAGACTTCACCTTCAACCCAAGCTTGAAAGAAAATTAGCTACTCATAATTGAACTAGGGGCAAAATGGGTGATGGTTGTCGAAGCCAACAAAAATAAATTCCTACTCTAAATAAATTGTGTGTAGTGATTGAGCAGGATTGTGTCCACAAAGATCAGTAATTATTTAAATCCTTTTAAAACGCAAAACATAAAATGGGGGAATTGTTGACAATAATACAAATCAAATTAAAATAACAAGAATGCAAATTAAAGTTGTAATTCAAATTGGAGAAAGCTCTGGTTGAAGGAATTAACTCAGCTTGATTCGACTACTGATCATTGATTCAAATATAGATTATTATTACTTATGAATAGACCGGTTATAGCTACTGAGATCCTCTAATAGCCAATCTCTCCTTAACTAGTCGATAACTAAGGTACGACCGTTGGCTATTTCCCTAATCAATAGACAACCCTAGATACGATCATAGGATTTAATCAATTGACAGCCTGAAAGACCAGAGAGACACAAATCCTAATCAACACATACGATGATTCATTTAAATTAGATTGTTTATTCTCATAACACAACTCACTGCTATGTTATTTGTCACAAACATTAAATTCTTCATACGATGAATCCTTTAATTGACAATAGATTAAGTTGATAATTAAATAGTGGCCAATTACCTACTTAACAAACATAATCATGGAACTAATTCAGAGAATAAACAAATACCCAAAAAGCAATAAAACAATTAAAGCACAAGAAAGATCTCACAGTAGTGATGAATCAAAGCTTCATTATCCTTCAACCAGAAAAATAAGTTTAGTTCTTCATAGAGAGAAGAGAAAAATTAGATCTAGGGTTTCTTTCTTTTCCTCCAATCCAAAATCCCCATCTTTTTCACAATAGATTCCTCTCTTAAATACTCTCTCTCTCTTCTCCTCTAGAATTCTATTTAAAATAAAATACTAATATATGAAATATTAAATTCATAATTACAAAAATAACCAAAAATACAAAACACGTTAAACTAAAAACTGCAGGTCCGCAATTGACAGCACGCGCCCACGCCTTATCAACAAAGTTCTTCTGATGCTCATAATTCTCCAAGAGAACAATCATCCTTAAACATCATCTTATGGCTCAATTTTATCACCAATCAATAGAATTGCACCTACAAAAGTAAAACACAAGTAAATCACTATTATTAAGTGCAAAACATCGATATTAAGGGGAGTAAACAATGCAAAACTAGTGCATAAATTGCACTCTAACAAATTCCCCCACACCAAGATGATGCTTGTCCTCAAGCATATAACTCAAGATTAATCCCAAATCTCCACTCAATTTTCATCTCAACTCATCCAAAAACAATTTCAAGCAAGCATACCTCAAGAAATTAAGTCCATCAACATTCGAGAGACAAGGATTTTTAAAGCATAGAATCTCATAAGATAGAATAAGAACATTCAACCACCAAGAAGATCCATTCAAAATTCAAGTGCAACAAGATTTAATAGCCCTCTCAATGACTTCACTCCATGCACTCAAAGTGTTTAGGGTGTCATTTATGCACTCAAATCAAATCAAAGAATGCTATTACCATAAGCTTGCTTATATATCATATCTCAATCCACAAAACATGAATTAAATGCAAAAATCTAAGGGTCTTAAAAAGGTTGTAACGGGGTTAAATGGGTTAAATAAAAAAGAAAGGTCTATGAAAGAAAAAGAGATCAAAATGAGAAGAATGAACTCATTGAATGAACTTATGATATCAAAATGCTTATTTCTACTCAAGTCACCAAGAATGTAAACTTTTTTTTTTCAATTTTGTTTTCGATTTTTCTTTTTCTCTTTTTTTTTTCTTTTTCCTTTTTTTTTTTTAGTGATGAATCAAACAAAATAAACGAACCTTGCACAATTTAATTCAAGCATAATGCTTGTTGATCTAATTGAGAAACCTTAATACAAGGTAGAAAAAGCAACAAAATATATCCACACAATGAGTCCAAAAATCTCCTTAAATTGAGGCTAAAAAAAGAAGAAAAATGGTTAAGTAGATGGAGAGAATTAGATGGGTAATGGTTAAGGCTCAAACAAAGATAGCAAATAAAGGTCTTCGGGTAGAGAAAAAAAAATGCGAGAATAGAAAAATGGAAAATGGTTTGCCCTTATCATTTTAATGCATAAAATCCCGTAATGTGGCTTCAACATGCATAACAAAGCAAGTTCTAGAATAAACAAACTAGGATTGATATTCACATAACAATAAATAATTAGAGCAAAGTGGTTGCTCATAGGCTCAAATCCTCACAAAGTTGGTAAATTTGCCATCAAATCATGTACACTCTTCAAATGAATCAACCATCAATAGTGGTGTAGAATGAGAAGAAGGTATGAGTGAGATATAAAAGGAAAGATAAAAAGGATAATAAGCGAGAAAGATGTATGTAGTAAAAAAAATGAAAGATAAATAAAATGTGAGTGATGAAAGAGTATGATAGGAAAAAAAATAGATATAAATAATTTGAGATAGATGGGAAAAGAGTAGTGAGAGAGAAAGGAAAAGAAAATTAATAATATATGAAGCATACTAACTCCAAAATCATTTAAGGATGAGTAGAGTGAAAATAGATGAGTAGAGTGAAAATAATAATTCCAGGCATCAATAATGCAAAAATCCCTCCCCCACACCAAGAACTTACATTGTCCCTAATGTAAGATAATCAAAACTCACATAAAAATTAAAGCATAAGGATAAAAGATTAAAGGCAAAAAGAAACTTTCCTGAATTGTGAGCTTTGATCCACATAACGTCTATGGGCTTGGCAGAAATGGTGGGGTAAATCCCACACTCTCGAAGTATGCGGTCAAATTCTGCTCCATCTTGTTCAGCTTGTGCTCCATTTTCTCTAACTGAATGCTCAAAGGTGGTGCGGATGTAGAAGGAATAGTTGGTGGGGCAGCAGTGTCGTCGTCAAACTCGTCATCAGAGGTAACACCACTCCTAGCATAAAGCTTCTTCGGAGGTTGAGTGGGTCCTGGTTCAGTAAACTGAAATCTCCCCTCCTTGAATTCGACCACACCTCTCTTTCTCTTGTTGAGTCGCGAATGCGAGGCACCCTCCGAGATTGGATTCCGCAAGTGGCAAAACACTCATGCCTTTTCCATGTTTCGATCTTTGTCTCACGGCTTGGCGTGAATCTGAAATTGTGTTCCATGGAACCGTAGTGGGAGCGGCAATCTTAGATTTCTTTGCGACGGGTGTCTTTTTCGATGACTTGGAAGTAGATGCTTTCCTCTTCGGCATTGTTACAATAATTGCACTCACGGATTTCGATTTACCCGGCTGGAATACAGGGCGTAGGCTGGTTGCGTTGCGTTGCTGCTCGGCTGGAGCTTTACTGTGCGACTTGGGGCTAGTTGCGCACTGCTGGTTGCATGCGGGCTGCTGTCTGTGTGGCTATGTTGCGCGCGAGACTGTGTTGCGCGCGAGAGCTGGTTCGCGCTGCTGCGTGGGATGTGTTGCGCGCTGCTGGGTTGCGTTGCGGATCCGTTGCACGCTGGTGGGGCTTTGTTGCGCGCTGCTGGGCTGCGAGACACGGGATGCTGGTGCTGCGCTCGCGGGATGGTGCTCGATGCTGGTGCTGCGCTCGCGGGATGGTGCTCGATGCTGGTGCCGCGCGCGTGGGGGCTTGCGTTGCGCCCTGGTGGTTCGCGTTGCTAGTTCGCGCTGCGTTGCGGGGCTGGATCTACGCACTGCTGCGTTCGCGTTGTGTTGCGCGCGAGAGCTGGTTCTAGGTTGCGTTGTGGGGCGTGCTCGTTGCTGGTGCTGCGCGCGCGGGGGCTTGCATTTTCCGGCGGGCTGGTTTGTTGCTGGTGTGCTGCAAGCGGCTGGAGAAGAAAACAAGTTCTGGAAAATTAGAGATTTTGTGAACAGTAAAATTTTTTTTTCGTTTTAAAAAATAAATAAATAAATAGAAAAAAAAATAATATATTTAATTTTTTTTTTTTATGAATCACTTGAGACACTAAAAATTTCAGAAGTATTTTTCTAATAAGCACGTGGGCACGCCTTAAAACCATTTTACTTTAAAAATCACAGAAGTACTTATTAGTTAAGACGTGGGCACGCCTTATCAAAAATTTTCTTCTGACCAAAATAAGCAAACACATTATTTTAAAAAAATTCTGAATCAAAATTAAAAGAAGATATAACAAAAACTAAAATAAATAAATCATTTGGGTTGCCTCCCAACAAGCACCTTTGTTTTATGTATTTGGCTAGACACATTTATGCATCAATCTCCATAATTGGGACTCTCGAGAGCCACATCCTCCACAATATTCACTGAAAAACCTTCATAAAAAGGTTTTAAGCGATGACCATTAACCTTAAAAACTTTGTCAGAGGTCGGACTCCGAATCTCAACTGCACCATGAGGAAAAACATTAGTAACAATAAAATGTCAACCCAGCAAGAACGTAATTTACTCGGAAAAAGTTTAAGCTTAGAATGAAAAGGAAGAACTTTTTGATCAACAGAGAACTCCTTTCTCAAAATCATTCTATCATGAAATGTCTTCGTCTTTTCCTTGTAAAAAACTTTCTGAGCTATAGGGTTAATAACATCCACAAAAAATACTGAATGTTCATCGCTAGGATATTTCATGGCATCATTCATATTGAATTCTATAACCTCTCCATCAAACTCCATAGTGAGAGTCCCTTTATGTACATCCATTTTAGTCCTAGCAGTCTTAAGAAAAGGTCTTCCTAGCAAAATTGGGACAGAATTAGAGGAGTTATCATCTTCCATATCAAGTACATAAAAATCAGCAGGAAAAACCAACTCATTAACTTGTACTAAGACATCTTCTAATACCCCATCAGGATATGCATTAGACCTATCAGCTAGTTGAATTATCACGCCAGTTTCTTTTAATGGACCAACATTCAAAGATGAATAAATGGAACGAGGCATGACATTAATAGAAGCTCCTAGATCTAACATAGCCTTTTCAACTCTAACACTACCAATTTTACAAGGGATAGTAAACATACCTGGATCCTTGCACTTAGGAGGTAGTTTCTTTTGGAGAACTGCTGAAACATTCTCCCCCATGTGAACTTTTTCATCTCCTCTTAATTTTTTCTTAGAGGTGCACAGTTCCTTAAGGACTTTAGCATATCGAGGTATTTGTTTAATAGCATCTAATAAAGGAATATTTACCTCAACCTTGCGAAATGTCTCAAGGATGTCTTTCTCTTGTTCCTCCTTCTTGGATTTTGCAAATCGGCTTGGAAAATGAGGAGGTATCATAATAGGTAGGGCTTTCGCTCTGGTGGGTTGCGCATCTTAAGATTTAAGCATCAATTCATTCATCTCAAGCTCATCTTCTACATGCTTTGTCACTTTCTTACTAGGCTCTTGCAACTCCTTCCCACTTCTAAGGATGACAGCACTAACGTTTTGCTTTGGATTCACCTCAGATTGTGAAGGCAATCTCCCTAATACTTAAGACTCTAGACGGCTCACTGTAGTCGCCAATTGACTCATTTGGTTCTCCAAGTTCTGAATGCTTGATGTAGTTGCCTGCTGAAATTGTTGAGTGTTAGTCGCAAGTGATTTAACAATTTCTTCAAGAGATATACCTGACTTGGAGTTTGACTGTGGAGGTGCTGGTTGTCTTAGTGGATACTGTTGTGAGAATCCTGATTGCCTAACTCCATAGCTGAAGTTGGGATGATCCTTCCATCCCGGATTGTATGTTTGTGCATAAGGATCATACCTCCTCTGAGGCATGCCTGGAAATCCTCCAACTGCATTGGCTTGTTCAACGGGTTCTTCTTGAAGTGTAGGACACATATCGGTTGAATGACTCATATTGTAACAAATGCCACAAGTCTTCACTTGTTGCACATTACCTACAACAAACTTTTCCACAAGAGAAGTAAGTTTATGTAAACGTTGTTCAACAGAAGAAATATTTACCTCATTCACCTTCCTTGATGTGAGATCTTGCCTACTGCCAAATTGTTGTGCATTGGCAGCCATATTTGATATCAACTCCCTTGCTTGAGTAGGGGTCTTGTTCATCAACACACCTCCACTAGCAGCATCTATCATACTCCTATCCATCAATGATAGTCCTTCGTAAAAATATTGAATAAGAAGTTGATCAGAAATCTGATGCTGAGGACAGTTGGCACACAATTGTTTGAATCTCTCCTAATACTCATACAAAGTCTCCCCAGGAAGTTGTCTGATCCCACAAATATCCTTTCTGATGTTGGCAGCTCTTGAAGCAGGAAAGTACTTCTCGAGGAACTGCTTCTTCAAATCATTCCACGTTGTAATTGATCCAGGAGGCAAGTAATACAACCGGTCTTTAGCTAGCCCATCTACAGAGAACGGAAAAGTACGCAGTTTAATCTGCTCTTCAGTCACGCCTTGTGGTCTTATACTTGAACACACAACATGAAACTCCTTAAGATGTTTATGAGGATCTTCACCTGCAAAACCATGAAACTTGGGTAATAAATGAATAAGACCAGACTTTAATTCAAAATTTACCTCAAAGTCTACATATTGAATGCAGAGTGGTTGTTGATTCAAGTCTGGTTCAGCTAACTCTCTAAGAGTTTTTTCTACAGGTGCAGGTCTATCCATCACTTGTTCTTCTGAATCACTAGATGATTCAACTAAATCAGGCACTGTATATGTTTCAGAAAGCAAAGGCGACGAGGAGCGTTGCTTAGCTCGCTTCGTCTGCTGTCTCAGCTGGCGAGCTGTCTTCTCAATTTTAGGATCAAACGAAAGTGTACCTGTACGAGAAGAATGAACCATACACCAAGTAAAACGTAAAAAGGATTAAATAAATGACACCAATCCCCGGCAACGGCGCCAAAATTTGATGGTTGTCGAAACCAACAAAAATAAATTCCTACTCTAACTAAATTGTGTGTAGTGATTGAGCAGGGTCGTGTCCACAGAGATCGGTAATTATTTAAATCCTTTTAAAACGCAAAACATAAAATGGGGGAATTGTTGACAATAATACAAATCAAATTAAAATAATAAGAATGCAAATTAAAGTTGTAATTCAAATTGGAGAAAGCTCTGGTTGAAGGAATTAACTCAGCTTGATTCGACTACTGATCATTGATTCAAATATAGATTATTATTACTTATGAATAGACCGGTTATAGCTACTGAGACCCTCTAATAGCCAATCTCTCCTTAACTAGTCGATAACCAAGGTACGACCGTTGGCTATTTCCCTAATCAATAGACAACCCTAGATACGATCATAGGATTTAATCAATTGACAGCCTGAAAGACTAGAGAGACCCAAATCCTAATCAACACATACGATGATTCATTTAAATTAGATTGTTTATTCTCATAACACAACTCACTGCTATGTTATTTGTCACAAACATTAAATTCTTCATACGATGAATCCTTTAATTGACAATAGATTAAGTTGATAATTAAATAGTGGCCAATTACCTAATTAACAAACATAATCATGAAACTAATTCAGAGAATAAACAAATACCCAAAAAACAATAAAACAATTAAAGCACAAGAAAGATCTTACAGTAGTGATGAATCAAAGCATCATTATCCTTCAACCAGAAAAATAAGTTTAGTTCTTCATAGAGAGAAGAGAAAAATTAGATCTAGGGTTTCTTTCTTTTCCTCCAATCCAAAATCCCCCTTTTTTTCACAATAGATTCCTCTCTTAAATACTCTCTCTCTCTTCTCCTCTAGAATTCTATTTAAAATAAAATACTAATATCTGAAATATTAAATTCGTAATTACAAAAATAACCAAAAATACAAAACATGTTAAACTAAAACTGCAGGTCCGCAATTGACAGCACGCGCCCACGCCTTATCAACAAAGTTCTTCTGATGCTCATAATTTCTCCAAGAGAACAATCATCCTTAAACCTAATCTTATAGCTCAATTTTATCACCAATCAATAGAATTGCACCTACAAAAGTAAAACACAAGTAAATCACTATTATTAAGTGCAAAACATCGATATTAAGGGGAGTAAACAATGCAAAACTAGTGCATAAATTGCACTCTAACAATGGGAATTTATTAAAATACGTAGAAAATACAAGATGGAGAGAGAATTATAGAAAATGGAGTCCAAAAATGGATTCAGAGATATCAAATTAGGGGGGGAAGGCCCCCTTTTTATAGATACATTGAGTAAATCGTGGTCATCGGATTAAAAACAATTTGAACGCTCAGGATTGCGCCACGTCATCAGTCAACAGTACGTAAGAATTTTAGTCCAACAGGATCGTGACACCTCATCAGTTAATGCCACATCACTGGTCAATGCCACGTCATCGATCTGTCTATGTGAACAGCATCGTGAACAGTAACGTAGACAGTACCGTACACGTAAATAGTACCGTACATGTGAACAGTGCCATTTTTCCTTTTATGCTCCTCCTAAGGTTTTCGACCGTCCTGAGTTCAAAAGTGATGTCCGTTTTGCCGTCTGATCTCTCGTTTATTGTGAAATAATCATGATGCCCCTAAAATACATAAAATACTTAATTAAAATAAAAACACACATAATTAAATTATAAGAAGCTTAAATACAGAAAAGTAAGGGTTATTAGTAAGACGTGAAATGTAAAATGATGATTTTCTCCTTTATAAATATACATTTTCTAACACTCAACAACTGCTATGAAAATTATTTGAGATAACGAGTTACAAGGATTGTTATTACTTAGTTCTTTACCTGATAATTGGGGGACATTAGTGGTGTCAGTGAATAAACCAGAGCTGAACAGGAAATTAACCTTGGGTATAGTTACAAAGAGGTTACAAAATGAAGAATCTAAAAAAAAAAAAGTGTTGAAGCAGTTCTCTCTAAGTTAGATGCACTCCTTTCAGAAAAGCAAGAAAGACGGGGGAGAAGTCAAACTAGAAATTCTGCCCAACAGAACAATGATAACTGTAGAGAAATATCTAAATCCCAGAGGAGAAACATGAAGTGCTTTCATTGTAAAAAAATGGGTCATGTTAAAATGGAGTGTAGATTGTGGAAAAGAGAACAGGCGAAAGAAAAGGGTGATGCTCAGAAAAATGACAATGACAACATTGCAGCCATAGTTGATGGCCATATGTGTATTGTTTATGATGAGTGCTCGGTAAATCTCACTTGCCACACCAGTGATTGGGTGATTGATTTGGGTGCTTCGCTTCATGTTACTGCACGTCGTGACTACTTCACAAACTATGTTAATGGCGATTATGACCATGTTCGGATAGGAAATGAGAGAGCATACAAGATTGTGGGCATAGAAGATATTTGCTTTGAAACCAGCATTGGTTGTAAGTTGTTGCTTAAAGATGTCAGACATGTACTAGATATTCACCTTAATTTGATCTCTATATGTAAGCTTAATGATGATGGTTATACTAACCAATTTGGTGAAGGAAAATGGAAGTTCACCAAAGGCTCCCTAATGTTAGCTAAGGGGGGAAAGTAAACACTCTCTATGTGATAGAAGCCAAGATTAAGAAAGAAGATATGAATGTGCTGTAAAAGATTCTGACATTCAGACAAGGCACGAAATGCTTGTTCACATTGGTGAGAAAGGGTTAGAAACTCTGCCAAAAAAGGATTTATACCCAGCTTCGCAGGTATGTCCCTCAAGACCTGTGTTCATTGCTTAACTGAAAAGGCACACGAAGTAGCTTTTAAAATCTTTTCTCCGTCTAAAAAGTCACAAATACTTAATTAAATTCACATTGATGTTTGTATGATGCAAAGTAAATCAATAGGAGGTGCACTTTATTTTGTGACTTTTATTGATAGAAAAGTGTAGGCCTTTACTTTGAAATTTAAAGACCAGGTGCTTGATACGTTTAAGTTTTTCCATGCTTATGTTGAGAGAGGGACATGAAGAAAATTAAAATGTGTCAGGGCAAATAATGGTGGTGGATACAAAGGACCATTTGAGCAATATTACAGATCCCATGGAATAAGACTTGAGAAGACTGTACCAAAAAGTTGCAGAAAAGATGAATAGAACGATTGAAGAGAGGGTCAAACGTATGCTTTATGATGCAAAGCTTTCTATATCTTTCTGGGTGGAGACTATGCGTACTGTAGTTAACTTGATTAACATTTCTTCTTCAACTCCATTAGATGGCGATGTACCTAAAAGAGTCTAGACATGGAAAGATGTTTCTTATAAACACTTAAGAGTGTTTGGTTGCAGAGCATATGTTCACCCTCTACAATCTTACTGGTCTTGATTTTTATTTTATCCTCTCGTTAGCTATCATTTGAGATACCCACTTGTTAGAGAGACAAATATTAGGCTATTACTGTAGGCTAAGAATATTGAGATTCTCGAAGTTGTTAGTCTCCAATATTATATAGAGAAGAATTTGTGTTGTAATCCCATTAATATAGTGGAAGATTATATCAGACTACAGCCCCGTAGTTTTTCTCGCCTTGGGTTTTCCACGTAAAAATTTGTCTCTTGTGGTTGATTTATTGTTTTGGATTTTGTTGGTTTATTTTTCTGCCTATTTAGTTGTGGTCCGCATCCTATTTTAATAACACAAAGAGGAAAATAATTTTATTTTCGCTTAATTTGCGATTACTTGTGTGAGTCCCTTTCCCAACAAATTGTATAAGAATTGAACTACTCAGTTCAGTTTCTGATTGAGGTAGGACGGTTGAGTAGGATAAGCAGGGTCCTTTCTGGAGGTCATAACTTGGGATACAATAGTCCTTTTTTTGTGTATAATATATCATTTCGAAACTTGTGACAAGATGCTGTTGAACCAGTAATTCCATTTCTTTCCTAGTCTTTTTTCAATTTTAAAATATTTTCCTATTTTTTCTATTACTTTCAAGATTTTTATCTTTTTTCAAATATCATATTTAGGTACTTTTTGTTTTGGTTTCCTTATTTAGTTAAGAGAATTTTATTATAAAATAATATTTCAAATTTTCCAATTTCGATAAATTAGCAATATTTAAGATTATTATAAAAGGATCCAAAAAAACTGATTTTCTTCATTCAGACTTTTCCTAATAAAATTTTGTTATTCAAAAATCTAGTTTCTCTTATCTTTCAATCTTTATATTTTTACATCGTCAGAGGCCTATTAAACAAAGACTTTCCTTTAGAGGTAACTCCATTATTTTATGGTAAACTATAAGCCTCACAATATACTTGCAATTTCTCGAATTCCATTGTGTGTGCTAGTCAATATTCGACCAATCACTTGCTATCCGTACTAAACAAAAATTGCATTAAATAGGGGAGCCCCAGGAACTTGGCAATGCGCCCATGTATGTAGCCCTCGGTACATCAATAAAAGCACGAATAATTGCAGCCGTTATCTTTGTGATGATTGTACGTTGCTGACATTAACTCGTGCTAAAAGTACTTCTAAGCACGTCAGTGTCCATTACCCATGAATTGAGCTCATTATATATTAATATTAATTCCTTTATATCCTTGTGGGAATTGAGAACCCTCATATATATCGAAATGAGCGACATGGCAGCAGTGTCGTGATTAAATCCTGAAGATCAATTCGCATTATTTGTTTTCTTTTTTCCATCAGGAAATCTTCCTAGAGGAGCGGAAACTGGTCTAAAGGATAGTACTTCGTTCACGCCTTGATGAATTTTGTAGTTGCTGGTGGATGAACAGTGCTGTAAATAGTATCTGATAAACAGTATCTGTGAATAGTGACGTAAATAGTGTCAACAGCTACTACTTATGGAGTTCTTTTGTATGTTGAAATTGATGTTTCGGCAGGTTTTGAAATTAAAAAAAAAACAATATTAACTCGTATTTCCAACACCAAAAACTTAGCAATGAACCCACGCATGTAGCCCTCGGGACATCAATTAAAGCACAAATAATTGCAGCATTCGTCTGTGCAATCAGTGTACATTGATGACATTAACTCGTGCTAAAAGTACTTCTAAATATGTCTGTGGGCAGTGCCCATGAATTGGCTCGTTATATATTAATATTGATTCCTTTATATCCTTGTGAGAACATGAGAACTATCATATATTAAAATGAGCGATGTGGCAACATAGCTAACCCAACAAAATATGATATAATTATTTCCTCAATTTTCTGTTAAATAGTAAAAACGAACGAACAATCATTGAAATTGAAATTAATTGAGGTAATTTCTATGTTATTGTGCTATTCAAAATAAAAATGTCTTACATACCTTATTACCATGAGGATTTTAGAATACGTCTCTTGCTGTAGTAAAACAATGTCTAAAACATATATTATGGTAACAATTAAACTTTCTATTTTATCATTACACGACCATTTTCAGAATACATAAAAATTGCTTTCTATCATTGAGCTCACATGGCTTGCTGTGCTATGGCTGATTAACTTGTAAGCTAACTCGCAAATGATATTTTGCCACATGGAAGCAACCCCCCAACCCCCTCTCATCCTTGCCATATATCAAGCAAGTAGGTCTATAATACGTAATGGTATGGGGTCGGGGGTGGGGAAGCTCTTTTCTTAAAAGTTTATTCATTTTTTATTCTAATCCATTACAAGCAACAATTATGACGGCGATGTAATTGATTAATTAATATGGAATGCTTTTAGCAGAAATTATTAAAATTTTATTCATTTTTCTTCTTCTTCGTCCTTTTTTTTTCTGGCTAAAAAGACCAAAATAACAATACAATAAAATTGCATCCATCACGCCATGCCCTGAAAGAGTCAGTAGTAGAGACAAAACCCATAAAACTAGCATATAACAGGGAACTTAGAGGATATGCTTATACAGATTCAAATCCAATCATATAAACTAGCATGTGATATAAATAACGAAAAAGTTTAAAAAAATTAGAAAATTAACAATAATAACATGACAGTAATATAACAATGCCACGTATGTTTGTGAGAATTTATACTGGTGGTCTTACTCAGTTAATAAGATATTTAACGAACTAATATATAACTCTTTTAATAATTACATCTTTTTAATGATTTGTTGTGTATATGCTACATTCTTTGATATAGGAATTTGAAATTTAGCTCCGTTAACTATGTGTGCTATATTTTGGCTAGCTGTTGCCACAAAATGTTAATCTCTAGTAATTTTTTGGCATGATGGACAAAAACAAAATTATGCAAAGGCTGCAATTTGAAGCAACGATCACAAATAGTTCACAAATGAATAGATTGATCCACATGAATTGAGGAAACAAAATGTCAGAACGAAGCATAGGTTGCCATTTCAAGCTACAAGGGCAAATAGTTCAGAAATGTGTTCCACGGGAATTGCCTGATCTTGTGCTTAAAGCAAACATAAGGGCATAATTTTATATAGCAACAGACAAGCTGAAAATAGATAAATACTTTTCCGTTTTTCTGTTAATTTAATAGAACTGCCTTTGAAATCTCCTATTATCATACAAAGTTACAAACCATTTATGCGCACTTGTCCTTTGTTTGCTTCTGTAGCCTTCTGTCATCAAATATATATCATCCAAGTCTCAAGTAAGGGCATTTAAGTAAATAAAGTTTGTATTAGTTAATTTTACAAATTAAGTTTTCAAGAAAATGGCATAATCAATGTCTTTGCATATTCTTTTAGTACTATTATTCTTGATTCTCTTCTTTAGTTCATCTTTAGCAATTCCACTGGCCACTTACAGTATGATCAGTTTGGGAGCCAAATCTGATGGCCGGACTGACTCAACGAAAGCCTTTCTAGCTGCATGGGCTAAAGCTTGTGTCTCAACCGCGGCCTCAACCATTTACGTGCCACCTGGGAGGTACCTGTTGGGAAAAATACAGTTTTTTAAATTTTTATAAAACCTTTTAAGATCACTCTCATACAATATATAAGAATTTGTAATCTAGAAATCGTACCTTGAAAATCCGATTTGCCTTTTTCCGCTGAAATGATTTAAGCTCCCAGAACATGATCCGTCACCGCCGCTCCTGTTAGATCACGATCCGTCACCACCACGCTTGTTAGAACACGAACTGACACCAATGATCTTCCAGGTTATGACTCAGACGTGTGGGCACCTTTATCACTACCAAAGCAACTAGCACGAGAAAATTTTTCTCTCAACAATAGAGAGAAAAATCTTTTTCTCTGATCTGTATAAAATGGCTACCGCCTCTTTCTTTAGAGAAAATAAGTTTTTTTATATCTCCCTTTAGTGAAAACCCTAGGCTCTAAATAATGAAAATCAAAACTCACTTTACTTGCTTTTTCTATAGGGGACCCACCTTGTAAAATAACATAAGGCCCCTTACACACAAGCTAATTAAATGGAGCCTCGCACTAAATGATATATTTAGGCTTTTGACCCAAATAGCTAGTTATCTTGCTTATTAATCCAGTAGTGGTGCAGTCAATTAAATGAGCTAATCCAGGGATCATTTGGGAACATACAATAGTGGCTATAACAATTAGGCCTGTAATTAAACTAGCCTAATTGTTTAATTCCAAATCTACTCCACTAAAAGATTGGAATTGACCTCCATAATTGTATGTTGGAATAATAATTCGTCCCAAGCCACATTGATTTCTTTACTGCACAATCTTTTGTACCACATCATTAATTAAATCAATATCTCAACTGTCCAATTGATTTAATTACATCTTATTCCTTGCTACTTACTGGTTTTCTCTAATGATCATTTTCAACATACTAAATATGTTGACACACTCTGGCCAGATAATTCTATGATCAAGTGCCGAAAACCAATCAAGAGATGTGTTGTACAAATTCTATATTGTTAATCTATAACTCCAATACTCATAAATGCTCCCACCAAGATACCGGGTAATCTAGACTACAAGTATGTGTCATGCCCATTGGTAACTCAAATGGAATAACAATTACAATCATGAAATCATAATTAACTCAAGATTAAGATTACAGTAAAATCAATGCCTATGAGATTTAATAAGTCTGACAATTATTACAAAGTTAATTAAATCTCATATGTGATCAGGTTCAATGTAGTCGTACTACATCAATAAATTCATACATGATTAAGACAAATCATTCAATGAATTTATTATAGTCTATACCTAAATAAAGTGCCCAACTTTATTTATTAACTGCGAACTAAATTTATTTAATAATAAGATAACTTGTATTTATGTCTTCTGTGAATCCACATGGTGATCACATAAATACATATAATATAATTAAATGGACTTTAATAAAAATATTAATGCAATTAAGATATTTGAATAAAATATCTCATTAATTTTATTAATCAGAAAAAATATTTATTACAATTAAATAAACACATATGCTTTTAAAGAGCATATTTTCCCAACAGTACCTGCTACACAATGTTGTGTTTCAAGGCCAATGCAGGAACAATGACATTACCATACGTATTGAGGGGACTCTAGTGGCTCCATCCGATTATAATGTCATTGGAGATGGGGGAAACTTGATTTTATTTGAGCATGTTAATGGCGTTTATATTTATGGTGGCATCCTTGATGGCCAAGGTGCTGGTTTCTGGGCTTGTAAACGATCAGGCAATAATAATTGCCCTAGCGGTGCCACGGTAAGTTGGAAGATCGTTACTTTTAATTATAGCCATAAATTAAGTGGCTTTTGGTTTCGTTATTCTCCTCAGATTAAAATAATTGATAACGTTCCTTCTTGTGTAAATGAGCAGACACTGGGCTTTAGCAACTCAAACAACATTCTGATTAACGGACTAACATCCCAAAATAGCCAGATGTTTCATGTTGTCATCAATGCATGTCACAATGTGAAAGTACAAGGGGTGAGAGTCTCGGCCTCAGGAAACAGCCCTAACACCGATGGCATTCATGTTCAATCATCAAGTGATGTCACAATTTTGAACGCTAGAATTGGGACTGAAGACGATTGTGTATCAGTTGGCCCTGGCACCACCAATTTATGGAGTGAAAACGTTGCTTGTGGTCCTGGCCATGGCATCAGGTAGAAAATAAAGAACATGCATGATGATTTATTTATATCATTTTATTTTTTTTTATATGTCATAATATTTAGTGCTACTATTGTGAATTTGTTGCAGCATTGGTAGCTTAGGCAAAGAGCTACATAAGGCTGGAGTGCAAAATGTGACAGTAAAAACACTGACATTTTTACAGGAACTGAAAATGGATTGAGGATTAAGTCCTGGGAAAGACCAAGCACTGGATTTGCTCAGAACATTCTTTTCCAACATGCTCTTATGAAGAATGTCGATAATCCCATCGTAATTGATCAAAATTACTGCCCCGACAACAAGAATTGCCCTGGAAAGGTTTTTATTTATCACAAGTTTGTATGTGAGAATGTTAGACGTTGATGTGAATAAAATTAAACTTAATAATTATATTTTCTATATTCAACAGCCATCAGGAGTTAAAATCAGTGATATGACATACCAAGATATTCATGGATCATCAGCAACAGAAGTTGTTGTAAAGTTTGATTGTAGTCCAATGTATCCATGCTTTGGCATAAACTTGGAGGATGTGAAGCTCATTTACAAGAATCAACCAGCTGAAGCATCGTGTAGGAATGCTGATGGATCGGCCTCTGGTTTTGTTCAGCCAAATAGTTGCTTGAAATTGTGAAAAATAAAATTAATTCTTGCGTTAAATTGCCTATTTTAATTTTTCATTTCCTTTATAGTGAGCCTAGGAATGTTCCATGGGCCTGTCTGAGAAAACCCATTGGGCTTCTTGGAGGATGCTTATACTAATTGCCGTATAAGACAAAATCAAAACTTCACTCCTTTGTACTCAAAGAAATGCAGTCATATGTTTTGGGTAACTAATGTTTGATCCGAAATTCTGCCTATTGAAACTATTAAAATTATCATTTCCTATTAAAATCAAATTTGAAATCGGGAGACGGCCTTTCACCCACCCACTCTGTTTGGGCGATAGCCCATTGCCCGGATTGAGAGATGGCTATCGCCCAACCATCGCTCAAAAAAAATAAAAAATTAATGAATTCGATTTAATGGAGTTTATGGTAAAAATTAGTTTTCATCTTATTGTCTAGTCTAATATATAATTTTACTTTTGTATGTTAATTTTTTTTAATCGTAAAGTTAAATGATTAAATAATAAGTAACGTCGTGGTGAATATGAAAAGTATTAAAGATCAAAAGAAATTCTCCTTTCCAATCAATATCCTTTTTCTTTTATCTTAGTAATATATCATTCATTCATCATATACATGGGTATGATCGAATAAGAAATTAATATGAAACAACTGTCCAAAATGATAGGTAGCATATAATTTAAACTGCAAGATATTTGAGAAGTGTAGTAAATATCTAAGAATTATGTATCCTTCAGTGGCACATAATTTAATTACTTATTTAAGAATTTAGAAGTAATGTATGTTTGGTAAAATAGTATTTAAAAAATAAGCACAATTAAAATCAGCGTACTGGATTTAAATTTCATGCAAACAGAGAAATCTAAGATCTATGTAAGAATTTTTTTTTAACTAAAGTTACTAATTAACTAAACCAACAATTGTTTTATTTTTAATACATAGTTTAATAATTATTAAAGTAAATAATATGTTTTCTTAATCTAATTTCTCCACCATTTCTCATTTTCTCCGGACTCTTCAATTCGCCCTCTTTTGCTTCAGTGTGAAAAAATGCGGTCATACTTTAGTCAAGATTAGGTGGCAAGCTAGCAGTTATCAAGCACAAGTAAAACAACGTACTATACTAGACCATGAAAAATGAAACAGAAACAACAACAACAACAACAATAATAATAAAGGAATAAAATGAAACAAAATATTAAATATAACAACTACGTAAGCATAAAGACCAACTCGAGCCACAATAAAATTTTTGTTTGATCATTACACGATCATTTTCAACATACATAAAAGCTTAGCCATCCACTAAAAATATTTCGTTATTAAAAATACTACAAAAGTTTGAATTTATTTGATTTAATTCATCTTGATTTTAGTTTGTATCCGTTATCCACTAAAATGTTAAGTTATTATAATTGATGGCATCACAACGATAATTTAAAGATTTAACATACTAAATTCATAAATTAAATAATATTTTAAGATATAAAAATTAAAATAAAACTATTTTTTATCTAATCCTTCAGACTTCATACACCTCAAATGACACATTATAACATAAAATAAACTTTTTATTGCAAATCAAAGAATAAAATCAACGATGAACAAGAATAAAAACAATTAGACCTGACTTCATCTTCTTCTAATTATGAAGGATTTGGTAAGAAAGAAGGACAGCCCCAGAAATTCCAGCATCAAACATTCATCGAAGTGGGGCATGTTCATCATAGCCACTGCTGCTGCTGCTGCCCGTCATTGCCTACTCTGTCGGCCTTATGGACAGTTGCGACCTCCCAGAGACTCCTGAATGGCCGGCCTTCAAAGTCCAAGGCAAGTTTTGTCAATAATCAAAGGTGGTTGAAGGATTTGGTGGGAAACGATATTGGCAAATGAAGGATTTCACACAAATTGTATATTTATTTCATGAATACTAAAAATTTAGAGAGATATGACAAGGAAGAATATGGCGAGATGTTTTACTTATTTTTGTTTTTAATTTAATTAAGTTAAAAATAGTAAAGTAGTCATTTTGTTTAGATCCTTATAAGTACTCTAGCAAAGTTAATATTTTGGTGGACGGTTGATATAAATTGAAAACAATGAGTGTAAAATCGAACAAATTCAAACTTTTTTAGTATTTTTGATAACAAAATATTGTTTGGATGGATGATTGATAATTTTCCAAAAAAGAATATATGTGTTATGTGTCCTAAAATAAGTTTATATGACTATTTCTTAAAATTTGAGGAAGTGTATGCTAAATCTTTTAATTTTGCCAGACCACGAAATGTCACAGTTCTTTTCCATAATAAACAAAATATTTATTTTAAAAAATATCAATTAAATATATACACGTACTATATGAGATACAAACCTAAGACCTAGGTCTTGGTAAGGTTGCCTACTAACCAGAGGAGCCAGACCTTAGTGTGCAATAATGAAAACATGTTAATTGAATCTGAATATGGGGAAATGGCAAAAAATTGCGTCCAATAGGATTTGAACCTATACCAAAGGTTTAGAAGACCTCTGTCCTATCCATTAGACAATGGACGCCTTTCATTCCCATTCCTAATTTTTTTTTTTTTTCGCATTTTTCTTTCCTATCTCTTCTTCGGAAAGCATAAAGAATATGTGATATAATTTCAAGACTTTCATATTCAACTTGGCGATGCATTAAGTAAACTTTAATTAATGCATCGCCGAGTTGATCACACACACACACTTTCTTGTTAAAAAAGCAACAAAATAACAACACAATAAAATTATACCCATCATGCCATCCCGGGTTGGCTTTAAGGGATTCGGGGCCTTAGCGAATTTCGCTTTAGGTCTTTGTACATTGAACAACATCAACTTTTGAAGGATATATAAAATAACTTAAAATTTAAATTCTTTTGGATTACACAAGCCGTATATCAATATAAAATTAAAAATAAATTAAATTTGTAAAAAAAAAGAATAATAATAATTTAAAATAAATAATGAATAATAGCACATAGAAGTTGTCTAGTGGAGATGAATATGATGATTAATTGATAGCAATATATTTCTTAGAGAATAATTTTCTTTGCAGAGAAGAGAGAAAGAAATATTTTAGTTGAGATTATTGTTGATTCAATGTCTATTAGTTTTGAGATTCTTAATACAGTTTGAAGGAATACTAAAAGTCAGTTCTTATGCTAGTAATTTTAATAGAGTATTCTTTTTGAAAATGAAAGTATTTATTTAATTTTTTCCTTGGAAACATTAATAAATAAAGAATTAACTATAAAACTATTAATCCTACCATATGTGAAGATTATCAAATATAGATTTTTTATAAAAAAATAAATCTTATTTTTAAGGTGAAGATTATGAAATATACAATTTTTATTGAGAAAACAAATCTTATTTTTGGATAATTATAAATGGGTGTAATAATAGGGACATATCTAAAAGTTAGGCTTTCTAATATACATAACTTAAATAAAATCTTTGAAATCTTAGAAGAATAATTATTTATTAGCGTATTAATTAAACAAATGTCAAATATTGGGCCTCTCTAAAATTTGGGGCCTTAGGAGACCACCTAGTTTGCTTAGTACTAAAGCTGTCTCCAATGCATGCCCTAAAAGAGTCAAGAGTACAAACAAAACCAATAAAACCAACAAAACTTGATGATGAAATTAATAATTTTCCACAACTTATGATAGGAAACTTAGAGCAGATGTTCATATATATTTAAATTCAATCATATAAACTGATATGAGATATAAACAGTGAAATTTAAAAAAAAATAGAAATTGGAAATTAATAACACGCAGTAAGATAACAATGTCACATATGTTTGTGAGAATTTATAATTTATGTGCTGCATACATGCCTCTTCTGATAAACACAAATTCTTGATGATTTGTTGTGTCTATGCCATTTATATTCTTTTAAATAAGAATTTGTTATGAATTTACATGCTCATTTGCATATTTATATAAATGATTTATAACGAAAGAAAAAAGCATGCAACAACGAAACGAGATAAGAATATGGTAAATAGCCGAGAGAAGCTTTAGGCTTCTTATTTTTCATTCCTTTTTCTTTCTTGAGTATTACACATACACAATTTGTGGGGGTGTTATAGTAATTTCATAAAATGGCATAATGGTGAATCCACTATTCACAATACCCCCCTTGGATTCACCATTTATTTTACATATAATGTAAAGGTAATATTAAAGGTGCTTAATACTGTCTTGTTAAAACCTTGCCAATAAAACTTAGTGGACCAAAATCTAGTCAAAGAAAAAAGAGTACAGTGCACATCTATCTAATAGAGCTGCAGAAACTCTTATCGTCAAAAATATGCTCCTTGATAAAATATCTTCTCAATTATTCATGTGGAAAATCTTATATCAGTAAGAACGTATCTACTTGACATCAATTTTCTTGTTCTATTTCC
This sequence comes from Citrus x clementina, assembly GCF_000493195.1. Lineage (NCBI taxonomy): Eukaryota > Viridiplantae > Streptophyta > Magnoliopsida > Sapindales > Rutaceae > Citrus > Citrus x clementina. Next base: position 25,903,112 of record NW_006262339.1, read on the forward strand.
TTTAATCATTGGAGATACGTGGTCACAAATGATCATATCAAATTATCTGCTTAAATGAATCTCACCAAAGGCCAAAATATATGATTAGTCTAAAGTAAAATCAAGACATGGTATCAATCGCACCTGCATATGGCGTAATCACCATGCAGTTATCAAAGATTACCCGATTAAGAAAATCTGCGCTTTTTTAGACAACTTCGGTCTCTTACAAATATCGCGTTCAAAGACTGCAGATCAGACATTTAAAGCTTCTACAGAAATAATGGATGAATCCCTAGTTTGACAGCTTAAAAAAATTTGTGTATTTTGCGAGAATAGTTCTGAAAATATTTCAGATTTTGTGAATGGTACAAGGGATCTGGGAAAGGTATTAGGCAAACGAAAAATACGTTCAATATTTGGGAATAGTGATGTTGGGTTTATGGGGAGTATTGCAGAAATTATTCCCACAACTGGATATGCGACTATCTATAATACATATGAATGACTTCTTGATTTGAGCAACTGTGTTGATGCTTTTATTGTTCTACCTCCTGGATTTAAAACCCTGGAAGAAATGTTTACTATTGCCACAAGTCACAACGAAACAGATATCAGAAAGCTTTTGGTTTTCTCAACGTAAATAATTGTAGTGTTTTAATCTGCTATATAACATGCAAGACAAATAAAACACGTCCCAGGATCTTTGATAAAGAACTATACAAGATGCACAGATTGAAGAATGAATCCAGCCAAGTGAAAACAATGTACCCAAGAACTAGAAAGAACAGAGAATCAAGAAACAAAAAAATCACAGACAACAGAAGAATCAATTACGTGGTTCAGTTGCACCAAATTGGTACAACCTACATCCACGGGAAAAGTTTTCTGCAGAGCTTTTATTACTCAACAATGGAGGATCTTTCTTACAGAGAATGGTTTACAAGATTTCAGAGAACTCTTAACCCTTTCACTGAAATCTCTCTCTCTCTGATATGAATTCACAAGCTTAACCCAAATCGTTTCATCAGCCTGCTCTTATAGCTAACAGAGCAACTAACCAGCTAAACCCAGATCGAACTGATTGCTTACACGTAGCGTAACAAACTTAACGAACTAAGATGAGCTGCTTCACACATCTGTCACGTGCATCACTTATAAGCTTCCTTTAAACGACATGGTTGAACTGCCGTTTCAAGCTTTAATCTTAAGTGACAACACACGTGCTTTTCACGCGTCTTTTAAGTGCTCCTTCAATTGCCAAAACGTCATCGCTTGGTTCTGATGAGTTTGATTCACCAGCAAACCTCACAAATAATTTATATGGTATGTTGTTTTTCTTGGATGGCGCTGTGATGTAGGGCTTTCTCTCTTTATCGGCACGAAAAATCTTTATTCATGTCAATAGCGCCAACGAATTGATCGATTTGTTTCAGGCATATGGGCTTGAAGTCCGCCCAATCAATCTGAACTTAGGCCAGATGATAATAAGGAAAAAAAAGATGATGACGGTAAAAGGAGTGGCAATAAAGACAAGAAAAATGATGGAGATAATAGTAAGAAGCGAAAAATATTAGACTTAAGTCTTCACTTATGACTTTAAATTCTTTTTCCTTTTTGTCTCATCGATGATATACTTATGAAATTTAATAAAATGAGCATTATTCATATTGAAATGTTTTAGGTTTTTTTTTTTAAACATAAGCTGATTGATGGATAATCAATCCATTTATTTTATGCTCGATCTGTATGTAGAGATACTAATTTATTTTCAAGAAAAGCTTGCATTTCAAATTTTCTCTTTCAATATTCAGCAGTTTTAGGAGCTCTTCTGGAGTTCCAATTAACTTCATATTACCAACATAAACTGCTACAATTACAAATTCAGATAAAAGCACATAGATAGATATGATCACTAACATGTCATTCGTTAGGAGTTTTATACAAATACCATTACAAGGGAACAGAGGATTGTAAGGTAATGTTTACGGTTTTCAACCTCCCAAAGACTTTGTAATTCAGAAACAAGTCTTCAAAAAGGAATGGTATTAGTAATGTTTCCCATAATTAATTCACTACAAGAAAAAGTGCCTACTATGACAGGCAAAAACTGTCATAGTAGGAGGTGGATGACGGTTGTTCATATAGTCATTGTAGCCACCGTCAAGAATTGATGACAGAACAATACCAGTCATAATCTGTGATAGATATTACCAGTCACATAACTGTCATAACTTTACTTAGAGGGGAATATAATAAATTTGAATTTGGCTCTTTTTTTTTAAATTTGTGCGCCATATTTTGAATTTTTGGCGGGAAAATTAAATTTGGTGCGAAATGCAAATTATAATTAAATGAATTTTTTCAATTAAATCAAAAATTGAAATTATAATTAATAAAAAATGGGTATTTTTTTTGCACCATGAAATTATTATCATTTTAATAACAATCCTGCAATTGATTTATTAGAAATTAATATTTCATAAATTAGCTAATTAATTAGATTATTAAAATTAATATTGCAATTAAAAATTCACTAACAAAGAAAATGAAATGGATAACATTGACTAAGATTTCATAATTGTCAACAAACATAATTTAATCAAATTCGAGAGTGACAAGTCCAACATAAATAGAAGAAGAGTATTGTAACAACCTAAGAACTAAATTCCAGCAACATGTACAACACAAATGAACCATGATCAGTTCAATTCTAGTAGCATAAGGAAGCCAACACAGAGTCATTTCTACCAACATGAACAAAGGCAACAACATAGTTCATTTCCAGCAACATTTCCAGCAACACTTCCAGCAACACAAGAGGAGCCAAAAATACTGATCAGACAAGGCCAGCAGTTCCCAAACGTGAAAATCCAACCTAAGAACAACCGAAATGTGTAAAATTGCATCAATATCCCCAAACAAAGAAAAAAACTAGCCAACTCCAGCAGTACCCACCATCTTCATCATAATCCAACATAGAAGTATAATAAGCTAGATAACTGCCCAAGTAAAATATAGGTAGTAAATTAATTTATTTCATCAATGAACTCACAATAACAACATAATAGGTAAGGGTTATCTCACATAACAGCAAGTACTCCAGAAAAAATGGTTTGCCCACTCAATACGGACTTCATCTAATTCAGCATTGGAATATATTGTCTTTCTGTTGAACTATTTATGAAAATTAAATATTTAGTGAAACTTTAAAACATGACATGTTCTTTTTTATGAAGCAAATTATGATCAAGGAACTCACATTGTTCATTAGTAAAGAGAAGTTATTAATTAAGTCTTTCATGAATCTCATGACGTAAAATCCACACACGACTGAACTTGCTGGTTGTTGTGGGACCTGTTCACAATTAGCAATTGCACAGTTCATTTTAATAACAATTAAGCATGGTAATATATAATTATAGTTAAGGCAATAGTTCAAACCTTTACGGATCTGACCATCTTATTATAATTCCATTTCTCCTTACTCTCTTATGCTATAAACATTGTCATAGAGCTGTATACAAAAAAAAAAATTGTAACAAAGTATCTATAAAGTATGTAAAAGTAATTTTATATTGACAATGGTAATAAAGAAAATTGGACATACACTTTAATGAGCTCTTTTAAATAATCATCAAGATCTCCTCCATAAGAATTGAGATAATAAACTTCATTTTTCAACACATCAAAGATGACCAGCACCCAATGATAACTATAATAAATGAAAGAACATTTAGGTAGCAATTTTAGTAAATTAAGGCAAGAAAGGAAATTAATATGAGTTGAAAAGTATTAAAGGAGCATTCTAGGGATTATAAGGCATAAAGATGAATTGTCCCTTCTTCGCTTTTTTCAATCGATCACAAACTCCACGTGCCCTAAGGTCAAATGATGCAGTAGGATTACGTTCTTTGCCTAGCGAAACCAGACCTGGACGAATGAATCCAAATGGTTTCACTCCTCTTTTCCCAAGGAGAATGGAAGCATACAACATCCTGATAAACAATAGACAAACAATGTTAAAGTCCATTAATTGGGACTCCCATAAAAAGTACACATAAAACTAGAATGATTATGAATCACTTACGCAATATAGACTTCGATTACGTTTACTCCTATAACATCCATTGACAGAACTGCACTGCAGTCACACCTTCCAATATGAGCTCTAATCCCTTCCAATTGGAAAACACCATCATCCAGTAGATATGGAATCCATTCTTGGTCTAACATCTTAGCTTCACACATTCTTGGTCTGACATCTTAGCTTCACACATAGCTTAACAATCAAGGAGTGCTCTTGATATTAACTTTTTTGAAGCTAAAATTGCATATGAAGAAATCATCAGAGCGAAAAATAATTTTGATGCTAAGCAATGCATTGACTGTTGGAAATTTTTCAAAATAAATGGTGTCTTATGGTAAAGACATGTCTAATTAATTGTGCCTTATAGAAAAGATACTTTTCACTGAAGACATGTCTAATTGAATGATGTCTTGTTGTAAGGACATGTCCATTTAATTGTGTCTTATGGAAATGTATCTTTTTACTAAATGATACAATTTTTCATGGTAACATTTCACTTAGAGATGCATCATTTCATGGGACATTTCATTTGAAATGGTGATGGTTCAATTTGAACCATTGATTAAAATTAAATATAGATCTAATGGCCATGAATGAAGGGGTATCATGCAAGATGACAACTCAAATGAGGGGGCACAAGTATATCTATAAATAGGGGTCATGTTTAAGCCATTTAGACATGAAATTAATGATCCTACACTACTATTTTCTTAGCCTTCCTTTCTAGAACGAATTTCAACACAAAACATCCATTTCTTTTGTGCATTAAAAATCCAATATATTGTTTTATGTAGGAACAATATATTGTTTCTTGGTAGACTTGCTTCAATCAAGAGTATTCTGGTTTTCTTTCATCGATGCACGATGCAAACAAACAAACAAGTGCTTCATTGTATCCTGGAGGCATATTTGCTTAACCCATGTGCATCACTCAATTGGTGGGGGCAAATAACGTCTTAAGGAAAGCGACATTTATAACGTGCCTTGAAGTACACAAATTTTTCTACAGTTTACTTATTACTATTATTTTTCTTCCTACATACAGATTTAGTTGTAAACACATTATTTTACACAATAAAGTTCCACCATTATTGTTGTATTTCTCCACATTTTCCATTCCCTACAGACTTCAACGACCAACAATCTTAAGACGTTATTTCTACAACAATGGCACCAAATTCATCTCTTCGAAAATTCGCAATAGATTTTGTCAAATTAGAGTGTTTCGATGGTGGCAATTTTATTCGTTGGCAGAAAAAGTTGCATTTCGTGTTGACAAGCCTCAATGTGGTCTATGTTCTCACAACACCAAAGCCTCAAGAACGTGACGATGAGACATTAGCGAAAACCAAAGTGCGGCAGAAGTGGGAGCAAGATGACTATGTGTGCAAGGGACATATTTGCAATGCCATGTTTGATACTTTGTTTGATCAATATCACAACAAACCTACAACAAAAGAAATATGGGACTCATTAGAGACTAAGTACATGATGGAAGATGCCACAAGTAAGAAATTCTTGGCTTTTAAATTTTTTAATTATAAAATGGTTGATAATAGACTTGTGGTTGAACAATATAATGAGATTTTGTATATTCTTGATCAATTCAACCAACATAACATGAATATGGATGAGTCTATTATTGTCTTTTCAATTTTTGGTAAACTTCCTCTCTCTTGGAAAGGCTATAAGAAAAGTCTTAAATATAGCAAACATGAAATTAGTCTGGATGGCTTAGGCCAAAGTCTTCGTATTGAAAAGGAACTCAAGTTTAATAATCTTGAGGATCAAGCTGCTATGTCCTTTAAAATTAATGTTGTGGAGGAAAGGAAGAAGTTTAAGCATTCTAATCACCACAAGAATAACCAAAAGAGAAAGTTTGATTCTAAAGAGAATCAAAACAAGAAGAAGAAAAAAAAGGGTGCATGCCACCACTGCGGAAAATTTGGCCACTTCAAAAGAGATTGTCAACTTTTAAAGAAATAAAAGGAAGTTTCAAACACAAATTTTGTGGCCATGATATCTGAGATCAATGTTCTTGAAGATGGTAATGCATGGCGGATATATTCTGGTGCAACCAAGCATGTATGCAAGGATCGTAGCCTCTTCAAATCTTATAAAGCAATGGATGATGGAAGTGTTCCTTACATGGGAAATTCCTCCAGTGCAGTAGTTAAAGGAAAAGCCAATGTGCAACTAGAGTTTACTTCTGGAAACACTTTAACTCTTACTGATGTTTATCATGTTCCTAAAGTTAGGAAAAACCTTGTATCTAGTAGCCTTCTTAAAGTTTGGCTTCAAACTTGTTTTTGAATCAAACAAATTTATATTCTCTAAGGTAGGTACCTTTATTGGGAAAGGATACATGTATGAAGGAATGTTTAAACTCAATATCAATAATAGGAATATTTCTTCTGCTTATATGGTTGATTTATTATCTTTGTGGCATAATCGTTTATGACATGTGAATATTAGAAGATTGCATGATATGGCCAATTTAGAGTTAATTCCTAAGCATGAAAATGATATGCATGAAAAATGTAAAGTATGTGCACAGACTAAAATCACAAGATCTCCTTTTCCAAAAATTGAAAAAAACATCTTTTTTATTGCATTTAATTCATAGTGATGTGCGTGATATGCCTAGTAATCCTACTAAAGGTGGTAAAAAATATTTTGTAACATTTATTGATGATTTTTCAAAATATTGCTATATGTATTTATTACATTCTAAAGATCAAGTCTTAGAGAAATTTAAAACTTATAAAAATGAAGTTGAGAATTTTTGTGACACTAAAATTAAATGCCTTACAAGTGATAAAAGAGGTGAATATGTTGGCATTGTGCATAAAACTAGCACTGCATATACTCCACAACAAAATGGCGTAGCTGAAAGGAAAAATAGGACATTAATACAAAATGGTTTATGTTATGCTTTTTAATAATGGGCTTGGTAAAGGTTTTTGGGGTAAAGCTATTTTAACTGCATGTCATATCTTAAATCGAGTGCCAAATAAGAAAACAAAGGTGACCCCATATGAATTATGGAAAAAGAGAAAGCCTAATCTTTCTTATCTAAGAGTTTGGGGTTGTCGAACCATTGTAAGACTAGCTGAACCTAAGATAAAGAAATTAGGAGAAAGGGGCATTGAATGCATATTCTTGGGATATGCTGAGCTTAGTAAAACTTATAGGTTTCTTGTAACAGAACCTAATAGCTTCGTTGAGATCAATACTATAGTGGAATCTAGAGATGCAATATTCTATGAAAATAGATTTTCTACTAAGTATTGATTCTCAAGAGAATGATAAACAAATAGAAATTGATCAAAAGCGTGATGCTAATAATGAGCAAAATCATTTGAGAAGATGTAAAAGAATAAGGACTATAAAATCCTTTAGACAAGATTTTATAGTCTATTTAGTTGAAGGGACAAGAGACTCACAATCAAAACAAACCATGATCACACCTACTATAGATTCTGATCCCCTCACCTATGAAGAGGCAATGAAGTCTCAAGATGCTGCTTTTTAAAAAGTGGCCATTAATGATGAAATGGACTCTATTATAGGTAATAAGACTTGGAAATTAGTTGATTTACCACCTGGTTCTAATCCTATAGATTGTAAATGGATTTTCAAAAAGAAGAAGAAAGTTTATGGAACAATTGAAAGATTTAAAGCAAGACTAGTAGCGAAAAGCTTTACACAAAAAGAAGGCCTTGATTATTTTGATACTTATGCATATGTTGCAAGAATTATTACTATTAGAGTCTTGATTGCTTTGGCTTCAATTTATCATTTTGAAATCCATCAAATAGATGTAAAAGCAGCTTTCTTAAATTAAGAATTAGGTGAGGAAATTTACATGAAACAACCAGAAGGGTTTGTTATGCCAGGACAACACTACTAGAAAAATGGTCTTTACTGACATTAGAATAGTGTGAGTAATTACTTTTAGTGACACTTGTTAATTGTGTCAGTAATCTGGGAGTCAGAAAAATAGTGACACTTGTAAGTGGTGTCAGTATTTACTATTACTATAGTATCACTAAAATCATAACACCATGTTATCAAAATATTACAATACTATATTAGTATTTGTGATTACTATTACTATAATATCACTACTTTATTTATTATTTAAAAAAATAATTATATAAAATGACATGTTGCCCATTGATTTGTTGATAGAATTAAAAGGTTGTGAGAAATAAGAACAAAAATCAATTTATATTGCAAAACCTTTCATAACATTTAAATATTATCAATATATATTACACAATCCAAATACTTTAATATACAAGATATCTTATTACAAGACATCTTATTCTTATAATTGAATAATCTTAACTGCTATTATCCAATCAAATTCCTTCTACTCGTAGCTGAATTTAAGGGCTAAATTTACCAAATCTAAAAGCTAAATTTAGAAGGATTATTATTTTTCACTCCATGAACATAAGTACTGCGATCATGCATTATCACGGACAACTTCTTCATTCGATTAATTTGATGGGTTAGGGATATAAGTTGAAGAAGAAACACTTTAAACATATTAATCATATCTGCAAACAAATAAAAGAAAAAGGAAAAGAAATTGGTTGCCAAATTCTAACAGTTGCAAAATAAATTAACAAGCAATACAGAGACAAAAGTTAATAGAAATAAACATATTTTGCTCGAAAACAAAAATATTCATAAGCTATGAACATATCAACTCAATTATCTTAAAGGAAAATTAGAGAATAAGAATGTTGTAGCTCATTTGATTATAAATAAGGTAGAATATATTTAACTATAGATATAAATTAAAAAAAAAGGTGAATTCATTCTCTTATATATATGAATAAGAGAGAGTGAGAGAGCAAATTATAGCATTCAAGTTTTTAGTATAACATCTAGTTTCAAGAAATTGTGTTTATTTCTCATTATATAAAAAACAATGATTTTCCAGCTAAAAAAAATTCATAATAAAATTTAATATCTAATACAACATAGTATGTTTTTTTTTTAAAAAAAGGCTTGCAACTATGTCTTTTAGCCACCAAGCCTAAGTGTGAGAGTAAAGCATTTAACTCTTGATAATTACACACTTTCTGCATAATACAATTAGTGTCAACTCATTCCAAATTACTCTACTAGAATAATAAAATATTTCAGCCATTATATTGATGGAGGTACTAATCCAAAATATTCACAATAAATATAGAGTTCAAGGCAATTAATAGATGTACCTCTTAAAGCTCTGCATATTCTCTATCTTTCTAAGGCAATCTTTAATTCATATAGTTCCACCCCCTTTGAATTCACAAACCTATACTTTACAAACAAATGCCTTATATCATTAATCTTGATACCGTTTTAACACAAATATCACTATATTCATAAATAAAAATCACAAGTTAACGCTTTAACCTCGTGTTGGGCTGTCTTAGTCTGCAAATGGCAGAGGAATCTACGATAATGTGTATGTTTTCCTGAGAAGAAAAAGGAACAAAAAATACTTTTGATTATTCCAACAAACACCATAGTCCATAATCACACCAAAAAAAAAAAAAAAATCTTTCGCCATTTGCCTGCACTCTGCAGCATCTTTAAATATCTTGTATTCATTTTAAGTAATTAAAATGGTGTAATAATGTTTGAAGGATAGAAAGAAAGCATACACTAGGCTATCAACTTGCATGGAATTGGCCAAATATGGCATCTGAACTCAAAGAAAAAAAAAGAACAAAATTAAATATCATCACAACACACAATGTGTCTGTCCATTAATTAAAAACCTAGTAAAAAATTAACTCCAAGCAAAAATAAATATTTTATATTAGGCTCTACTCAAGCTTCATAGAAAACTAATTGAAAGTACCATTGCCAAAGTAGTAAAGCTGGGAAGGCACTGAAGAAAGAAGGGAATTTCTCATTTTTAATTTATTAGACCAGCAGCCTGCGATGACATAATGTAAAGAAAATAAATAACTGAAATGAAATAATTTCATAATGAAACTTGGACCCATTGAAGCATCATCTACAAAGTTCCTCACCTCTGATGAGAGCAAATGAAAAAGCACTTGTGCAAAAACCAACTTTAAAGAGAAGAACTTTTATAGGAAAAAGGAAAGGAAAGAGGGCTAATAATGGGACTGGAACTTGAAGCTGAAGTGGTTTCTTGCAGCAAAGGCTTTTTAACATCTATAGAAACTGTGGCTATTTATTGCATGAATATGAAACGTCCAGGTGACTCATCAAAAGATAGAAACCCAATTGCTTTATATAATCACTAAGCTATGGTCGACTCCTTGGCTATTTAGCTAATTAATAATTTATCTGTTTGATTTTGCTTTCATTTAAGTTTGACTTGTGTTTCAATTTGTATTCGGTATAGTAAAAAATTGTATAATGGGATTAAATTAATACGAACCTAGCTAGTCAAAACTTAACGTACATCAAAACTTGTGCAAAAAGCAAATTCAAATGCTGATTGGGAAAATAAAAAGCGAAAAAAAAAATTCACAATTCATACCTGGCACCAGTAGTCTTGATAGTAGCTGCAAGAGAGCCAGCCACATGCATGGATACTTCCTTGCCTTTACTCTTCCTTTTAGCAACAGTACTTCTTCTACCATAAACAGAAGAAGGCTCCATAACTTCATGCTTATCACTGGTGCCTAAACTCCGTACACAACACACGCGTTGGCACTCAGAAGACAAATAATTTAACATAAACCACAAAATAAATAAAAAGGAAAAATACTCATAACGGGAATTGTGACTTAAACTTGATATTATCATTGTCTTTGAACTCCATCATCATTAAACAAACTATTGAGAAACCCTTCAAATAATTTAAGGTTGTCCATAGGGCATACTCATGCATTCAAAGAATACGAATAATTTCGACAAGTATAGAACAAACCCATCTATAGAATCAATAGTTCAAGCTCAAAATTGACATCAATTTCAATTTCACCAAATCACAACCTCATTCAAGTTCGCAAACCCTAGAACACCCAAATCCAAACACACCCACAAAACTTCCTGATTACAAAATCACTAAATTCTCTAACAAAATAAAATATCTAAGATAACCAATACAACTCAAACAAGCTCAATTCATAAGCAAATTACAAAATGAAGAATGAACCAACTGATAACAAACATATCACAAAAAGTCATCTTAGTTTCAAAATCACTCATAATTTAAAAAAAAAAATTCTTGCCTGATTAATTCGATCGAGAACCTTTTTTCTCTTTGTTGCTTCTTCTTTGCTTTTATAAAGCCCAGCTTCAACCAAAAACATCAACCCCAAAGGAAATCAAAATCAGGGTTTCATATATATATAAAAGTAATTATAGATAAAGATAAAACAAAACCTTTTCTAAGTCACAGGTTCTTTGTATATCAGCCTCTGTGGATTCTATAACTGATATTGGTTTCGTCGACGGTGACAAACTCATTCTCTCCGATCTCAACATTAAAAACAATAAAATATCCTGAACAAAAAAAGCTCTATTTTTTTTAATCTGACTTTCGAACCCTAACTTTGGCCAAGTTCTTCACAACACTTTCTAGGCGTCTTTCTGGGGGTATTTTAGCTCAAGGATGGCGGCTTTGAAGGTTTACAGTAGCGGCTTGTGAGGTAAATCGTTATTAGAGAGAGAGGTAGAGAGAGAGAGAGGGGAAGAGAGAGAGAGAAGAGAGCTTCGGTTCAAAGAAGAAAATGGCGGTGGGGACAAATTTTTTGCTCGTCAAAATTTTTAGATTTTAGGTTTCCATGTACACCTCATTAAGACATAGTTTCTAGATAATTTAATTTAATTTTTAAAAATTAAATGCAACTTGTGGTCTAGTGGTTTAATGTTTAAAATTAGAAAGCTAAGGTTCAGAAGTCTGCGGTTCGACTCTAGTGAGACAAAATTAAAATTTTATTTTTTTAATTACTGATACCTTAATGTCACATATCTTGATACTTAATTTACAGATGCTATAGTATTAGAAATTTGTGATACTTATCTGTTAAACACGGAAAATGCCCCAATCTCATGTAATTATAGATACTTGTTAATAAAGTGTCACAAGACAAGTGTTAGTAAAAACCATTTTCTAGTAGTGCAAGAACATAAAGTTTGTAAACTAGTCAAGTCTTTATATGGTCTTAAACAAGCTCCAAAGCAGTGGCACAAAAAGTTTGACAAAGTGATTGTCTCAAATGGATTTAATATTCATGAATATGATAAATGTGTCTATAGCATATTCAATGGAAATAAAGGTGCGATTATTTGTTTATATATAGATGACATTTTAATTTTTGGTACTGAGAGTGAGAGCATTGAACTCACTAAATCATTACTGTCATCTAATTTTGATATGAAAGACATGGGACTTGCTGATGTGATTTTGGGGATTAAAATTATAAAAAATGAGAATGGGCTAGTATTGACCCAATCACATTATATTGAGAAAATTTTAAAGAAATTTGATTATTATAATTGTAAGCTTGTGTCAACACCTTTTGATTCAACATAAGACTGTATCCTAACACTGGCAGATCAGTATCCCAATTAGAATATGCATGTGTTATTATGTGTCTTACGTATGCGATGACTTGTACTAGGCCTGATATTGCTTTCGTTGTTGGAAAGCTGGGTAGATATACTAATAATCCAATCCAAGCACATTGGCAAGCAGTGTACAGAATTCTAAAATATTTAAAATATACAATGGATTATGGTATATACCATATTGGATATCCTTCAGTTTTAGAAGGATTTTCGGATGCTAGTTGGATTACTGATCGAGATGATCATACATCCACAAGTGATTGTACTTATACATAATCATATGACATAACTCCACACTGAATATCATACATCAACAGACATGGAATTCATACATACATACATGACAAACTACACCAAACATGAAACGATCCGTCCCGAATCCCCCCGAGCGAGTCAATCTAGTCTCATCAAAACAGACTTGATAATAATCTAATTAGTAAATATTCTGCCGAAAATTCGACAGAGTCTCTTCTATAAATATAACACTCCCAATGTAATTCAATATACAACAAACTCCAGTGATCAATATCTTCAACTAAAATGCTGAGTTTTACTCAAAATATCTTCAGAATCTCAAAAGATAATATTATAACTAATAGTAATATCTCAATTTATTCTTAATCCCAAAAAAATAATATAACAAAATTATACAATCCCAACATGATGAGATAACCAAAATGTCCTGACAAAAACATCTATATCTTCTAACACCATCATGTGGCCAAGACTCAAAATATATTTACAGTCGCTGGGTCGGTCAGGTGTACCTGCAATCTCCTGGTGAGGGGGGAAAATATAATAAAAATGGGGTGAGTGGATAGTAGTTTTTGAAAATTCATTCTTACTTTAAAAGAAATAATCATATCATTTCCAGATACGATTTCATCAAACCATATGCGAGAAACCAGTAATAAATCATTTAACATTTAAATCCGATTACTAACCATGAAAAACATATATAATATCGTACCCAATAACCATAGAAATCATATCACAATATCAAATAGAATACACAAATCTGAAAATCATCACCAAACAAGTACCCAGGGAAATAATCTCGTCATATCCGGACCTCAACGGACGGGCAATGACGTACTATCTAGGTACCATAACACCCCGGAGCTACACTGATATACAGGGAAATACCATCCCATATCTCATCATATTTGTGCATGCATAATCTAGTCCCCAAAGGACAAAAGCGCCCAAGCACACGACCCAAAGCCTCTGTGTGTACTCAGACGAGCCCCAAAGGCCTGTATCTCATTTGTATCATCTGTATCTCTGTAATCATCATACCACATACATATGCCCCCAAAAGGCATAAACGCCCAAACACACAGTCCAAAGCCTCTATGTGTGTTCAGACGGGCCCCAAAGGCCTCTCATATCATTTGTATCACTGTATCTGGAGGGAAGGGTACTGTCTAATGATTTCAAAAATAATCATTACACTCATATTCACATACCGTTTAACCATACTTTAAATCAATACCACATTTGAATCCACTTTTCTTATCTTTAAAATATTATCATGCTTACTCAAAGTCGATACGCAAAATCATTAACTAAACATTTTAATAAAATCTCAATGCATGAATAAAATCCATTTCGAGGAAATCATTAAATCAGAACATTTAAAATACTTATTTCACAAACATACTTTACTATCATAATTAACTATGAAAATAGGTTTTATATATTCCACTCACAGTGACGGTGTTCATGCTCGGTTATCGTCTACGTCCGCGGATCGGTTCTCGCTCGCGAATCCTCCTAAATCAAGGAAATGGCATAATTATTTTCCATAAATCAGAATTACGACTAAATTTATGCAATAAACTCGAAACGAACATCTATTCATAATTTACAACTCCTGTGTCGGTAAAATTACTAAAATGCCCTAGAGTCCGTAAATCATTAAAATACTCTGAAATTGTAAATCACTGAATTACCCTCGGAATTGTAATTACATCCAATCCTCAATTTCATGTATTACTAAAATATCCACAGGCTCAGAAATTACAAAATTGCCCTTATAATGTGAAATTACTGAAATGCCCTTGTCGGTCAACGATCACCGAAATTTAGTCAACGCTGGCCGGGAAGCACGGGTTAGACACTTTTGGCCAAGCTGAGTTCAATGGTACCGGCGGTGAGCTCCAACGCGCGGTAACGACGCCAGAATCTAGCTCGGCAGCCGTGAATTCCAACAATTGACCGGCGGAAAAATAGTGACTCCCGGTGGCTATGGATGGTCAGAAATGGAAGAGGGAATCGTGGGGAAAAAAATCCAACCGGTGGTGTCACCCAAAACCAGTGAAAATCCTGGCGGAGCAAAGCAAAACAGTTGCGGGTTTTCAAGCTTCAATCGCCGGTGTTCCGGTTAGTTTTCGGCGGCGAGGATGGCAGGGGAACGACGACTAGCTTCTAAGCTTCAGATTGGTACCAAGCTCGGCCGAAAAGGTGGCCGGAAATGGGAGATATGGCCGGGTCACGTTTGCGGGTTCTAGGTCGGGTTTTCGAGTCGGGTTGATGGCTTCTCTCTCTCACCTCTCACACACGTGTGGCTTCTGTGTTTGCTCTGTTTTTTCCAGCTTTTTTTTATTAATAAAATCCTTAACCGCCTCATTTTTATTTTAAATTCTACATATGTTACAAAACAATACCAGGAGAAATAACTCTAATAAGTAGCATACTAGTACTTAGTACTTATACATAATATCATGTGACATAACTCCACACTGAATATCATACATCAACAGACATGGAATTCATACATACATACATGACAAACTGCACCAAACAGTATTAGGGGAAATAACTCTTAATACTCGCCGGGATCATCATCGCACGAGTAGAGCGAGGGAAAAACCTCTCAATACCTAGCGTAATTAAACTATATCGCACGGGTAAGTAACCTAACTCTCAATACGCAAGCACATAGTCTATGGGGAAAGGTACATATATGGTGACTAGTAATCACATCTCATGACTCAATCAAACATACGATATGCGTACATGTAACCATAACATGATATTAAATCATAATATCAAACATAAATGCTTCACGGAATACATAATAGTAATAATAGTATCCACTCACAAATCTTGTTTCACTCCGGGGTTCGTTGGGTCTCTTGTGGGTTCCCGGATTATAGAGTTCCTCCTAAAATATAGGATTTGTAATTACCGGTTAGAACTGATATAAAAACTTATGCATATCATGTAAACAGTAACATAACTGCTCAAACTTCATAAATCTATTACCCACGAGTTTACTAGATATTAATCTAAATATCCAATTCTATTTTCTGTAACGTTTCCTCTCAATTTCTCTTTTCCCACCTTCAGCTTCTTTCTTTTCTTTTCTTTCTCTTTTTCACTTTTCTCTCTCTTTTTCACTTTTCTCTCTCTTTTTCTTCTTTTGTTTTGCTCTCGGTTCTCCAATTTGGTAAATGAAGCAATTATCAAAATGTTGCATTTTATAAAGCCACCGAATGAGCCACCAAATGCAAGCAAGTAGCTGACTGTTGCTTTTGTAGATTGTCATGTTTGGCTTTTTTTTTTTTTCCAAGTAGTGCATGAAAGTAATACACTCTTTGCTATCATCCCGCCTCAAATTGGCAACATCTCCAATCTTAAATTCCTTGACATGGGAAATAATCAATTGTCTGGAGTAATACCACAAGAAATCGACCCTCTAACTCATCTAAAACACCTTTACATTAATGTGAATAAGTTACGCGGCTCAGTTCCACGAGAAGTAGGTCAATTAAGCTCTCTTAAACAACTAGTCTTATATGCAACGGTTTGTCTGGTTGGCTCCCTTCTTCTTTCGGTAACTTAAACAACTTGGCTATGTTGAATCTCAATAATAATTAACTTTTTTGGCTCTATTCCTTCATCTATGGGAAACTTGAAGTTTCTTTCCACTTTAGACTTGAGTATAAATAAATTTAGTGGTTCAATGCCAAATTCTTTGAGTAACTTAACCAGCTTGGTTATTTTGTATCTTTATGAAAACTCATTTCTTCTGTTCCTTCACTTATTGGAAACTTGAAGTCTCTCTTTCATCTAGATTTGTCTGAAAATCAGCTTAGTGGTTCGATCCCCCATTTTTTGGGCCATTTGAGCAACTTGGCTGTATTGCATCTTGGTGATAATTCACTTTTCGGTTCTATCCCCCCAATTCTAGGAAAAGTCCAATCTCTTTTGAGTTTAGGATTTGATCTTAATCTACTCAATGGTGTCCTTCCTCCTTCAATTAGCAATCTGAGCAATTTAGAAGGTTTATACCTATACTCTAGTTTGGTTTCAGCAGAAATAGGAAATCTCTTGCAATTAATTGAGCTAGAGATAGACAACAAGCAGCTTTTTGGTCAAATTCCTAAAAGCCCGAGAAATTTCACAAGCTTAAACATAGTACATCTTGAACAAAATCATCTCACGGGAAACATATATGAAGTTTTCGGCATATACCCAAACCTGACGTTCTTAGATCTTAGTCAAAACAATTTTTATGGTGAAATCTCATCTAATTGGGGGAAATGTCAGTAATTAGGCTCTTTAAATTTTTCAATGAATAACATCACTCGGAGCATACCTCCTAAGATTGGAAAGTTATACCAACTTCATAAACTTGATTTTTCATTGAATCACATAGTTGGAGAGCTTCCAATTGAACTTGGAAATTTAAAGTCCTTAAACTACCGTGCTTTGAATGGTAATAAAGTTTATGGGAGCTTACCTCGAGTACTTGGCTCAATTAGTGATCTAGAGTATCTTGACTTGTCTACAAATTAGTTGGGCAACTCTATCCCAGAAACTCTTGGAAACTTGTTGAAATTGCACTACTTGAGCAACAATGAGTTTCGAAAAGAATTTCCAGTTGAATTGGAGAAGTTGGTTCAGCTTACAGAGCTAGATTTAGTCATAACTTTCTGGGAGGAGAGATACCGCCCCAAATCTGTAATCTGGAAAGCTTGGAGAAGCTTAATCTCTCGTACAATAACCTTTCTGGTTTAATTCCAGGTTAATTTGAAGGAATGCATGGCTTGTCATGCATAGACATATCATACAATGAGTTGCGAGGTCTAATTCGTAACAGCACAGGAATCCATTATAATCTTGTGGATGCATTACAAGGGAACAAAGGATTGTGCGGTGATGTTGACGGTTTTCAGCATTGCAAAGACTATGTAACTCACAAACATGTCTTCAAAAAGAAATGGTTTTTAAATATGTTTCCACTTTTTGGAATACTTGAGCTTTTGTTCTTTGTGGTTAGAATGATTTCTGGAAGAATGAAGAAGGCTTCAAGAGAAAACAAAGTAAGTTGTTTGAATAATCAAGGACTATTTTCGATATTAACTTTTGAAGGTAAAATTATTTTCGATATTAACTTTTGAAGGTAAAATTTTGTATGAAGAAGTCATTAGAGCGACGAACAATTTTGACGCTAAGTATTGCATCGGCACAGGTGGACAGGCCAGTGTTTACAAAGCTGAGCTACCATCTTGGGAGATCGTAGCCGTTAAGAAATTTCACTCACCACATCCTGATATGGTAGTGCAACAAGCATTCTCGAATGAGATCAAGGCATTGACAGAGTTGCGACATCGAAATGTTGTGAAATTTTATGGTTTCAGTTTCCATCCCCGACAATCATTTTTACTTTACGAATATCTTGGAAGGGGTAGTTTGGCCATAATTCTGAGCAATGATGCAGCGATAGACCAATTCAGCTGAACTGTGAGAATGAATGTGATTAAAAGTGTAGGTAATACCTTGTCTTACATGTCAAAATTGGCTGCATCTAGAAGCTTTGACAAGAATGGTTGGCATGGCTGCATCTAGAAGCTTTGACAAGAATGG